>NC_084578.2:25585000-25930000 GCF_033978685.3 Nerophis lumbriciformis | reverse complement strand
AGAACGTTTCTGTCTGAGCAATTAAGATATTCAATTGTGTACATTGAACCTCCAGGCTGTGCTCT
This sequence comes from Nerophis lumbriciformis, assembly GCF_033978685.3. Taxonomy (NCBI): domain Eukaryota; kingdom Metazoa; phylum Chordata; class Actinopteri; order Syngnathiformes; family Syngnathidae; genus Nerophis; species Nerophis lumbriciformis. Next base: position 25,929,935 of record NC_084578.2, on the reverse strand, counting down.
CTGAGCACAGATCTGAAGATTTATATTTAGAGGATCTCGTGGACAAGGTATGTGATGTCACTAATAGTCAAATCAACGAACAATTTTGGCATTACCGTATTTTCCGCACTATAAGGCGCACCTAAAAACCACAAATTTTCTCAAAAGCTGACAGTGCGCCTTATAACCCGGTGCGCTTTATATATGGATTAATATTACGATTCATTTTCATAAAGTTTCGATCTCGCAACTTCGGTAAACAGCCGCCATCTTTTTTCCCGGTAGAACAGGAAGCGCTTCTTCTTCTACGCAAGCAACCGCCAAGGTAAGCACCCGCCCCCATAGAACAGGAAGCGCTTCTTCTTCTACTGTAAGCTACCACCCGCCCCCGGAAGAAAAAGAAGCGCGCGGATATTTCGTTTCATTTCCTTTGTGTGTTTACATCTGTAAAGACCAGACTACAAAATGCACGTACGGTGAATATTCGCACCACAGGGAATGAGAAGTCGTCCTTCACTGTGGTTCTAGCTTGCCATGCTAATGGCCAGAAACTTCCTCCCATGGTGATATTCAAAAGGAAGACCTTGCCAAAAGAGACCTTTCCAGCCGGCCTTCATCATAAAAGCTAACTCGAAGGGATGGATGGATGAAGAAAAGATGAGCGAGTGGTTAAGGGAAGTTTACGCGAAGAGGCCGGGTGGCTTTTTTCACACAGCTCCGTCCATGTTGATATACGACTCTATGCGCGCCCACATCACAGATGGTGTCAAAAAACAAGTGAAGCACACAAATACAACACTCGCCATCATTCCGGGTGGATTAACCAAAGAACTCCAACCGCTGGATATTGGTGTCAACAGGGCATTCAAATCACGACTGCGAACGGCGTGGGAACAATGGATGACCGAAGGCGAACACACCTTCACTAAAACAGGCAGACAGCGCCGGACGACATACGCCAACATTTGCCAGTGGATCGTAAATGCCTGGGCAGATATTTCGGTCACAACTGTGGTCCGAGCTTTCCGGAAGGCAGGATTCACAGAACTACTGGACAACAACAGCGACACTGACTCCGATGACTTCGACGAGACGGAACCGGCCATTTTGGATCCCACGCTTGCGCAACTTTTCAATTCGGACACCGAAGACGAAGAATTCGAAGGATTTACGAATGAAGAATAACTTCAGAAGGTGAGCGCTATGTTTATTTTGTGTGTTGTGACATTAACGTTCGAGCAACATTATGTTGCTATTGCTCTACACCATTTTGAATTTTACTATGTTTGTGATTGCACATTTGCGTACATTTTGGGACAGAGTTGTTAGAACGCTGGTTTTCAATATATTATTAAAGTTTGACTGAACTATCTGACTGTTTTTTTGACATTCCCTTTAGCGCAGCGTAGGCGCGGCTTATAATCCGGGGCGGCTTATTGGTGGACAAAGTTATGAAATATGCAATTCATTGAAGGTGCGGCTAATAATCCGGTGCGCCTTATAGTGCGGAAAATACGGTAAATAACATAGTGACCATATTAGACAACTTGTCTTTTAGTAGTAAGTAAGCAAACAAAAGCTCCTAATTTGGCTGCTGACGTATGCAGTAACATATTGTGTCATTTATCATTATACTATTTTGTCAAAATTATGTGGGCCAAGCGGTAGAATGTATTATTAGTCCACTTGTTCATTTACTGTTAATATCTGTTTACTTTCTGTTTTAAAATATTCCATCTACACTTCTGTTAAAATGTAATGAACATGTATTCTTCTGTTGTTTGATACTTTACAAATGTTGGTATCAATCCCATACCAAGTAGTTACAGGATCATAATGTTGCACCTTTCCTGCTTCTGGCTCCCAGACCGTAGTCGAGGAGCGCAGGGGAGACCCTCCTCCAGGGCCGATGTACCTCGGGGGCAACACCCTTCGCTCTACCAGGCAGTGGGTCTCCACAGCTCCGGACTCTAGGGTGAATGACAAGTCCGGCGATTCGTTGCAAATCGTGACTTTATTGATGTCTTGCACACAGCCAATCCACCAAAACACTGCCTGCCTGCCTGCCTGCACTCACCGCTACCGCTCCCTTGCCTCTCTCGCCCACACACTCCCTGACGTCACTCACCTCACATGCTGTCATATATTAAAGGGCCACACACACACATACGCTACTCTCATAACAATACATTGGTCGTTATTACAGTTTTCCTCTGTTTAGGGACATGTATCCTGAGTTTATAAACAATAATACAAATGACAAAATATTTTGGGATGATAAAAAATATTGATGTATTCACTTGGTGTCGTAACAGCTAATATCTGTGTAGATCCACCCATGGAATTTGTTTACATTGAGGAGAGCCAGTTTGCTGTTAGCAGTTAGCTGTTGTATCCTCCTACAGTGTGTAGTCAAGCATGTTGAGATATTCCTCATCCTAGCCATGTTTTAAAGTACCTGTTGCAGAGTGGGGCTTCAGGATTTATAGTGTTAGTTTTTAAGCCAAAACGTGTCCATTCTTTATCTTTTGTCGCCACACTGTTTCTGCTTGTAAGTACTCCGTGCGTGTGCTCTGCTCATATTACCAGCAATGTCAAGACGTGACGACAGCGCGCCGTCGCGTCTGTAAAGAGAAAAGGCAGCATTGTACCATTTTTTATGAATTAGTACCGCACTACTTTATTTTACACTGGAGGATAAGGCCAAACGCTTTATTTAACCCTAATATGGACATAGTTACAGTAGGTTTTCCTGACACACGAAACGTGACAAATTGGGGGATTGTGCTATCCACTCTCACTGCTAGATGTGAGTAGAGTGTTCAATATCTTAAAATGTGTTTTGTTTTATCAGCTAGAGAGAATCAATTATTGTCATCGGCACTGATAGGCAATAATTAATCAGCCTTGGCCGATATCTTTTTATACTGATTGGTGGGCATCCCTACTTTTCATTTTGTTATGACATGTGACTCACCTGCCTTTCTCGATCACACGTCACTGACAACTACGGCAGAAAAGTGAGAAGGGGAGTGAGTTGGGATTAAATGAGAGGACACAGGTACAAGTTACACAACACTGGAATAACGTGCATGTTTGTGGAATGAAGAAGAGTACTTGCTAGAGATGCGCGGTTTGCGGGCACAACCGCGTAGTCCGCGGATTATCCGCGGATCGGGCGGATGAAATTTAAAAAAATAAGATTTTATCCGCGTGCGGGTCGGGTCGGGCGGATCAATTAGATTTTTTTTATTTTTTTTATTTTTTTTGCGGGTGGCAGTTAAACCAATTCGGAAATATATACACATAGTTAAATGTTGTTACCCACATACGAAAAACGAGCAGGCACCTGCTGCATATGCCACAACAGAAGAAGAAAAAAGAAAAGAGATGGACACTTTTACGGAGCGGAGAAGGGACGCCTCGCCGGTGTCCGGGACCGAGGCCCCTTCCCCCGAGAGGGCCCCACCGGGAGCCGTAGCTGAGGCGATCCGCGAGAAGGGCCCGACGCATGTCCAGGGTCACTACCGCGCCCACCGCACCGACACCCCGCCTCGTCCGCCTTCGCCGCGGCCGGCGTCACGCGCAGCAGGTAAGCAGCTTACCTGCCCGCCACCCCCCGAAATTCACATTTCTATCACAATTATCATACTGTAAACATGGTAAGCTAGCTTCATTAAAATTAATAGTCCTGTCAATAGCATGGAATTACAATTCAAATGTAGTTTTTTTGGAAGCCTTTCAAAAGAATTCAAAATATGAAAAATTAATGAAAATTAATTTAAGCCATCAGACACTTTGAAAAGTGGCACATCACATCTCTAATGTAATCATTTGAACTTTTCGACAGAAATAGCACTGCAAAAATATTAAGGACATACTTCTGTATTTTGGTAGTTATGCTGTCAACATTTAACAAGATTTCTTCAACTTGGACTTGAAAGCATAAATAGTATAAACACTTTTAACAGTATGTCGTGCTGTGAAATACAGCCGACAGGATTGCGCACCACACAGGAAGCAAGGCCAAAGTGCATGCAGGTGCAGGAGAAGAAAGGACTTCTTTCATTTAAGGTTTGTGATAAACCATCAAACTCATTCGTTAAAAGGACTCTATAGTAATATAAAGCGAATTTTTCTGGACATTATCATGCAAGAAAAGTTTATTTTTGGGACCGCGATCACCGCGTAATGATTTTTAAAGGTTGCATTACAAACATGTAACTGTCCCATGTGATCAGCCAGTGCAATTGGAAGTCCATGCTCAATTATTGCCTCCGTAAATAAAACTTCGGCATTTATCACATCCAAAGAATCTGTTTGGGCGACGAAAAACGTTGAAAGCTTTCCACTTGTATCGCTAGCAACGGCATTAGACTTGTGTTTTTTTGTCCCAAAGTGGTCTTTTACATCGCTAATTCCTCCGTGTCCGATCGAAAAATCTTGTCTGCACAAGGTGCAATTCGCGTAGTTTTCACCCTTTTTTTTTTAAATTAAAGAAAAAACGTATTTTTTATCACTGCACCCGTAACCCGGAATAGGTTGATGAAAACCGTACGAATTACGGGAAAACCGGAGTAGTTGGCAGGTGCCTCACTAATGCCTTGCATCGTCTATATTAGATATACCGGGCGGATGGTGGGCGGATGCAGTTCTGATCAAATGTTAGATCGGGTGGATTGCGGATGGTTGACGACTTTCTGATGCGGTTGCGGATGAAATATTTGCCTATCCGCGCATCTCTAGTACTTGCAGCAAAGCTGTGGAGAAGATGCAGATTGGAACCGTCGATCTCCTCCCTGTGAGGCTAACATGCTAACACTATGCTGAACAAAACCAGACAGAAGTGGAGCGGAACAGAGACGTTCATGTGAATGAACTAGGAGGAACAGCTTCAAAGAGTAGTGAACACCTCTGTGGGTCTGGAAGGTTTGTGAGTGTGAAAGGGGATCAGAGAGGCTATGAAGTGTAAATCTAGTCAAGTTTCATCGGATATCCCATTCACACCTAGGGCTGCAGTGAAGTGAAGTATTTTTATATAGCGCTTTTCTCTAGTGAATCAAAGCGCTTTACATAGTGAAACCCAATATCTAAGTTACATTTAAACCAGTGTGGGTGGCACTTGGAGCAGGTGGGTAAAGTGTCTTGCCCAAGGACACAACGGCAGTGACTAGGATGGCGGAAGCGGGAATCGAACCTGCAACCCTCAAGTTGCTGGCATGGCCACTCTTACCAACCGAGCTATGCCGCCCCAAGGCTGCAACTAACAATTATTTTGATCGTCGATTAGTCAACGATTATCTTAACAATTGGTCGGATAATAAAGTGTACACAACGGCAGTGACTAGGATGGCGGAAGCGGGAATGGAACCTGCAACCCTCAAGTTGCTGGCACGGCCGCTCTATGCCTCCCCAGGCTGCAACTAACAATTATTTTGATAGTCGATTAGTCAACGATTATCTTAACGATTAGTCGGATAATAAAGTGTACACATATTCAATGGCTCTAATTTTTTCATCGACTTCTAAGTGCAGCTAAAATTTTAGGCGTGTGCTTACTAACAACAAAGATGACTAATTCATTCATTTTTTTTTTTTTAAATTGTAATTATGTTGCTCATTCAGCTGTTACAAAAGTAAAAATTACTAATAAAATGTCGTCCATTTAAAAAAAAAGTAAAGGCAAATTGCTGACAAAATAAACAATGAACCTTGTTTATGTATTTTTTTTAAAAACAGTTAAAATGAATGAAAACAAACAACAAAACACAAAATCTAACTTGCTCAAAAAGAAAATCATTTTGTGATGTTTAAAAAGCTGCACACTGATATATTGACTATTGATGAACTCTTGGCAGTTTCAGCACTCTAATAGACTCAATGTGTGGAACTCTATATTTGATCAATTATTAAAATGTTGGCTATTTAATAGAATGTAACTTTAATCTTATCGATACCGCCGCATTAGTGCATGTCTCTCTCTCTCTGTGTGTGTGTGTGTGTGTGTGTGTGTGTCGTTTATCATTGTGCCCTTTTTTACAGCATTGCAAATTGACGCTGCTTAAAAAAAAAAATACTTGAATTGATGTAGACACATTTTAGCTGGCTGACTTTGTCTAAAACAATAGTTAAAGTTGTTTATTACACAGGCAAGGTAGAAGCTAACACTCTCACCAAGGTTGAGATTAGTCCCACATAATGTTTCCGCTTGAAATGCTCGTGTATCACAGATGTGCTGTAGGGCTGGGCGATATGGCCTTTTTTTAATATCTCGATATTTTTAGGCCATATTGCGATACATGATATATATCTCGATATTTTACCTTAGCCTTGAATGAACACTTGATGTATATAATCACAGCAGTATGATGATTCTATGTGTCTACATTAAAACATTCTTGTTCATACTTCATTAATATATGCTCATTTTAAACTTTCATGCAGAGAGGGAAATCACAACTAAGTCAATTGACCAACACTGTATTAATTAAACAATTAGGCAGTGGCACAAACATTCAAGTCATTTCCAAAACAGAAAGTGCAAAATTGTCAGAGACATTTTAAAACAAGCTATTAGTGCACTTTTGTGCATGATGTCACTAAGATGACAATCAAAACAACACTAAATTAAAGTGCACTTTTTGTACAGAACGCCACTACAATAGTTTAAAACAAATAAAGTGCACTTTTGTACATGATGTCACACAAGATAAGATAAGATAAGTGTCAAATAAAAATTAGCTGCTTAATAGGAAATCAAATTGTGTACGTCCTTCGCTATGTGGTAGGTTCCTGCGGACGTTATTTCTTTTGTTGTTGACTATTTTTTTTTCATACGGTGTTGATCTGGAAATGTTTGCCTCGGCATTTTGTTGGTGTGGCACCGGCCGGAGATGTTGACATGCGGAGTAAGCACTCTACATTCTCTAGCGGGTGACTTTTCAAATGATGCTACATATTAGCAGTTATGCTACTTTTTGTAGCAACGCTTTCGCTCCACACTTGACAAATTACGGTTGTCTGTTCGACATATTCCCACTTGAAGCCAAACCACCGCCAGACGATGGACCCCGTGCTGTTTTTCTTGGGAATTAATTATTCCTTCATTTGTTACCAGATTCGCATCTTCTTTGTCTTGTATTACCACTCGCACCACAGCTAACTTTAGCCATGTTGCTACCTCTCTGCGCCGCGAGTGCGTATACGTATGTGACGTATGACGTGACAGTATGTGACGTATGTAGGAAGGTGCGCTTGCTGTCTGTGAGAAGGAGAGACAAGAAGGAGTGGGAAGAGCCTGCAGTGTAATGTCCGCAGCTAAAAGCAACTGCGTGAGAACGTATACACGAATATCACGATATAGTCATTTTCTATATCGCACAGAGACAAACCCGCGATATATCGCGTATGTCAATATATCGCCTAGCCCTAATGTGCTGCCGTATAAACAAGGTCCACTTTGCAAAATTATCAAGGTATTTATATTTTTAACAAGAATAAGACGAAATATCCTCACACTTTACATGTTGTAATCGCCAATGTTTTTGCGAGTGACGATGTGGACTTGCTTTCGCCCGGGGAAAAACACAAGCGACGACGTCACAACTATTGTCTACAAATATTATTGTCGGCTACATAATGTTATATAATATTTTATTGTCGACAATGTCGACTAATCGTTGCAGCCATATTCACAACATTATCATCCGTATTTTGCGACGTGATCGTGCCAAATCATGCAAATTCAACAAATCGCTGTATATCTTGCTGATTGTATTGTACCATATTTCCCTGTCTGAAATCTGCGTTCAAAGAACTCTGGCTTATTAGTGATTCCCAGAGTCCAAAAAAAGTCTGCGGGCTATAGAGCGTTTTCTATTCGGGCTCCAGTACTATGGAATGTCCTCCCGGTAACAGTTAGAGATGCTACCTCAGTAGAAGCATTTAAGTCGCATCTTAAAACTCATTTGTTTACTAAAGCCTTTAAATAGACCCCTTATTAGACCAGTTGATCTGCCGTCTCTTTTCTGCTCTGCCCCCCTCTCCTGCGTGGAGAGGTTATCAGTTGACCACAGATGAGTCGCTAGCTGTTCAAAGTCGTGAACCGGGGTGGACCACTCATCTGTGCATCAGTCGGGGACGTCTCTGCGCTGCTGACCTGTCTCCACTCAAGATGATCCCCTGCTGGCCCCACTATGGACTGGACTCTCACACTATTATGTCAGATCCACTATGGACTTGACTCTCACACTATTAACTAGATCCACTCGACATCCATTGCACCGGTCGCCCAGGAGGGGTAGGGGTCCCCACATCTGCGGTCCCCTCCAAGGTTTCTCATTATATCCCGTTGGGTTGAGTTTTTTCTTGCCCTGATGTGGGATCTGAGCCAAGGATGTCGTTGTGGCTTGTGCAGCCCTTTGAGACACTTGTGATTAAGGGCTATATAAATAAAGTTTGATTCATTGATTGAAAAGTATATCAGCTCTTTCTTGCACAAATGACATAACTGTCCTCCCATGTAGCTCAGACCTACTTCCAGTTTCTTCTAGGGCACTAAGCCTTCTGGGTAATGAGGTATAAAAACATTTGCTTTCTAGTTTACTTGTGTCTATATATTTATCTTAACATTTAATCAGCCAGGGCTCCCACCCCCAAAGACATGCACCTGGGGTTAGGTTGATTGGCAACACTAAATTGGCCCGAGTGTGTGAATGTGAGAGTGAATATTGTCTGTCTATCTGTGTTGGCCCTGTAATGAGGTGGCGACTTGTCCAGGGTGTACACCGCCTTCCGCCCAAATGCAGCTGGGATAGGCTCCAGCTACCCCCGCGACCTCGAGAGGGACAAGCGGTAGAAAACGGATGCATTATCCAGGGTAAAACAACTATAAACATACAGTATGTTCATTTGCAATGCTGACCTAGCAAAGAGGCAGCATTTACATGTTAGAGATGTTGAAGTGTGATGATAATCTCTCATCGTCTCATTTACCCGCAATTTGCGCTAAAGATCTCTCAACAGTTCACAAACCCGCTTTACGTGCGAGGGTGAATGTGTTGAAACATAAATCAATGTTTAAGGTGGACAATCACGTTGCAAGCATAAAACATACACGGAGAATGTCTGCAACTTGTGGACGACAGAGCGGACTGCGGACAATAAAGAATCAGGAAATACAATGAAAAAATACAAGGAAAGACAATGAGCTCGCAGTGTCAGAATCAGAAAAAGAATCAGAATCATCTTTGTCATCATACATACCGTATTTTCCGCACTATAAGGCGCACCGGATTATTAGCCGCACCTTCAATGAATGGCATATTTCATAACTTTGTCCACCAATAAGCCGCCCCGGACTATAAGCCGCGCCTACGCTGCGCTAAAGGGAATGTCAAAAAAACAGTCAGATAGGTCAGTCAAACTTTAATAATATATTAAAAACCAGCGTTCTAACAACTCTGTTCACTCCCAAAATGTACGCAAATGTGCAATCACAAACATAGTAAAATTCAAAATAGTGCAGAGCAATAGCAACATAATGTTGCTCGAACGTTAATGTCACAACACACAAAATAAACATAGCGCTCACTTTCTGAAGTTATTCTTCATTCGTAAATCCTTCGTCTTCGGTGTCCGAAGTGAAAAGTTGGGCAAATTTACGATCCACTGGCAGATGTTGGCGTCGTCTGGCGCTGCCTCCTCGTCTTAGTGAAGGTGTGTTCGCCTTCTGTCATCCATTGTTCCCACGCAGTTAGCAGTCTAGCTTCGAATGCCCTGTTGACACCAATATCTAGCGGCTGGAGGTCTTTTGTCAATCCACCCGGAATGACGGCGAGTATTGAATTAAGCGCGTAAGCGTGTCTCTCAATGTGCTGTTATGAGCTAGCAAATATAACAACTACACTACCCAGCATGCAACGATAGTTACGAGCATGCGCGGTAGCCCTGAGAAGCGTTGTATGCTGGCAGTTAGCACGCTGTGAGTAAACGTTGAGAACTCAGTTAACACGCCTCGTCTGCATTATTTATAATTAGACAGACAACACACTTAATAGGAGCCATTTTGGGGTCTTTACATAAACACACAAATGGAAATGAAACGTCACATATCCCAGCATGCACCGCGCGCTTCTTCTACGGGGAAAAAAGATGGCGGCTGTTTACCGTAGTTGCGAGACCTAAACTTTATGAAAATGAATCTTAATATTTATCCATATATAAAGCGCACCGGGTTATAAGGCGCACTGTCAGCTTTTGAGAAAATTTGTGGTTTTTAGGTGCGCCTTATAGTGCGGAAAATACGGTATGTAAAATACAGTGGCGGGCCGTGTGTTTCCCACCTAGGCCTTCAGTGATGTCAGACTTCAATGAATACCTCTCAAAATACCATCATTGATGTCACCACATGACCATTGCTGGAGAAATACTAGACAGAAACATATTCACGCCCCACTCGGCATTCAATCACATCAATAGTATAGAAAACGGGTTATTTTCTGGCGCATTTAAAAATCAATAAACCCGCATCAGCAATTAAAACATATCTTATGTGGTACTGCCAAAATTAAAATTGCAAAAAACATTAAACCTGAAGAAATAAAGAAATACAATATTTGAACTCACAATTTGTAGAACCCATTTGACGCCGTACAGCCCCTCGTAGTCGGTTGAATCAAGTGGGAATGGTGGGCATTTCCCCAGTTCATCCCCGACCTTGTCTCACAAGATGTAGTTTCTCTTAAGTATCCTTCTTGAAAATGGCCTTGCAAATACAGTATATATCTGCCACCCAATCAACATGTTGCTCTCCTCTGTGAGTACCAGCAAGTTTTCTGTGGCTTTCTGTGGCTCGTATGGCCCCGGTGCCACTTCCTGTTTTCGCAACTTGTGATTGGATCCAATCACAGCGTAAGGCCAGCTAGAAGGCCTTACTGACAACAACTCGTGATCTGATTGGCCACCGCAATTGTCTATCAACTGTATGTTCCCGTTCACTTACAGTGCACAGACGCCTGCATTGTTAATTCTGAAGGCCCTGGGCAGATTTGGTACAGCATGGCAACATAAGACAGCTGAATTCTGAATGGATAAAAACTCTAATCTAAAAACAACAGCACTGGAAGGGGCATAATATGACATGACTTATTTATTTAGGGAAAGTAAATTAAAAATTACTTTTATCTTTAATTATGATCATGATTTCTCATTATGTTGGGCCAGCAGAGAAGGCCTTGCTGGCCCTGACGACACACCACTGGTAAAATAACATTTTGCTGACTCCTTCAGTTCTAATGTGCAAAGAGAGCAAAACTGATGTAATGTGTGCTTTGATGAGGTCCTTATGCAGGACTACAAGAACTACTGTAAAAGAGATTCTCTGTCTCTATTGTGGCCCACGTGCAATGTGTATGGGCGTCTTCCAGTCCTGTGCGGGGAGCAAAGGGAGGGAGAGATAGAGGCCACAGCTCTGGAATAGAAGCTGTTCCTCAGCCTGTTAGTGGTGGACTTAAAGGTTCTGAACCGCTTCCGGATGGTAGTGGTTCAAAGAGGTGGTTACCAGGGTGTGTGCAGTCTATGGAGATTTTCTTGGCCTTCTTCCTCAGTCTGCTGGTGTAAAGTGTGTCCAGGTGAGGGAGCACTAGCCCAATTATGCGCTGGGCTGCCTTCACCACTCTATGCAGGGCCGCTGTGCAGCTTGCAAACCAAACAATGATGCAGTTGGTGTGGATGCTCTAATAGTGCTCCCATAGTGTCTGGGGACATTGGGCCTGCTTCAGCTTCCTCTGGTCTCTGTTGAGCTTTCCTGACCAGGTTTGAAGTGTTAGTCCAAGACATCTTGCTGGAAACAGTGACTCCAAGGAATTACAGGCTCTCCATGTGAATAGGGAGGTGGTTTATGCCTTTTTCTCTTCGAAAGTCCATGATTATTCCCTTGGTTTTTGAGGTGTTGAAGATCAAGTTATTATTCTCGCACAAATCAGCCAGGTGTTCCATCTCGTGCCTCTATCATGGTTGTCTGTGATGAAACCCACAACTGTGGGTCTTTATTATGCGATTGAGCTGTGGATGGGTGTGCAGTCATGGGTAAAAAGTGTGAAGAGGATGGGGCTCAGCCCACAGCCCTGTGGTCTGCCTGTAGTCAAAGTAAGGACAGAGAAGGTGCGGTGTACTATTTTCACTTGCTATGGTCTTCCTGTGAGAAAGTCCATAATCCAGGAACCCAATGAAGAACCCAGGCGTAGAATGTCCAGTTTGTTGACCTGCTTCTGAGGGATGACGGTGATAAATGCGGAATTTAAGTCAACAAAGAGCATCTGCACGTAGCTGTTGGGTCTACCTAGGTGGGTTAGGGCTGTGTGGAGGGTGGTGTTACTTGCATCATCTGTGGAATGGTTTGCGCCGTAGGAAAACTGATGACAGTCCATGTCTGGGGGGGACAATGGACTATAATGTGAGAGAGTACCAGCCTCTTAAAGCACTTCATTACGATTGGTGTCAGAGCGACTGGGCGATAGTCATTTAGCGGATGACTTTATGGACACTGGGATAATCCTGGAAGACTTTAGATGTGGGGAAGGTTGAAGATTGGAACGAGAGGTTGAATATGTTAGTGATGTCTTCAGAACATTGCCTGCCACGCCATCCAGTCCTACTGCTTTGCGTAGGTTAACTTTATGGAAGGTGGCCCTCACTTTGTGTTGCTGTAACACAGGGGTAGGGAACCTATGACTCTAGAGCCAGATGTGGCTCTTTTGATGACTGCATCTGGCTCTCAGATAAATCTTAGCTGACATTGCTTAACACGATAAGTAATGAATAATTACGCTGGTAATCACAATGTTAAAAATAACGTTCAAAATATAAAACATTCTCATGCATTTTAATCCATCCATCCGTTTTCTACCGCACCTGTTCAAGAAATAACAATGTTATTAAAAATAATTAGAGACTTATGCTCTAAAAATGTTGGTCTTACTTAAAAAAAGCACGCATTTAGTTGTCCATCCATCCATCCATTGTATACCACTTGTCCCTTTCTGGGGTCGCGGGGGATCGCTGGAACCTATCTCAGCTGCAGTCGGGCGGAAGGCGGTGTACACCCTGGACAAGTCGCCACCTCATCACAGGTCCAACACAGATAGACAGACAACAATCACACTCACATTCACACACTAGGGCCAATTTAGTGTTGCCAATCAACCTATACCCAGGTGCATGTCTTTGGGGGCGGGAGGAAACCGGAGTACCCGGAGGGAACCCACCCAGTCACGGAGAGAACATGCAAACTCCACACAGAAGGATCCCGAGCGCAAGTTCGAACCCTGGACCTTCGTATTGTGAGGCAGATGCACTAACCCCTGTATCACTGTGCTGCCCGCATTTAGTTGTATTCAGTGTTAAAAAATATGATATGGCTCTCACGGGAATACATTTTAAAATATTTGGCTTTCATGGCTCTCTCAGCCAAAAAGGTTCCCGACCCCTGCTGTAACACCAGAAGCACCACCACAGCAGGTGGGTTTTTGTGTGGGCCAGGTCTCTCTTTCGGGGTGGCAAAGAAATTAATGAGGATATCAGGGAGTTCAGCATCTTTGCTGGGCAGCAGGCGTCCGGATGTATAATCCGTCAGTATTTTTATGCCCTTCCACATGCTGCGGGGCTTGTTTATTTTAAACTGCTCCTCAATTTGGAGCTTGCAGGCCCGTTTTGCATGTCTGTTACTTTTCTGAAGCCTCGCTATCGGCCTGTTTGTCACCAGACATGAAGACTGCATTGCAGTGCTCTCACAGTGGTGTTCATCCATGGTTTTTGGTTGGGAAAACTTTAATTGTATTTAGTGACTTTTTAACATTGTCCGAAAAAAACTTAATGTAATCCAACACTGAGCCAGTATATTCATCCAAGCCTTCGAGTGCAAACCGGTCCCAATCAGTGCTACCACAGCAGTCCTGCAGCGACGAGGTGGCATCCTCATTCCACGTGGCATTTGTTCTAATAGATGGTTTTGATCTACAAAGGAGTGGTCTGTATGTTGGGATCAAAGACTGACAAATGTGGTGGGATTTACCCAGGTGTGCGCATGAAGATGCTTTGAAAGCTCCTGGGATATTAGTATGTATATCTTGGTCCAAGACATTTTTTCTCCTCCGTAGTGGGATAATATCCACTATAATCAGCATTAAAACTAGGGCTGCAACAACTAATCGATTAAATCGATTAAAATCGATTATAAAAATAGTTGGCGATTAATTTAGTCATCGATTCGTTGCATCTATGCTGTGCGCATGCGCTGCGGCTACGTCGCATGAGGTGGCAGTAAGCCAGCCAATGATGTGTTATGTGCAGCTCACGTGACCACGCCGTCTCCTTTGCCTGGAAACATTCGAGAAATGGCGGAGGAAAACAGTACGGATAGTTCAGCGGAGAAACATCTTGAGGTTATCGCTTCAATGGAGAAAAGTGTACGACCTAAGTCGTCAAAAGTGTGGGAACAACTTTACTTTAAAGACTTCAAAGAAGACCGTTCCCTGCAAAATGTGCAGCATGGACCTCGCTTGGCACGGAAGTACAACATTGCTTTGGGAGCACCTGAAGAGGAAACATGTTGGAGCCATGGATGAAGGGAAGTACTCACGGTACGTAACTTTTTAAGTCCATAGTCCGGGTACATTGATTAATTGTGACCGTCTTTGTGTGTTTTTAATCTTTTGTTAACGAGGAGATTTGTTTTAAGGAAGCGCAGCAGCAACTGTTGTGTATTAACTTTCAGAGTGATAGGAACATTTTGGAGAGTGCGACGACTTCATTTTCTGTGTTGTTTTGAGTCGCAACACGCATTCACGATGGATTGGCAGACCGGGTTGGTGGTTCCTCTCTTTAAAAAGGGGAACCGGAGGGTGTGTTCTAACTATCGTGGGATCACACTCCTCAGCCTTCCCGGTAAGGTCTATTCAGGTGTACTGGAGAGGAGGCTACGCCGGATAGTCGAACCTCGGATTCAGGAGGAACAGTGTGGTTTTCGTCCTGGTCGTGGAACTGTGGACCAGCTCTATACTCTCGGCAGGGTCCTTGAGGGTGCATGGGAGTTTGCCCAACCAGTCTACATGTGCTTTGTGGACTTGGAGAAGGCATTCGACCGTGTCCCTCGGGAAGTCCTGTGGGGAGTGCTCAGAGAGTATGGGGTTTCGGACTGTCTGATTGTGGCGGTCCGCTCCCTGTATGATCAGTGTCAGAGCTTGGTTCGCATTGCCGGCAGTAAGTCGGACACGTTTCCGGTGAGGGTTGGACTCCGCCAAGGCTGCCCTTTGTCACCGATTCTGTTCATAACTTTTATGGACAGAATTTCTAGGCGCAGTCAAGGCGTTGAGGGGATCCGGTTTGGTGGCTGCAGGATTAGGTCTCTGCTTTTTGCAGATGATTTGGTCCTGATGGCTTCATCTGGCCAGGATCTTCAGCTCTCACTGGATCGGTTCGCAGCTGAGTGTGAAGCGACTGGGATGAGAATCAGCACCTCCAAGTCCGAGTCCATGGTTCTCGCCCGGAAAAGGGTGGAGTGCCATCTCCGGGTTGGGGAGGAGATCTTGCCCCAAGTGGAGGAGTTCAAGTACCTCGGAGTCTTGTTCACGAGTGAGGGAAGAGTGGATCGTGAGATCGACAGGCGGATCGGTGCGGCGTCTTCAGTAATGCGGACGCTGTATCGATCCGTTGTGGTGAAGAAGGAGCTGAGCCGGAAGGCAAAGCTCTCAATTTACCGGTCGATCTACGTTCCCATCCTCACCTATGGTCATGAGCTTTGGGTTATGACCGAAAGGACAAGATCACGGGTACAAGCGGCCGAAATGAGTTTCCTCCGCCGGGTGGCGGGGCTCTCCCTTAGAGATAGGGTGAGAAGCTCTGTCATCCGGGGGGAGCTCAAAGTAAAGCCGCTGCTCCTCCGCATCGAGAGGAGCCAGATGAGGTGGTTCGGGCATCTGGTCAGGATGCCACCCGAGCGCCTCCCTAAGGAGGTGTTTAGGGCATGTCCGACCGGTAGGAGGCCACGAGGAAGACCCAGGACACGTTGGGAAGACTATGTCTCCCGGCTGGCCTGGGAACGCCTCGGGATCCCCCGGGAGGAGCTGGACGAAGTGGCTGGGGAGAGGGAAGTCTGGGCTTCCCTGCTTAGGCTGCTGCCCCCGCGACCCGACCTCGGATAAGCGGAAGAAGATGGATGGATGGACGCATTCACGAGTTCAGCTTTTTTGTGAGTAACGTTAACGTTATGCCTTTGTTGCAACGCGGGGCTGATAATGTGTCTCCGGCACATTTGACTCCGTTTTGAGAGAGAAAACGCACGGTTACCAATTTCGAAATAAACGCAACGGACAGAAATATCTCAGGTTGGTTTCATAATGGATCAATGTAGCCGGGCCCGATAAAGCGATATAAATATATTTAGATTTGAGTGACGCTTTAGTATAACTAAACGTTATGAAGGTGCTGGAATATTTCATACTATTATTCAGATGCAGCCTAAAATTAATCCTTTATTATTCACAACAGAAACGAGTACAATATCTGATCCAGTTCTGATCTGATGAGTTACATTTCTGTGTTATTAGACTTAGACTTAGACTTCCTTTTTATTGTCATTCAAATTTGAACTTTACAGTACAGATAAGAACGAAATTTCGTTGCATTAGCTCATGGTAGTGCAGGATAAAAAATCAATAAGGTGCAGATATAAATAAACAGATTACTGTACAGATAAATATATTGCACTTTTGCATATGCATCCGCGTTTATGAATGTATGTTATATTGTCTTTATATTCCAGCGAGTTAATCCATTTTTGGGTGGAATTGAGGGGATTATTATGATGCGTTCAAGAGTCTTACGGCCTGAGGGAAGAAGCTGTTACAGAACCTGGAGGTTCTGCTACGGAGGCTGCGGAACCTCTTTCGAGAATCCAGCAGTGAAAACAGTCCTTGGTGGGGGTGGGAGGAGTCTCTGCAGATTTTCTGAGCCCTGGTCAGGCAGGGGCTTTTTGCGATCTCCTGGATAGGAGGAAGAGGAGTCCTGATGATCTTTTCCGCCGTCCTCACCACTCTCTGGAGAGACTTCCAGTCTGAGGCATTGCAGGCTCCAGTCCAGACAGAGATGTTGTTGGTCAGCAGGCTCTCTATAGTGCCTCTGTAGAATGTGCTGAGAACGGGGCGAGGGAGCTGTGCTTTTTTCATCCGACGCAAAAAGTGCATGCGCTGCGTTATTATTGGTGTTAATGCTGCATCCCCAATGTCCATTTATTTAATTTAGCTTGTTTTAAATGTGGTGGCATATTTGCCTTTTACATCAGAAATTATTAATCAAATCAACTAGGTATGTATTAAGTTACATGTAAATGATGCTACTATGTACATTCATTATATGGTTTCTCTCATTTCAGAAGGAAACAAGCCAGCATTAGCCACTTGGTACAAAGGAAGGTCTGCTGTATTGACTGATGCTATCCTGAATATGTTGCTAACTGACATGAGGCCACTATCAATGGTGGAGGATGAAGGTTTTGGACCAATGATTCACGTCCTCAACCCTGGTTACACTCTTCCCTCGAGGACCCATATTACCAAAGTGATGGAGAGGAAGTACGAGCAGACATTCCAAGCTGTGTAGACTGACATAAAAGCCACACAGAGCAAACTTGCTCTCACTACTGATGTGTGGACAAGTGTAGCCACGGAAGCCTACCTTGGCAATACATGCCATTACATTGGAGACGAATGGAACATGAAGTCAATCTGCATTACGACCATGCCACTACAGGAAAGACATTCAGCATCCAACACTGGTTGGAATAGGTAGTAGCCAGGTTTGAAATTTCCCCAAGCACAATTACCGTATTTTCCGCACTATAAGGCGCACCTAAAAACCACAAATTTTCTCAAAAGCTGACAGTGCGCCTTATAACCCGGTGCGCTTTATATATGGATAAATATTAAGATTCATTTTCATAAAGT
Organism: Nerophis lumbriciformis; assembly: GCF_033978685.3. NCBI lineage: Eukaryota > Metazoa > Chordata > Actinopteri > Syngnathiformes > Syngnathidae > Nerophis > Nerophis lumbriciformis. Next base: position 25,911,957 of record NC_084578.2, on the reverse strand, counting down.
TTAGGTCTCGCAACTACGGTAAACAGCCGCCATCTTTTTTCCCCGTAGAAGAAGCGCGCGGTGCATGCTGGGATATGTGACGTTTCATTTCCATTTGTGTGTTTATGTAAAGACCCCAAAATGGCTCCTATTAAGTGTGTTGTCTGTCTAATTATAAATAATGCAGACGAGGCGTGTTAACTGAGTTCTCAACGTTTACTCACAGCGTGCTCATAACCACATTCTAACTCCCAGCATACAACAACGCTTCTCAGGGCTACCGCGCATGCTCGTAACTATCGTTGCATGCTGGGTAGTGTAGTTGTTATATTTGCTAGCTCATAACAGCACATTGAGAGACACGCTTACGCGCTTAATTCAATACTCGCCGTCATTCCGGGTGGATTGACAAAAGACCTCCAGCCGCTAGATATTGGTGTCAACAGGGCATTCGAAGCTAGACTGCTAACTGCGTGGGAACAATGGATGACAGAAGGCGAACACACCTTCACTAAGACGAGGAGGCAGCGCCAGACGACGCCAACATCTGCCAGTGGATCGTAAATTTGCCCAACTTTTCACTTCGGACACCGAAGACGAAGGATTTACGAATGAAGAATAACTTCAGAAAGTGAGCGCTATGTTTATTTTGTGTGTTGTGACATTAACGTTCGAGCAACATTATGTTGCTATTGCTCTGCACTATTTTGAATTTTACTATGTTTGTGATTGCACATTTGCGTACATTTTGGGAGTGAACAGAGTTGTTAGAACGCTGGTTTTTAATATATTATTAAAGTTTGACTGACCTATCTGACTGTTTTTTTGACATTCCCTTTAGCGCAGCGTAGGCGCGGCTTATAGTCCGGGGCGGCTTATTGGTGGACAAAGTTATGAAATATGCCATTCATTGAAGGTGCGGCTAATAATCCGGTGCGCCTTATAGTGCGGAAAATACGGTAAACACAATGACACATTTTTATGAAGCTTATTTTATTATATTAAGAATTTGCGAGTATTGTTGGACAAGCGGTAGAAAATGGATGGATGGATGGAGGGTTGGAAATCAGATGATGTGGTGATTTAACCCCCAATTCCAACCCTTGATGCTGAGTGCCAAGCAGGGAGGTAATGGGTCCCATTTTTATAGTCTTTGGTATGACTCGGCCGGGGTTTGAACTCACAACCTACCGATCTCAGGGCGGACACTCTAACCACTAGGCGTAGAAATGTTTATCGTTAAGAATTTATTGGTCTGATACCCTTATCGATATTCCTTTTCGATACCGGTATTTATCGGTACTCCTTTCCGTACTATATGTAATTTGTGGAAATAAAGATGTGGAAAAAATGCTTTTTAATTAGCATTTTAATAAACACAAATTTAACCATAACCAAAACACCTCCACCTTGATGTACTGTAACATCTCAGAGACGGGAAGTATTTTATCAACGTAGGCGCGGCTTATAGTCCGGGGCGGCTTATTGGTGGACAAAGTTATGAAATATGCCATTCATTGAAGGTGCGGCTAATAATCCGGTGTGCCTTATAGTGCGGAAAATACGGTATTGCTATTGTGCATGACAATGGTGCACTTTATAAAAATAAAAAAAATTTTGTAACATTTGCCTTGTTTTATTTGGAAAGTTGAAAGAACATGTTGCCAGTATGCTGTTTTGTTCAATAAAATACTGAAAATATAGAAATGTAGTTTGTCTCTTTTATCCGATTATTAATCGATCAATCGAAGTAATAATCAACATATTAATCGATTATCAAATTAGTTGTTAGTTGCAGCCCTAATTAAAACTATAATCTGGAGTGTGTAAAATCTCCGGGGGTAGCGAGGAAGTGTTGAAATTTTGGAAGTTATTCCAAATGCTAAGTAGTTGAGTTTGGCTGTATGTAATGAAAATGACCGCCATAATGTCATCGACAATAGATTTGCACATAGATGTTAGCAGTAAAAACAGGAAAATACAAAGACACAAGGGAAAGAGTCGAGCCGCTGCACCATCAAATGTCTACTTTTAGATCTGTGCAGTATAAAATAAGAAACACATCAACAGTGTTTTTGGTAGGAATCCTGTGCTTTTTAAGGTTAAAACACTGGTAACAAATTCATAAAATCCCTAGATGATTCAATGTTATTAAATAAAAAAAATTCCCAAAACATTGCAACCTTTGCCGTAACTTTCTGAAAAAGCCAGCAGGAACTCAACAATCACAAAAAAGTAAGCAAAATAATGGAATGGACTGAATAATTTGTGGGTGTCCAAAATATATCATATATTGCAAGTATCATGACATGGCAAGAAAACATATGTAATTCATGGGTAACTTAAAGTATTTTCAATTGGATTGTTCAGTCCGGAACATTCCTACTGAGACGCGATAAGTTCCCACCTGGCACAGATTAAGTGAGGCACAGGAAATGTTTTAAAGTGTCATGCGTCTACTCCAGTGACGTGCAGTGAGGTTTGAGGCTGGGGAGGCACCAGTCAGATTTACAAACATGACAGTATGATGCAATGGCACCGGCTCAAAAATCACAAAAACACACAGTATGATGCTAGAATAAAACATTTCAACACACAATTAACCCAACACTGCAGAGCAGACACTAGACCAGGGGTCCACAAACTTTTTGACGGCTCGGAGACACTGAGAGTAACAAGCGGTAGAAAATGGATTAGAAAGGACAGATTAAAAAAATAAATAATAACAAATAAAAATAATATTTTTTAACTTGTGACTTCCCGCGGGTTGGATTTTGGACGCTGGCGGGCCGCATCCGGCACGCGGGCCGTAGTTTGGGGACCCCTGCACTAGACAGTTTATCTTACCTTGACTTGTAAATTAAGTCCATTCGCCTTTCCTTTTGGACGAAGATCTCTATGACTTTGTTGTAGAAGACCTCCTTTTTCTCTTTTTCTTTGCGTTTTAAAAGTCTCTCTTTCTCAATTAAGATAATTGCCACAAAATGCAAGCTCTTGTTTCCCCAAAAAGCAAGTGGTGTTTAACAGCTCTTTTAATATCTCACGAATGTTCCTTTACATTGGCATTGTGGATGCTGATATTTAGCTTCATTTAGAGCCAGATCAATATGTGATATTCCAAACATTTTTAAAGAAATCTGACCTTGAAAATCTCCAGGGACAACCATTCTCCCGAATTTTTTTTTTTATACCCTATAGTGTTCTGTGGTTACTTTTTGGTTGGCCAACGGTTTGCGTTGTATTGCGCACCCTGACGGCTAGTGTGGGAGTCTGTTCTGAAGTATGAAGTAAAGAGACGTAACTTCATCACCTCACCTGGTTATTGACTCCAACCCAGAATATTACACTGCCCATACCTATGCTCCTTCAAAGGCTGTGCTACTGGCTGCAAAGCATTGCACTTTCAAATACAACAATGAGTAGAGGAGTGTTATGTGTGTATATGTGTAAATAAATGAACACTGAAATTGAAGTATTTATTTTATTTATATGTATATATATATATATATATATACATGTATATATATTTATATGTATATATATACATATATAGCTAGAATTCACTGAAAGTCAAGTATTTATTATATATATATATATATATATATATATATATATAAGAAATACTTGAATTTCAGTGAGTTCTAGCTATAAATATACTCCTCCCAATACAATACAATATAAACAAAAATACAGCACAATACAGTACATAACAGTGTTGAAAATAAATACTGATGTACTTTATTAATATTAAAATGTTTTTGTTTACTGATTAAGCATTTTAACATCAACAAATAATGTATGTCTAATTGGGGAAAAAAGTAAATAAAGGAAGTTATAATCTTTTTATTTTTTTAAGTAATTTAAGTTAAGTTAAGTTAAAGTTAAAGTACCAATGATAGTCACACACACACTAGGTGTGGTGAAATTTGTCCTCTGCATTTGACCCATCACCCTTGATCACCCCATGGGAGGTGAGGGGAGCAGTGAGCAGCAGCAGTGGCCGCGCTCGGGAATCATTTTGGTGATTTAACCCCCAATTCCCAGCACGGTGGTACAGGGGTTAGTGCATGTGCCTCACAATACTAAGGTCCTGAGTTCAACCCCGGGCTCGGGATCTTTCTGTGTGGAGTTTGCATGTTCTCCCCGTGACTGCGTGGGTTCCCTCCGGGTACTCCGGCTTCCTCCCACCTCCAAAGACATGCACCTGGGGATAGGTTGATTGGCAACACTAAATTGGCCCTAGTGTGTGAATGTGAGTGTGAATGTTGTCTGTCTGTCTGTGTTGGCCCTGTGATGAGGTGGCAACTTGTCCAGGGTGTACCCCGCCTTCCGCCCGAATACAGCTGAGATAGGCTCCAGCACCCCCCCGCGACCCCCAAAGGGACAAGTGGTAGAAAATGGATGGATGGAACCCCCAATTCCAACTCTTGATGCTGAGTGCCAAGCAGGGAGGTAATGGGTTCCATTTTTATAGTCTTTGGTTTGACTCGGCCGGGGTTTGAACTCACAACCTACCAATCTCAGGGAGGACACTCTAATCTAACCACTAGGCCACTGAGCAGGTTAGTTTTGAATATCCAAACCAAGCTAATAATAATAATTATTATTTTAAATTATTAGAGGAAACATTTTTTGCTCGTGACCTATTAGTTTTCTTGTCAGTGTGAATTTAATCATCCTAAATAATGGTTTAATCCAGACTATTTGTTTTTTTTATTTTTATTATTCTGCAGGTCATGTAATATTTCCCAGTCTTTAGCGGCCTCCTGTGGATGAAGACGAATAGCACCTTATTAAAAAGTTAAAGTTAAAGTACCAATGATTGTCACACACACACACTAGGTGTGGTGAAATTTGTCCTCTGCATTTGACCCATCCCCTTGATCACCCCCTGGGAGGTGAGGGGAGCAGTGGGCAGCAGCGGTGCCGCGCCCGGGAATCATTTTTGGTGATTTAACCCGCAATTGATCAATGTAATGTTTTTATTTTGAACACGCTTAACAAAAATACATTAAAGTGCATTAAAAATATTGGCATTTTAGCCCACAACGATCATCAAAAAAAATAAATAAAAAAAAATACAGCAAAATCCTGGAAGGGCTGATTATTGCGTTATAGGAATGTAACAATATGAAAATGTCATATCACGGTCATCATTATTCTTTTTTTCAAAGTTATTTTTATTGATTTTCACATAAATATAACAAACACAAACATGAATGTCACTCAGCAATGTTCATAAAGAGCATCAAAGGAGTATCAATTCTGATTTTCTTACCAGGTTAGCACAGAAACGTTTTTTTGCCATCGTACTGAGAAAAAATATAAATATATAAAAACATGAAAATTATTTTTGGGTTTTTTAGGGAACTGAGGAAGGACGTTTCTAATTTGCAAATACCTAAAGTGATCTAATCTGAGGATGTTTAATTTTTACAGTTGCAAATACATTGTTTATACAAAAAAAAAAGGTTGTTGAAACTCTTAAAAGTGAAACATCATTCTAAAGCAGGCGATGCCAGGCAGGGGCGCCGAAAAGGGGGGATAAGGAGACGGATTCTAGGGGCCCATGATGGAGGGGGGGGGGCCCAGAGAGGCCCCTAATGATGATGAAATTATAATACAGAAAAAATAATGACACTGTGTTGGGGGCCCTGTAAAGATTATTTTCATGGGGCCCAAAATCCCTAGCGGCGCCCCTGATGCCAGGAGACCTGAGAATGCTTCCATCTTTACGCCGGTGATCACGTGACCAGTATGCCGCGCAGTTTAGGTCAGCTGCACAATTCAGAGTTAGGCTGTTTTGCTCATTCCAAAAAGTCCTCATGTAGGCCGAGTTGTTTGTTCATCCAAATGTAAAATGATATTGTCAAGTATTCTTTTTTAATATGCACCAGGGATGAAAATGGGTAAGCATTAAAAATAGGGATGTTCCGATCAGGGTTTTATGCTGTCAACTCCAATACTGGTCACCCAAGACTCTTTTATATATATGTATATATATATATGTATATATATATATATATATATATATATATATATATATATATATATATATATATATATATAATAAAATAAATATATATATATATATATATATATATATATATAACAAAATAAATATATATATATATATATAATAATAATAAAAAAAAAAAAATATATATATATATATATATAATAAAATATATATATATATATAATAATAATAATAATAATAACTGGGATTTATATAGCGCTTTTCTAAGTACCCAAAGTCGCTTTACATGTGGAACCCATCATTCATTCACACCTGGTGGTGGTAAGCTACTCTCATAGCCACAGCTGCCCTGGGGTAGACTGACAGAAGCGTGGCTGCAATTTGCGCCAACGGCCCCTCCGACCACCACCTATCATTCATCATTCAGTTCACCGGTGTGAGTGGCACCGGGGGCAAAGGGTGAAGTGTCCCGCCCAAGGACACAACGGGAGCGATTTTTGGATGGAAGAGGCGGGGAGCGAACCTGCAACCCTCAGGTTTCTGGCACGGTTGCTCTACCCACTACGCCATGCCGCCCCAATATATATATATACCGTATTTTCCGCACTATAAGGCGCACCGGATTATTAGCCGCACCTTCTATGAATTACATATTTCATAATTTTGTCCACCAATAAGCCGCCCCGGACTAAAAGCCGCGCCTACGCTGCGCTAAAGTGAATGTCAAAAAAACGCTGCGCTAAAGTGAATGTCAAAAAAACAGTCAGATAGTTCAGTCAAACTTTAATAATATATTGAAAACCAGCGTTCTAACAACTCTGTCCCAAAATGTACGCAAATGTGCAATCACAAACATAGTAAAATTCAAAATGGTGTAGAGCAATAGCAACATAATGTTGCTCGAACGTTAATGTCACAACACACAAAATAAACATAGCGCTCACCTTCTGAAGTTATTCTTCATTCGTAAATCCTTCGAATTCTTCGTCTTCGGTGTCCGAATTGAAAAGTTGGGCGAATACGGGATCCAAAATGGCCGGTTCCGTCTCGTCGAAGTCACCGGAGTCAGTGTCACTGTTGTCCAGCAGTTCTGTGAATCCTGCCTTCCGGAAAGGTCGGACCACAGTTGTGACCGAAACTATCTGCCCAGGCATTTACGATCCACTGGCAGATGTTGGCGTATGTCGACCGGCGCTATCTGCCCGTCTTAGTGAAGGTGTGTTCGCCTTCGGAGCTGTGTGAAAAAAGCCACCCGGCCTCTTCGCGTAAACTTCCCTTAACCACTCGCTCATCTTTTCTTCATCCATCCATCCCTTCGAGTTAGCTTTTATGATGACGCCGGCTGGAAAGGTCTCTTTTGGATGGGTGGAAGTTAGCATGGCAAGCTAGAACCACAGTGAAGGATGACTTCTCATTCCCTGTGGAGCGAATATTCACCGTACGTGCTCCCGTTCCACAGTGCGGTTCAGTTGCTGTGAAATACGGTAGTAATCCGTGTGCGGATGGAGAGATTGCGTCTTTTTATGAACCGGATCGTTTTGTAGGAGCCATTTTGTGGTCTTTACAGATGTAAACAGGAAATGAAACGTACGGTGATATCCGCGCGTTTTTTCTTCTTCTTCCGGGGGCGGGTGAAGCGCTTCCTGTTCTATGGGGGCGGGTGAAGCGCTTCCTGTTCTATGGGGGCGGGTGCTTTCCTTGGCGGTTGCTTGCGTAGAAGAAGAAGCGCTTCCTGTTCTACCGGGAAAAAAGATGGCGGCTGTTTACCGAAGTTGCGAGACCGAAACTTTATGAAAATGAATCGTAATAAAGCGCACCGGGTTATTAGGCGCACTGTCAGCTTTTGAGAAAAATTGTGGTTTTTAGGTGCGCCTTATAGTGCGGAAAATACGGTATACATATATATAATAAAATAAATATATATATATATATATATTTATTTTGTTATAATATATATATATATATATATATATAATAAAATAAATATATATATATATATATAATAAAATAAATATATATATATATATAACAAAATAAATATATACATAATAAAAAAAAAAATAAAAAAAAAAAATATATATATATATATATATATATATAATAAAATAAATATATATATATAACAAAATAAATATATATATATTTTATTATATATATGTATATATATATATATTTTATTATATATATATTTTTTAAATTTATTTATTATATATATATATATATATTTATTTTGCTATATATATATATATTTATTTTATTATATATATATATATATATATATATTTATTTTGTTATATATATATATTTATTTTATTATATATATATATATTTTGTTATATATATATATATATATTTATTTTGTTATATATATATATATATATAATAAAATATATATATATATATATATATATTTATTTTGTTATATATATATTTATTTTGTTATATATATATATATATAATAAAATAAATATATATATATATATATAACAAAATAAATAAATATATATATATATATATATATATATATAATAAAAAAAAAAAAATATATATATACATATATATAATAAAATAAATATATATATATATATTTATTTTGTTATATATATATATTTATTTTATTATATATATATTTTATTATATATATATATATATTTTTTTTTTTTAAATTATATATATATTTATTTTGTTATATATATATATATATATATTTATTTTATTATATATACATATATTTTTTTTTATTATTATATATATATATATATATATATTTTGTTATATATATATATATATATATATATATATATATATATATATATATATATATATAACAAAATAAATATATATATATATATATATATATATATATAGCTAGAATTCACTGAAAGTCAAGTATTTCTTATATATACTTGGTGAATTCTAGCTGTAAATATACTCCTCCCCTCTTAACCACGCCCCCACCCCAACCACGACCCCCCCGACCATCCCCCCCAACTCCCGAAATCGGAGGTCTCAAGGTTGGCAAGTATGCCCAAGAGTGAGCTTGGCCGATACCAATACTGGTCACATGTGTTAACTGTATATTTTCAATGTATTTATTAGGGCTGTGAATCTTTGGGCACCACACGATTCAATTTGAAATCGACTCTCGATTCAAAATCAATACTTTTTTTTAATAACATTTGATGCCAGTTCTATGATGAATTAAATGTCTTCATAAAATGACCAACTCTAATAAATGTCTATTACTTAAAAGAAAATTGGTTTTGTTTAAAAAATGCTTCCCAAACATTTCATAAAGTCAAATACAGCAAGATAAGTATCCAACACGTCTCTCTTGTAAAGTACAGCAGATATAGATCATCTACATCAACACTATGATTTGCCTCAGTGGCTGGACAGAACAGATTGGGAAGAAAAAAATAATGAAAAAAAAAACAGTTTTTATTTTTTATTTTTACGTATAAGAATTGCGATTAATCTGAAAATCGATTTTTTTTATTTATTAAACCTCTAGTATTGGAGACTGCTACTGAAATACTGTATTTTCCGGACCATAGGGCGCACCGGATTATAAGGCACACTGCTGATGAATGGTCTATTTTCGATCTTTTTTTATATAAAAGGCGACCGGATTATAGGGCGCATTAAAGGAGTCATATTATTATTATTTCTTTTCTAAATTGAAAACACTTCCTTGTGGTCTACATAACATGTAATGGTGGTTCTTTGGTCAAAATGTTGCATAGATTATATTTTACAGATCATCTTCAAGCCGCTTTCTGACAGTCGCTTCCGGATGCGCCGTTTTGTGGGCGGTCTTATTTACGTGGCTCACCTTCGACAGCGTCTTCTCCCCGTCATCTTTGTTGTAGAGGTGTAGCGTGTAAGGACAGGGGTGGAAGAAGTGTCATAAGATGGCGCTAACTGTTTTAATGATGTTCAGACTTTACTTAAATCAATAACGGAGCAGCATCTCCTCGTACGTAAACAACAAGAAGGCCGGAAATGTGTCTCGTGAAAAACTGTCCGACCGGAACTCTCTAATAACTAAAGTTCCTTGGGTGAATAATGTAAACTCACTACACCGATATGTTTTAGCGCTTTCATGGTGAGTTTACTGACGGATATAAGTAAGAACTTTACACTACTTTATTTTAGAAATGGCAACAGCGGAGGATGAATGTCCCATAACAAGAAGATAAGAGAAAAAGAAAAAGCCTATCGACTACGTCGTCGGTACGGACTAAGAAGGTGGACGCGCGCAATTTTTCAGATCCCAAATACAGATCAGCAGGTACCAGAGGTGGGACCAAGTCATTGCTTTGCAAGTCACAAGTAAGTCTCAAGTCTTTGTCCTCAAGTCTCAAGTCAAGTCCCAAGTCAAGACAGGCAAGTCCGAGTCAAGTCCAAAGTCAAGACTGGAAAGTCTCAAGTCAAGTCCAAAGTCAAGACTGGAAAGTCTCAAGTCAAGTCCCAAGTCCTGCATTTTGAGTTTCGAGTCCTTTCAAGTCGTTTTAACCACAGACTAATATATTTACACAGATTGTTTATGCTTTTAAAACACTGTATTTATTTATTAAAACAAGTGCATTTGAAATTGCAGGGAAAAAGATAGTGGTGACATTGCACTTCAAAATAGCACTATTAACCAGTCATTTTAAACATGTAACTCATTCCTTTACAGAATAAACACATTTGAAAAAACAAGTGCAACTGTACTTATTTGCACAAAAGTGTTAACATTGTATTTCCATGGCATATTGCATTGTAACTAGTTCCACAGCAGTTTCTGTCCTGTTCTTACCTTATCTCATTGATCTCATCTCATACTGTATGTGTGTTGATGTGTGCGTACACATGAAAAACATAACAAATATATGAACATAACAATGAACAGAGTTGTACTTTTTAGATGTCAGGGCCCTATGCAATATGTACACATATTCTTAATATAGTATACATTTTAACTGACCTTTATTTGACTATGTTTGTCTTTTTGTAGGTGGCTAAAATACGCGGTGCTGCTGACCGCCGTCTAACGTTACGTTACTGTGTGTGATACATTGACTAACGTAATGTTACTGTGTGTGATACATTGACTAACGTTACGTTACTGTGTGTGATACATTGACTAACGTAACGTTAAGTGTAGGTACCTCATGCAACCCTGCTTAAAAAAAACACTTGACAAAAAGTATGAATAAGGTAGCGAACTGCAGTGTACGCAACATATTGCCGTGTTTGCAATGACGTTATAACCATAGACATCTTATAAGTAGACGCAGCATTGGTTGCTGTGACGTGAGCAATTTGGCCGCCATCTTGAAGTGGTGATGAGGAGCCGGCGAGCAGCCTAAACTGACAGTTGACAGGTAGCGTTTTCCTGCTCAAATGAGCGGACTGTTGAAAATAGGAATCGGGGGATTACTTTTCACAAGTAAGATTTAACATTAACGTACTATTGGTTGTATTTTATGAAAATAATATTACCACAGAGTTGAGAAGGAGCAAAGATCTTCAATATTTGTATGTGAAAATCACAAAGAAATCTTCTGGGGGAGGATGACCCCCCTACAGGGGTTTGGTTTACAAACCTTCAGCCCCACCTAAAACAAAATTCACCAGCCGCCACTGATTATGATGCATTCTCATTTTAGGCAAAGTATAAGACAATACTTTCTTAACAGTATAATTGTAACCAGGAATAAGTCTTCAAGTAACAATATTCAAATACTAACATTGTTGGGTAAAACAGAATTTAGTTTTATTGTGAATCCTGTGAAACAGATTGGTGGTTTTAGCTGATATAAAGACTTTCAGGTGTTTATATATGTTTAAGTTTTTGGCAGACGCTTTTATCCAAAGCGACTTACATAAAAAAATACATATAAAACAATCACTGCAAACATTATCATTTAAGGGAAGAATGTAATAGAAAATATCAATACAAAGTGTCAAGACAGAATAAACTCTCTGCTGCTGAAGCAACAGAGATACAGTCTATAGGTCCCTAAGATATATAGATATCTAATGTATTCATACATTGTTTATGTAGGATACACGCATGTATATATAACCTAATCATATTGTTTCTTCAATTTAAAAATAGCTTACCATTTTTTCCCCCCTTCTCTGGGATTATATTCCCAGTTTTGATCTCGGACGTCTGGTCACTTATAGTCAGGCACGTGCACACATAGGGCCCTATGGGTGCTTGAGCCCCTGCCCTTTTTTGCCTCGTCTTAAAAAGTGCCCTCTGCCTGTGTGTGTGTGTGTTTTTTCGTTTTCTTTAAATAACATTAATAAATTCCTGTCAGGGATGTAAAAAAAAAAACAGCGGTACAAAAACTCCACGTTTTCTTGTAATACCGGGTTGTTTGAGCCTGCCGCTTCCGCCAGAGAGAGAGAGAGGGCGAGTGAGTGAGTAAGTGAGAGGAGAGAGAGCCAACTGCGCCCCTGAGGAGACGTGACAGTGGAGCAACTTGAACCTGTGAGTTATGGTCTAGTTGCCGTCCACTTATTCAGCATCTAATATGGGTAATATTTCAGAAAAACGCTGTTTTATTCTATTATTCAATATGTCAGCTTCTGTTTTTGCCGGACGTCGGAGCACGGCTCATCAATTGAGCACGGCACATCAATTCCTCACAGAGCAGAGCGGATCGTGCGGGACAGGAAGTAGTGTACAAAATACATAATAAAACACCGGGTTCATTTTCAAAATAAAATGCACTGTGTTTATGGCGGATCACATTTCTCTCACAGTAGAGGTTTAGATATAAAGTTTATTGTGACTTTGCTATTACTGTGTGGGTTAACAAAATAATAATAATAATAATGATAATAATAACAATAATAATAAGAAGAATAATGATAATAATAATAATAATAATAATAATTGTTATTATTATTAATAATAATAATAATAATTTCAGCATTCTGGGGATATAAGATGTAGGTTATCTGTTAGGAATATTACCATCTGTATTTAAACTTGATTCATGTTGATTACCTCCTCTCTGAGCTGCCACCTTACCGTGGTAGAGGAGTTTGCGTGTCCCAATGATCCTAGGAGCTATGTTGTCCGGGGGTTTCTATGCCCCCTGGTAGGGTCTCCCAAGGCAAACTGGTCCTAGGTGAGGGATCAGACAAAGAGCAGCTCGAAGACCTCGATGAAGAACACAAACAAAGGACCCAGATTTCCCTCGCCCGGACGCGGGTCACCGGGGCCCCCCTCTGGAGCCAGGCCCGGAGGTGGGGCATGATGGCGAGCGCCTGGTGGCCGGGCCTGTCCCCATGGGGCCCGGCCGGGCACAGCCCAAAGAGGCAACGTGGGTCCCCCCTCCAATGGGCTCACCACCCATAGCAGGGGCCATAGAGGTCGGGTGCAGTGTGAGCTGGGCGGCAGCCGAGGGCAGGGCACTTGGCGGTCCGATCCTCGGCTACATAAGCTGGCTCTTGGGACGTGGAACGTCACTTCGCTGGGGGGGGGAAGGAGCCTGAGCTAGTGCGTGAGGTGGAGAAGTTCCGGCTAGATATAGTCGGACTCACTTCGACGCACAGCAAGGGCTCTGGAACCACTTCTCTTGAGAGGGGCTGGACTCTCTTCCACTCTGGCGTTGCCGGCAGTGAGAGGCGACGGGCTGGGGTGGCAATTCTTGTTGCCCCTCGGCTCAAAGCCTGCATGTTGGAGTTCAACCCGGTGGACGAGAGGGTAGCTTCCCTCCGCCTTCGGGTGGGGGGACGGGTCCTGACTGTTGTTTGCGTTTATGCGCCAAGCGGCAGCTCAGAGTACCCACCCTTTTTGGACTCACTCGAGGGAGTACTGGAGAGTGCTCCCCCGGGTGATTCCCTCGTTCTACTGGGGGACTTCAACGCTCATGTTGGCAGCGACAGTGAAACCTGGAGAGGTGTGATTGGGAAGAATATCCGCCCGGATCTGAACCCGAGTGGTGTTCTGTTATTGGACTTTTGTGCTCGTCACAGATTGTCGATAACAAACACCATGTTCAAACATAAGGGTGTCCATATGTGCACTTGGCACCAGGACACCCTAGGCCGCAGTTCCATGATCGACTTTGTAGTTGTGTCATCGGATTTGCGGTCTCATGTTTTGGACACTCGGGTGAAGAGAGGGGCGGAGCTTTCTACCGATCACCACCTGGTGGTGAGTTGGCTGCGATGGTGGGGGAGGATGCCGGACAGACCTGGCAGGCCCAAACGCATTGTGAGGGTTTGCTGGGAACGCCTGGCAGAGTCTCCTGTCAGAGAGAGTTTCAATTCCCACCTCCGGAAGAACTTTGAACATGTCACGAGGAATGTTCCGTACCTCTATTGTCGAGGCGGCCGATTGGAGCTGTGGCCGCAAGGTAGTTGGTGCCTGTCGTGGCGGTAATCCTAGAACCCGTTGGTGGACGCCGGCGGTGAGGGATGCCGTCAGGCTGAAGAAGGAGTCCTATCGGGTTCTTTTGGCTCATGGGACTCCTGAGGCAGCAGACAGGTACCGACAGAACAAGCGGTGTGCGGCTTCAGGGGTCGCGGAGGCAAAAACTCGGACATGGGAGGAGTTCGGGGAGGCCATGGAAAAAGACTTCCGGACGACTTCGAAGCAATTCTGGACCACCATCCACCGCCTCAGGAAGGGGAAGCAGTGTAGTGTCAACACCGTGTATGGTGGGGATGGTGCTCTGCTGACCTCGACTGTGGATGTTGTGGATCGGTGGAGGGAATACTTCGAAGACCTCCTCAATCCTACCAGCACGTCTTCCTATGAGGAAGCAGGGCCTGGGGAATCTGTGGTGGGCTCTCCTATTTCTGGGGCTGAGGTTGCCGAGGTAGTTAAAAAGCTCCTCGGTGGCAAGGCGTGGATGAGATCCGCCCGGAGTTCCTTAAGGCTCTGGATGTTGTTGGGCTGTCTTGGTTGACAAGACTCTGCAACATCGCGTGGACATCGGGGGCGGACCGGGGTGGTGGTTCCTCTCTTTAAGAAGGGGAACCGGAGGGTGTGTTCCAACTATCGTGGGATCACACTCCTCAGCCTTCCCGGTAAGGTCTATTCAGGTGTACTGGAGAAGAGGCTACGCCGGATAGTCGAACCTCGGATTCAGGAGGAACAGTGTGGTTTTCGTCCTGGTCGTGGAACTGTGGACCAGCTCTATACTCTCGGCAGGGTCCTTGAGGGTGCATGGGAGTTTGCCCAACCAGTCTACATGTGCTTTGTGGACTTGGAGAAGGCATTCGACCGTGTACCCCGGGAAGTCCTGTGGGGAGTGCTCAGAGAGTATGGGGTAACGGACTGTCTTATTGTGGCAGTTCGCTCCCTGTATAATCAGTGTCAGAGCTTGGTCCGCATTGCCGGCAGTAAGTCGGACACGTTTCCAGTGAGGGTTGGACTCCGCCAAGGCTGCCTTTTGTCACCGATTCTGTTCATAACCTTTATGGACAGAATTTCTAGGCGCAGTCAGGGCGCTGAGGGGATCTGGTTTGGTGGCTGCAGGATTAGGTCACTGCTATTTGCAGATGATGTGGTCCTGATGGCTTCCTCCGGCGAAGATCTTCAGCTCTCACTGGATCGGTTCGCAGCCGAGTGTGAAGCGACTGGGATGGGAATCAGCACCTCCAAGTCCGAGTCCATGGTTCTCTCCCGGAAAAGGGTGGAGTGCCATCTCCGGGTTGGGGAGGAGATCTTGCCCCAAGTGGAGGAGTTCAAGTACCTCGGAGTCTTGTTCACGAGTGGGGGAAGAGTGGATCGTGAGATCGACAGGCGGATCGGTGCGGCGTCTTCAGTAATGCGGACGCTGTATCGATCCGTTGTGGTGAAGAAGGAGCTGAGCCGGAAGGCAAAGCTCTCTATTTACCGGTCGATCTACGTTCCCATCCTCACCTATGGTCATGAGCTTTGGGTCATGACCGAAAGGACAAGATCACGGGTACAAGCGGCCGAAATGAGTTTCCTCCGCCGAGTGGCGGGGCTCTCCCTTAGAGATAGGGTGAGAAGCTCTGTCATTCGGGGGGAGCTCAAAGTAAAGCCGCTGCTCCTCCACATCGAGAGGAGCCAGATGAGGTGGTTCGGGCATCTGGTCAGGATGCCACCCGAACGCCTCCCTAGGAAGGTGTTTCGGGCACGTCCGACCGGTAGGAGGCCACGGGGAAGACCCAGGACACGCTGGGAAGACTATCTCTTCCGGCTGGCCTGGGAACGCCTCGGGATCCCCCGGGAGGAGCTGGACGAAGTGGCTGGGGAGAGGGAAGTCTGGGCTTCCCTGCTTAAGCTGCTGCCCCCGCGACCCGACCTCGGATAAGCGGAAGAAGATGGATGGATGGATGGATGATAATAATAACAATAATAATAAGAAGAATAATGATAATAATAATAATAATAATAATAATAATAATAGTTATTATTATTGTTATTATTATTATTAATAATAATAATAATTTCAGCATTCTGGGGATATAAGATGTAGGTTATCTGTTAGGAATATTACCATCTGTATTTAAACTTGATTCATGTTGATTATGCCTGCAGCACAATGCCAAAAAAAAAAAGAAAGGATACAGAAAAGGAATGAGAAGGAGCGCCAAGAAGCAGCTAAGGGTAGCAGACCTCTTAATGCATGGCTAAAACCAAGTACTAGCACCATGGAAGCCCTGAATTTACATTGAGGAGCATATTTGGGTATGGGTGGCCTCCATCCTACAGCCCTCTACTGCATACTTGCCAACCTTGAGACCTCCGATTTCGGGAGGTGGGGGGTGGTTGGGGGCGTGGCTAAGTGGGGAGGAGTATATTTACAGCTAGAATTCACCAAGTCAAGTATTTCATATATATATATACAGTGTATATATATATATATATACTGTATATATATATATATATATATATAATAAAGTAAATATATATATATATATACTGTATATATATATATATTTATGTATATATATATATATATATATATATATAATAAAGTAAATATATATATATATATATATATATATATATATATAGCTAGAATTCACTGAAAGTGAAGTATTTTCTTATATATATATATATATATATATATATATATATATAAGAAATACTATATATATATATATATATATATATATATATATATATATATATATGAAATACTATATATATATATATATATATATAGTATTTCATATATATATATATCAAGAGGGACAGAGACAGCGCACAGTGCATGTGGATCACATGTTACCATGGCCAGAAAACATGGAGATATCTAGTCTCCACCAGTTGCAGAAAATGTGCCATCAGTACAACTGGACAGTGCTGTTTCAGTTCCATCACCAGGACCATCAGTGAGTCAGACACAAACTAGTCTCATCATTGAACCAGATTCAAGGGCTGCTGAGTTGCCATCATCAGAACCCAGCTCACCCACAACAAAAACCCCACCAGTGATCCGCAGTTACCCAGAAAGGTTTCGAGTACCACCAAAAAAACTGAATCTCTGAAGACAGTATAAAAATCTGTGTTAAAGATGTACAAATACTGTTTGTATAATAAGCATCTTATTGTTTACAAATGAGGGTTAAGAGTTCAGTACTAAAAAAAAGAAAAAAGAATATGGCTTAAGTACAGTTTTTTAATTGAGCTGCTGCATTTTTTGGTTGGGTTGTTTGGGTGATCTATGTTTGTCTGTTGCCATCTCCTGGTGAATGTTGGCTATAGCGTACTGGGGTTACTTTTTGGTTGGCCAACGATTTACGTGGTGTTGCGCACCTGACGTCAAGTGTGTGAGTCTGTTCTGAAGTCTACAGTAAAGAGACGTACTTCATCACCTCGCCTGTTTATTGCCTCCAACTCAATATATTACAACAACATTGCTCCATGCAGACTCTCCAGGTCTGCATGGATCTGGAGGGGGCGTGGCCTCCAGGTCCGCCTGAATTTCGGGAGATTTTCGGGAGAAAATTTGTCCCGGGAGGTTTTCGGGAGAGGCGCTGAATTTCGGGAGTCTCCCGGAAAATCCGGGAGGGTTGGCAAGTATGCTCTACTGGCCCCTGGTCCATATTTTTGGGCCTGTATTGCGTTTCAGTTGTTTAGTCTGAGCATTAAGTGAGAAAGACCATAAGTTACAACTTGATGGTGTTTTCACCAAGTTAAGGGAAGAAGGACAGATTTTCACATTGAAGTTTTTTCCATTTGGGTATTTATTTTTGTATTTTTTTTCAAAGTTCATGTTGCACTGTTCAATGTTCAATATTAAAGTGCTTATCTTTAACAAAAAAATAGCCTAATAATAAACCAGTGTTTTGTTGTCTTCCAAGCCTATGATAATGTGAATTAACTCATAACTCATAACTCAACTTTTTAAGCTTTGGATTTTGGGGAAAGTCATGTCAAGTCAAAAGGCTCAAGTCCAAGTGAAGTCACAAGTCATTGATGTTAAAGTCTAAGTCGAGTTGCAAGTCTCTTCACATTTTGTCAAGTCGAGTCTAAAGTCATCAAATTCATGACTCGAGTCTGACTCGAGTCCAAGTCATGTGACTCGAGTCCACACCTCTAGCAGGTACCAGAAGGTAAGAAAAGTTGCTTTTGCATAATATTGCGAAACAAAACGCCAGAGAATATGTCTTACCTTATACACACACCATAATAATACTCGTATGTTTAATGCGCCGACAATTCAACAAGCGGTGCGGCTTCATAGCTTACCAAAGTCGTACTAAAACATGTTGATAGACTTTTGTTCGCCGTGTAATGTTCTATATTTTCAATGGAACATATAAAATGTTGGTGTTGTTTACTTGAGTGATATTGCCACCATACCTCTTACCACATATCTCTTATGTTTGACTGCCATCTACTGGTCACACTTATCATTACGCCGTGTACCAAATAAAATTGCTTCGAGGTCGGTGAGCAAAACCAGAATTATTCCGTACATTAGGCGCACCGGGTTGTTAGGCGCACTGTCGAGTTTTGAGGGGAAAAAAGGATTTTAAGTGCGCCTTATAGTCCGGAGAATACGGTACTGAAATTCTGAGTACAAACATATTTCTTGTGTTTCTATGTGAAATAGTTTGGCTTTGTTGTGATAATAATGTAAATGGATGTTTTTATTGTGCAGAAGAACGAGCATCAACATGTAAGAAACAAGCAGAGATAAATCGTCAGTCTGTTTGTTACTGAAACATTTTATTTCCATTGTTGCAAGTCCAGCAGTGATGTCATCATCATGCACATGTTAGCATGACTCATCAAATAAATACAAATATTGAAATGTCAGAAATACGAAAAGATATCCAAAGAGCTGGCATGTACATTAAGAAGGCGTCCATGTTGCATGTGATCCAACATGCGATGGAGGAAAGTAAGAAAACATTCATTGATTAGAAAATCAAAAACCTTTCAACTAAAAGTTCTTCTTTTGATGAAGATTGTTGCTCAAAGGCACCAAAGTAACCATTATATTGAATAATGCTGACTTCAACGTTTTACACTTTTTCATACCTTTTGACATCGTAAGTCAGTACGGAGAAAAACATGTCTTTTTATGCAATCAAAAAATGTTCTAACAAACAAAATGTTTTGCTTGCCTTGTATTGTTTAGCGGTGGTCCAGCCAAAAAAAATAAATAAATGAAAATAAAAAAGATTTGCAACTAAAAATAAAACAGTTTGTAACCACAAAAATGATTTGTAACCAACATTTTGGGTTTGGAAATATTTTGTTTTAATTTCAAATCTATTTTTTTTTTGCAAATATTTTTTGGGTTGTATAAAAAGACCCATTCATCTCCATAAATCAGGGGTGTCCAAACTTTTTCCACCAATGGCCACATACTGAAAAGTCAAAGCATGGAGCCATTTTCAAAAAAACTAAAATGGCTGCTAAAACCAGAAATGTATAGTTAAAGACAAACATTTGTGTCAGCTGTGTGTTATAAGTGACAAAGCGTAATAATACTTATTAATAATATTATTAAAATGATTAATTATCAAACATTCTGCTTTTTTGCATTAAATTATGTTTTTTTTTGTTAAATTTATTTTCAACAATATGTGCGGGCCAACAAAACTTGAGCTTCCGCCACACTTTGGACACTCCTGCTTTAAGTCAAGCTTGTCCAAAATCTGGTACAAAAGTCGTACCAAAATTACCAGCGTGTAATCTGCAGAGGGGATGGGACAATTTTAAGTGCCAAAATAGAACTGTGGTGTTAACAGCAGACCAGGCTAAAAGTGTTTTTTTTTTTCATTTAAGATGGAAATAAAATAAACAAAACAGTCTGCATTAGAACATAATCAAGAACTCAATAATAATGAAAATATTCACACGTTATGAGAAAAAGTTGTTTGCTATGTAAAAATAAAAAAAATGGGTATGTATGTATAATCTAAATAATAATATATTTTCTACATTTTTTCTAACTTATTGGCTTATGTGATATTTATAAAATCTGGAAATACATTAATTTATTAAATCTTTATAATTGTGTATAATCTCAAATCAAAAAAATATTTGATTTGAGGTTATTCAAAATTATAAATACATTTGACCAAAAAAAATAAAATAAAAATAAATATAATATATTGGCTTATTTAATATTTATGTAACAAGGAAACATAAAAATGTATTAAAGTTTTAGATAGGGATTTTTCTTATTTATTTAGACAAAATGTATTGGGTTCTATTTTTATGTATGTACCTAGTGAAAAGACAATATTAGATTTAAGATCATCATATACAATTATAAAGGCCTTTTATATACTGTATGGGTTTGAAGAATGTATTAATTCATTAAAGTTTCAGATGGGTAAAATAAATAGGAAGGCATTTTATTTTGTATGCACCTACAAAATATTTAAATAAAATATATTAGATGTGAGATCAAATACAATTAAAGGCATTTAAATAAAAATAATAATACTAAAACTAAATCTCATGAGCTAGGAATTATTTAAATTTAAAAAAAAAAATAATAACTTACAAAATAAATTTACCCCGCTCCCCCACACACACACAAGCATTGAAAATTAAATAAATACATTTTAGATGAAGGAAATAATAAATAAAAATGTATTTAGAATGTTAAGTATATTTAACTGCTTGACTTACATTGGATTTGTTTTTTGTGTATTTTATCAAAATGGACGCCATCCAGGTTTTAGTCATTTTTTTATTGGCTGTAAAAAGTTTGGACAGTTTTATCTTAAATTGATGCTGGATTTAAAAAAAAAAACTTTTTCACGAGTTTTTCTTTTTTTTTGTCCACAAAAATGGAAATATTTTACGCCAAATAAAGGTAGAAATGATTGACATCAGCAAGCCACACGTTGCCAAGCAGAATTCTACACGTGTATTTACAAAGTACTACTTAATTATTGGTGGTACACACAGGAGAATACTGCGTTTGCATTGTCACAATTAATTCACAGTTTTTAGTAAGCTAATACTTTGTACATGCCAGTCAGCGTGTGTGTGTGCTTGCGCGTGTGTATACTTGTGGTCTCATCCAACTCTTAAGAAAAAAAAAAGCTCCAAAATGTGTAAGCCATTGTTCCATTACAAAATAAGAATACAATAGTGTTTTGTTTCTTAATTAACTTAAAACTACTTCAAATAAACTACAAGAGTTATGCTTTTTTTGTACATGTATTTTCTAATGAAGTAATTGATTTGTACATTTGGTTGAAGGGGTATGAACGTGTTCTACGTGACGTTGAAGATGAGCAAAGTTGTTAACTGTGGGAGGAAACATCAGAAGAACTGCTGCTGTTGCTGTTTGTCGTCTGAGCTCTCTTGATGTACAAATTTAATAATTTCATCTGCAAACAAACACAACACTTTCATATTTTATACTCCGTCATTTTAATTCATTTCTTCTTGTCTTTTCTAATGATTCATATTTTCTATCTGAACAAGGGAGATAAGTATTTGATCCCCTAATCAAACCCAAACATGGTGAGCCATAAAAATACCTGTACCTTTAAGAAAGTACTCCTACTGTACACTCATTATGTGTATAAAGTACACATTCAAATATCTATACTAGTGGTTCACAAATGTTTTTTATGAAGTACTACCTCAGAAAACACTTGGCTCTCTAAGTACCAACATTAAAACATAGTAGCGTAATAGGCCTAAGTTTTTATTAAAAACAAGGCAGAGGTTTTATTTAATAAGTATATTTTATATTTCTGGCCACTGTGACATTCACAGAGTTTGAAAAGTAACACTGTGTTTGAATATAAATGGAGTGATTATTTGGCATCCCGCTAAATGGAGCCTGCGTACTACTAGTGGTACACATACCACAGTTTGAGAATCACTGATCCATACCATCATGGACTAGGCCAAAGATCTGACCTCAGGGATATGATTGTAGACCTGCACAAGACTGGAATGGAGTATAAGTTTGACAGTCAACACCTCAATGACTCACACAAGACCACAATGTGATGTGGTCACATGACAACAAAATACATCCTACAAGAAACTACAAGTACTACTACAATACATAACTACAATTACTAATACTGCATTAAACTACTTGTAGACTACTGCAAGTACTACAACAACAACAATACTCCTAAAAGTACTGCAATAAACTACAAGGACACAACTATAAGTACAACTACAATAAACTAAAATACACTACTAGAAGTACCAAAGTACAAATATGTACAAGAACACTAGGACAAGTACTGCAAGGACCCTACTCCAAACCACTACAATTCACTACTACAAGTACTACAACTACGATACACTACTACAAGAAAGTACAGCACTAAAGTACAAAAAACTAAAAGCACACTACTATTACTACTACTACTCAGAGTACAATAACACTACTACTACTACTAGGAGTACACCACTACAAGAAACTACAATATACTACTACAAGTAATACAGTACAAAAAACGACAAGCACACTACTCCTACTAGGAGTACACCGCTACAAGTATTACAACTGCAAGTACACCACTACAATAACTACAACTGCAAGGACAAGTGCAACTACTACAAGCCACTACAAGTGCAACTACTACAAGCCACTACAATTAACAACTACACGTACTACAACTACAAGAAACAACAAGTACACTGCTCGAAGTATTACAGTACAAAAAACGAAAAACACACAACTACTACTACTACTAGGAGTATACTACTACAAGTACAGTACTACAACTACATGAATGTACAATACACTACTACAAGTAATAAAACAAGAAAGTTAGGGCACTATCCTCTTGTTCCCCTTTACTGTTTTTTTACATGCTTGAAATTACGCATGTTTCTCATATTCATATTTTCCCATCCATCCTGCGGACACGCCCACCTTGCGTACGTCAGGCAAAAATGAAGGTGGGCTCATTACTAATGAGGTGGACTTTGCCTTGATGCCTTTTTTACAAGGTTGTGTTAAAATGATGGAACATGCAGTTTTACAAACACTTGTGAATGCCATTGGTATCCATGGAAAAAGATACTTTAAATCTGAAAAGGATGTATTTATCCAGGCAGTGCTTGCCACGCGAACGTGTGCCGCCATGGTGATGTAGTGTGTGTATGCACGCAACAACAGTTTTTTCTTCCTGGGTGTGAATAATAATCTGTAGATGAACTTTCTTTACTTGTTATCATAACCACACTGATGTTATTTGTGATGTTAAGAGTTATTGGAAGAAAGATGCTTAAAACGGGAAGCAGTTCGTCGCATGCTACAGGAACGGCCATAGTAGTAGTAGTAGTAGTAAGAGTTCTGTTTCGTACAAATGTTTGTCAAGCTTTGATGCGTAAGAGGGGCTTAATAGGACAGCGTGTGTGCTAGAGATGCGTGGTTTGCGGACACAACCGCGGAGTCCGCGGATTATCCGCGGATCGGGCGGATGAAATGAAAAAAAATAAGATTTTATCCGCTCGCGGGTCGGGTCGGGCGGATTAATTAGATTTTTTTTTTTTTTTTTGCGGGTGGCAGTTAAACCAATTGGGAAATATATATACATAGTTAAATGTTGTTACCCACATACGAAAAACGAGCAGGCACCTGCTGCATATGCCACAACAGAAGAAAAAAAAAGAAAAGAGATGGACACTTTTACGGAGCGGAGAAGGGACGCCTCGCCGGGGTCCGGGACCGAGGCCCCTTCCCCCGAGAGGGCCCCACCGGGAGCCGTAGCTGAGGCGATCCGCGAGAAGGGCCCGACGCACGTCCAGGGTCACTACCGCGCCCACCGCACCGACACCCCGCCTCGTCCGCTTTCGCCGCGGCCGGCGTCACGCGCAGCAGGTAAGCAGCTTACCTGCCCGCCACCCCCGTGGCCGGGGGCTCGTAACATGGGTCACTCCGCGCGCTCCGCCCGCGCAGCTTACCTGCTTGCCACCCCTGTTGCCGGGGGCGCGTAACAGGGGTCACTCCACGCGCAGTGCGCTCACGAAAGGGGTGGGGCTCACCCTGGTTGATATAGAGAGCAGGACGGTGGCCATGGAATTTCATTTAAGGTTTGTGATAAACCATCAAACTCATTCGTTAAAAGGACTCTATAGTAATATAAAGCGAAATTTTCTGGACATTATCATGCAAGAAAAGTTTATTTTTGGGATCGCGATCACCGCGTAATGATTTTTAAAGGTTGCATTACATTATTAACTGTCCCATGTGATCAGCCAGTGCGATTGGAAGTACATGCTCAATTATTGCCTCCGTAAATAAAACTTTGGCATTTATCACATCCAAAGAATCTGTTTGGGCGACGAAAAACGTTGAAAGTTTTCCACTTGTATCGCTAGCAACGGCATTAGACTTGTGTTTTTTTGTCCCAACGTGGTCTTTTACATCGCTAATTCCTCCGTGTCCGATCGAAAAAAATTTTTTTAAATTAATATTAGATATATAACAACGGGCGGATGGCGGGCGGATGCAGTTCTGATCAAACGTTACATCGGGTGGATGGCGGATGGATGACGACTTTCTGACGCGGTTGCGGATGAGATAAATTGCCTATCCGCGCATCTCTAGTGTGTGCGTGTGTGAGCTTCTGCAGATGAGCAAGACATTTTAATGTTAACAGTCAAAAAATCAATTGATAGACGCTACATTAAATATGTATTTCATATTAAATAGTCACATAGTTCAAAGATCACGGTCCAGATGCATTAAACATCCATACAAACGCGGCCGATATATGTACGATCCGGTTTCACTGTGGTCACACTAACAAGACAACAATGTGGATTTTGATTTTTGATATTTAATTCAGAGTGGCATTAAGGTCCTTTTATCAAAGTCTCAATGGATCTTTCGAGGTGTCTCAATTGAAGCGATTAGAATAGATTTGATAGTTTTCTAGAAGTTTAATTTATAATTTCTTATGTGTGGTGAACACTGCATCCAAACTTCAAGTGCAATACAATATTTCCCCCTTCCAGAGGCGCTGGACTTATTCCAGCCTCAGAGGCAGTAAGAACAAAAGTCCTTAAACCGATGGAAGAATACCTGAAAGGCCAAATCTGACAGGTAATTCCCAAATTTAAGTGTTGCTTAACCCAGAGTGCGCATCTTGTATTAAGGCGCGCACTGTCAGACCTAAGTCGGGTTTGAGAATGCTGCACAGCCAGAATCCACGCAGTTGCGCACCTGTGTTCACTTTAGCACATGGGAGAATAGGCCCCTGAATGCTGTCACTACTACTACTACTACAAGAAATGACAACAACACTATATAAGCACTACTACTACATGAAACTGCAACTATACTATTAAAAGCACAACAGCTACAAGAAAATACAATACACTATTACAAGTATGACAACTGCAATACACTACAAGAAATACTACAACTACACTACTAAATTATTGAAACAACAAGAAACTACCACTACAAGAAATTGCAAGTACATTACTACAAGTACTACAGGTACAATACTACAAGCACTACGACTACAATACTCTACTACAAATACTAGTACACTACTACAAGTACTGAAACTACAAGTACACCAAAACAAGTAATACAACTACAAGAAACTACATCTACAAAGAACTATGAGTACACTACTACAAATACTACAACTACAAGAAACTATAAGTACACTACTACATGTAATACAGCTACAAGAAAATGTAAGTACAAGAAAGCACAAGTATACTCCTACAAGTACTACAACTACAAATACTATAACTTCAAGAAAACTATAAGAAACTATAACACTACTACACGTACTGAAACTACAAGTACGCTACTAAAAGTAATCTAACTACAAGAAAATACATCTGCAAGGATCTCGTAAACTGCTACAAGTAGAACAACAACAAGAAACTGAAAGTACACTACTACAAGTAATACAAATACAAAAACTAAATCTACAAGGAACTACCAGTACATTATAAGTACTACAAATACAATTACTAAAACTACAAGACACAACATCTACAATGAATAATAATAACTGGGATTTATATAGCGCTTTTCTAAATACCCAAAGTCGCTTTACATGTAGAACCCATCTATCATTCACACCTGGTGGTGGTAAGCTACTTTCATAGCCACAGCTGCCCTGGGGTAGACTGACGGAAGCGTGGCTGCAATTTGCGCCAACTGCCCCTCCGACCACCACCTATCATTCATCATTCAATTCACCGGTGTGAGCGGCACCGGGGGCAAAGGGTGAAGTGTCCCACCCAAGGACACAACGGCAGCGATTTTTGGATGGTAAGAGGCGGGGAGCGAACCTGCAACCCTCAGGTTTCTGGCACGGTTGCTCTACCCATCACGCCATGCCGCCCCAATGAACTATAAGTAAACTACTACAAATACTACAACTACAAGAAACTGCAAGTACACTACTACTAGTATAAGTACTCCAACAAGAAACAAAGTATTACAAGTAAATTACTACAATACACTACAAGTACAGTACACGACTACAAGTACTACAAGTAATACAACTGCAATAAACTTAATCTACAAGAAACTAGAAGTATACTACTACAAGTACTACAACAAGAAACAAAGTATTACAAGTCATTTACTACAATACACTACAAGAACAGTACATTACTACAAGTACTACAAGTAATACAACTGCAGCACACTACATCTACAAGACACTACAAGTAAACTACTACAAGTACTACAACTACACTATTACAAGTACTGAAACTACAAGAAACTAAAAGTACAGTACTATTACTCTATTAAGTATCAAGTCACTTTTTGTATTGGGATCAAATACTTCAATGAAATACTAATGAATGTAAAGTATTATCTTTCATTTTATGAATATTTGTATATTCTGTCAGTTACAGTAAATCTAGGATAAAATGTTTCATAAAATCATCAATTGGTTATTTTAAGAACAAAGTAAGACATATATGTTTTTCAGTTCGATACAAGAAGTGAAGAACATAGAAGAAAGTACAAGAAAGTGACCTGTGTAAAGTTGGCCCCCATTATCATTGCAAATATTAAAATAACACTGCAATTTGTTTGTGATGGTTAGCCGCCTAAATGTTTCGTTTGTGCTCCTAAGGTTTTAAGTTATTCTAAAATACATTTTCTGACTAGTGATGTCATCCAGCGCCCCAAACTTGTCCCCAGTTTTTTTGCTGAAAAAATATATGTCTAACTATTATAGTTTTAATGTTATTAACATTTATTATTCATAGGTATCCCCCCAACTTGCCCAATCTCCCCCAACTTGTCCCAATTGTTTGTGTGGAAAAAAATATCTGGCTGACTAATATAGTTTTAATGTTACTACAGTTAATTTTGTATCGTTATTCACCTCCATAGTGATGTGCGGATGGATGTTTACCTACAATATCTATCAATAACTCTAATACCAAAGCAAACTTTATGCTGGAAAATGTATTCTCAAATCAAAGTATGCATACTTTGATAAATCAGTAATTTGAGGTCTTGTATTTCATTTAACACAATAGGTGCCTGTGAGAAAAAACTATGTTGGTCAAAATGTTTTTTCTCACAAGTGATGCTCTTTGTGGAACAGTCTACCTACCACAGTAAGGGAATCCTCCAGCTTTACTACATTCAAAAGTCAATTAAAGGCCTGGTTCAAAAGTAAAAAGATGTGTTGATCACACAATAAACATAATGATAAAAGGCAATTTAATCAATGTCATAATATGAGCACTTAAACATAATTTAATATGAGCACTAACACAGTATATCATGGCACTTTATTCGGACTATGTACAATGCAAGCCATATAAATTCCTTCTTTTTATTTTATTGTTTTGTTATTTTTAAAGTAATTACCTGGGAGTTTTTTTGGGTGGGGTAGTGGGGGTTGGGGGTTAACTCTCTCCTTTAAATTACCTGAATGTTACTGAGTCTGTGGTGATGATCCTGACTTTTCTCTGTTTTGTGTGAATATTATTGTTGTTTGTATGCATACACCAACCTTTCTGGGGGCTACAGGCACAAATTACCCTTTGGCTAAAACCTGATATATTTACAGAATTCATTAATATGTGCTGTCCCTATTTTAAATAAATAATTCAATTTGCATAAAAGAAACAAAGCGGAAAATAACAAAATCATTGAGAGCTTGTCTAAATGATATGCGGTTGGTGGAATTACTTTTTCCTCTGCCTGGGTATGTGTGTAATGCGTAAACGCAGCGGACGATCTCTTAGTCATTCTGTAGAGTAGGTATGTCATGGTATGAAAATGTCTTATCACGGTTATTGTGACCAAAATTATCACGGTTATTATTATTATTATCGTGGTAATTTTAAATGTGCTCAAAACTTTCAATAATTGCTGAAATCTTTTAACCAATTTTTAATTTAAAAAACACAAACAACATATTCAAAATGTATAGTGTGTATACACTATACCTCTGTACCTCAAGTAGAAAGTTGAATGTGCATATGAAAGCAACACAAGCATTATAAACGAAGTAATATGGCAGAAACAAAATAATAATAACATAAATAAATAAAAAATAATGTGAAAATTAAAAAGATGGCACCTTATGGACATAAGACATAACTGCACTTCTTGTCCATATAGATAAAAATAGTGTTCATATATGAGGTCTAGTCTTACACATAGGACTGCACGATATGGGCAAAATAATAATAATATATATATATTTTTTTAATCAATATTGAAATTACATTTATTAATTATGTTTGGTAAAACAGTGTTGGGGTGTGAACGCGATGCCATCATGTAATTTGTAATATCTAAAAAAAATGCTCTAGATAAACGTTATCTATATATTTAAAGACAAATATTTGTGTTTTTGATCATTAATAGTTTTAGCGTGTCAGCTTTTGTATTACATGCTGCTTTGACATTTTCATAGAGAGAGGTATTTTTTAAGTTATGTACACACATTTACATGTACTAATGTGTGTACATGTACATGCTATATCGTTGAGAGTGTGAGCAGAAATTTGCCGTACGAGTATTAATTATACACCATAAAACATTAACAAAATGCTATGTCACATGAATGGTTATTAAAGTAATTACTTTGTGGAATGAAAAAAACACAAGTAATGTAAAAAAGATATCAATATAAAACACAAAGCAGTTTGGCTAATGAAGATAAAGAAAAATAAACAAGCTTTGTTTTTCTCCAACAACCATGTACATGTGCAACAGTTTGGCCAACAAAAATAAACAGGAGTGATCCAATACACAATCTTTGTGCCTCACCGACAACTCAGCCCGTGTTCAATTCGATAAAATGACAAAATATTTTAGCGAATATTGACGTTATTGGAACACTGACAAATTTAGCAGTTAAACAAACTAAAGACTTTATGAACAAGTTGTGGCAATGTTTTCGATACATCACATGCTGCATGGTAACTCTCAGTTACAGCAGCTGACGGAAGCACGCTAGTTAAAATTAAACCGCAACTGCAAATATTTTTCTCCTCCAACAACATTGCGCTCTTAAACGCACACCGAGACTCCATGGAAGTAGAAGAGACTCAGAGGGAACATTTTCATTACATTAGTTTGTGATTGATACTTTTGTTGCGTTTCTCGACCTTAAACGTCCAGCAAATTTTCCTCAGGGTTGTGTTTTGCATTGTCTGCAAACAGCGGACCTCTCCCTCTCTACCCCCCAAAATAAAACAAACGGGGCAAACATTATGGCAGTGTTATTTGAATATTTGCATTAATATGAGGGGCTATTTTCACACAGGTCCAGAGGTGTGATAATGATGATAAAAAAACATGAGTCATTACCTTGCTGCCTGTCAGCTGTGCCAGGTGAGGTTTGAGGTCCTCACCAATTACAGAGTAGATCGCCACCAGACAAAACACACTGGCCTTGCGGACACTGCTTTCTGTGTTGTCGTAGCCCTGCAAGTAGACAAAGTATTGATACAGTAGTACAGTAGTAGTACAGTAGTATTGTCAGTATTAAGTAACAACAACTATGCAGTATTACTTTCAGTATTGACATAAGTATCGATACTGTGCAGGATTACTGTCACTATTGATACACACAAACCTAAAACCAGTATAGTCGGCACGTTGTGTAAATCGTAAGTAAAAACAGAATACAATGATTTGCAAAACCTTTTCAAAAAGTTTATCAGTTTGAACATCAAATATGTTGTCTATGTAGCATATTCAACTGAATATGGGTTGAAAATGATTTGCAAATCATTGTATTCCGTTTATATTTACATCTAACACAATTTCCCAACTCATATGGAAACGGGGTTTGTACATTGTACAACGAAATTGCAAGTAAACTCATTTAGTGCTGCACATTAAAAAAAACATAAGAACATGGTACTAAGATAAATAGATAAAAATAATACATAAACAACGAAAAATACCAAGCACACAGCTCACATGCACAGTCATTCTTTTTTATGCCTTGTGTTCAGCGACACTATTGCTTTCGGGTAGAAAGTGTTCTTGAACCTGTTTGTCTGGCATTTTATTGTCCTGTATCTCCTGCCCGAGGGCAGCAGTTCAAAAAGTTCATGTCCAGGGTGAGATGGGTCCGTTATAATGTTTTGGGCCTTTTTGAGCCCAAAATATTAAATATCTTGTCTTTGCAGTCTATTCAATTGAATATAAATTGAAAAGGATTTGAAAAGCATTGTAATGTGTTTTTATTTACGAATTACACAACGTGCCTACTTCACTGGTTTTGGGTTTTGTACAAGTATCAATTCTGTGCAGGATTATCGTCAGTATTGTGTAAAAGTACACAGCTGAATGTATTTTATTATGTTAAAGTACATTGTTAAATGTATTGTAGTTCTAATAATGTAAACATACATTATTATATGTATTAACAGTGTAAAAGTACATAGTTAAATGTAGTATAATAGTGTGATAGTATTAAATGTATTACTATTGTGAAAAGTATTAATTGTATTATTAATTGTACAAAAATACATATTACATGTATTATTAGTAGTGTAAAAGTACATTGTCAAATGCAATAGTAATTCACTGTATAAAAGTAGATGTTAAATGTATTATTAGTGGTGTAAAAGTACATTATCAAATGCAATATTAATATAAAAGTAGATGTTAAATGTATTATTAATAATGTAAAAGTATATTATCAAATATAATGTATAAAAGTAAATGTTAAATGTATTATTAATAGTGTAAAAGTACATCGTTAGATGTATTATTAATAGTGTAAAACGTAATTAATGTAATAATAGTGTAAAAGTACATAAGTAGATTTATTAGTAATAGTGTAAAAGTACATTCGTAGATTCATCATTAATAGTGTCAAATGTAATATATTTATTATTGATATAGTAAAAGTGTCACACCTGCAGCAGAACAGGAATGATTTCAGCCAGATGCTGCACTAGTAAGTCCTTGGTGATGCGTTCAATGACTTTAGTTTACATTTTGATGGCAGCCATGTTGATTAGATTACATGTATTGTAGTATTAATAATAGTGTATATGTACATAGTTAAATGTAGTATTGTAAATGTACATTATAAAATGAAGTACTAATAGTGTAAAAGTACATAGTCAAATGTATTAATAGTGTAAAAGAACATCGTTAGATGTATTATTAATAGTGTAAAACGTAATAAATGTATTAATAGTATTAAAGTACATAGGTAGATTTATTATTAATAATGTCAAATGTAATAAATGTATTACTAATATAGTAAAAGTGTCAAACCTGCAGCAGACCAGGAATGATGTCAACCAGCAGCTGCACTAGTGAGTCCTTGGTGATGCGTTCAATGACTTTAGTTTGCATCTTGATGGCAGCTAAGTTGATTGGATAATCAGCAGTTTGTACAATGGGACACAGAACTTTGATACATTGTTCAGGATGAATTGATCCTGCCAGCGTTGAAGACGCCTCCTCAGCCGCACGCACCACCTGAAGCATATACAGTATATGGAAATATCAATCATTGTACAGGAATTTTCGACTAACAAGTTGATATGATTATTGAACAAGAATACAACACAAAGTGTACCTTATTATTATTATTATGTACCTCTTTGTGAGAATCTTTGTGCGCCTCCAAGGTCTTCATGATTGTTAGTTCTGCATAATTCTTGAAGCGGGTCGGCTGATTCCGTAATATTTCTTTCAACACACGCAGCGCCAAGGCTCGGATTGTGTGCTGACAGAACCATTGAGCAACATCAACAACATTGAATGTATAAATAAATGTGTGTGTGTTACTTGTGTATTTGTATGCTACTCGCTATGTGTACGCTACATGTACATGTGTGCTACATGTTCGTGTATGCTACATGTAAATGGGCGTTACATGTACGTGCTGAGTTAGCTTACATCTTTATCTCCCAGTGTTTCAAGCAGGAGGAGGAGGACGGTTTTGAAATGTTCATCCCACACAGCCAGGCTATTGTCTTTCGTGATCTTCAGTAGCTCCACCAAGGCACCCTTACGTTCATCAGAGCGCTCATTGTGATTGGACAGCTCCTTCAGCAGGTCAGCAACCAGGTCTGAATGGTCCTGACCAACTGTCCAACAAGACACAATGGCATTTAAAAACTGTCTTAAAACTTCTATCATATTCGCCTAAGTCTGGATGCATTATATATTCAAATGTGTTTCATTTCATGTACTCATCAATTATAAAAAATGTGTTCCTTACCTTCATTTGAATGTTTTGTTCATAATAAAATGTTCTGTTTTCAAAGTAATATAACATATACTTTAGACACTACTGGTCTATACATACATGATATCATCAAATCACTGTTTTTGTTGTGTCTATGATTGTACTAATGTGCCTGTAAAGTTAAATACACGTTACATTAGTAACATGCTATATTGTAACCTTCTGCAGGACAGGGTCAAA
This sequence comes from Nerophis lumbriciformis, assembly GCF_033978685.3. Taxonomy (NCBI): domain Eukaryota; kingdom Metazoa; phylum Chordata; class Actinopteri; order Syngnathiformes; family Syngnathidae; genus Nerophis; species Nerophis lumbriciformis. The sequence goes on along the minus strand of NC_084578.2, from coordinate 25,878,686 downwards.
GGTCAAAAGAGCAAAAGAGAGAGCATGAGTGCAAAAGGATGTCAGGAATTAGAATAAGATCAGGTAGTCAGAAAACGACGGAATGTTTACCAGGAAATCTCCTGGCGTTTTCAGCACTTTCCTTACGAGAGCCTAAAGAGGAGAGATCAAGATGGAGGATGGAACATGCTGACAACTGACATATACCAATACCTCCAAACCAACTGTCTTCTCATTGAGGAAATATGACCTGATGATGAAAGACAGATGGTTTGGAGCACACTTACAAACTGCTGATGTATTGATTATACGACACACTAGCCAACAATCAACATGGTTTACAATGACCGGAAGGATGATATCAAATCGTTGTCGTATTACCGACAATGTAAATGCAACGCAACACAATGAAGAAATCCGTCATGCTTTTTGATAAGAGCAGCCCGATACAACAAGGCTCCAATACTGGTATCGTATTGGAGCCTTGACTATTGTCCAATAACAATCAGTTCGATACAATATCAGCACGAGTCCTTGGACATAATTTATTATTTTGTACTTTGGAATGTTAGAAAATGTTTGATTAAGTAAAATAGAACACTGGTAGGGCATGATAAATAGACCTATTTATTATTAACAATCTAGAATGGACTTATGATACATTTACGTCAAAGTAAAGTGGCGACACCTACTATACACCTACTATTCATGATGTTAAACTCATGACACAGTAAGTTGAATGATGGGGACGCGTTTGTTATTGGATACTTTTCAATACGCTTCTGCCTTGGAGACTTTGTATGTGTAAGTAATATGCAACTGTAATTATTTGATTGACAAATGTGCTGATTTAGACTGCAATGTTGTTAAATTAAGGATACTTAATTGCTTAGTTTGATTGCAGTTGTGTAGCTGCTAGCTCCTGGTAACCTACAGCCTACCATGTTTACTTTTTGTGAATGACGACTAAAATACAAGGAATGACCAACCTTGTGGCTTATTGGAGGACATTTAGATGTTAACCGGTTGTCCAGCTTTGCACAAGTAAACACGCTGCACGTCTGCTCGTATCGGACATTTTACATGCAAACTGAAACAATCACAATGGGTTTTTTTCAGATATCAGCCAAGTATCACATCGGATCACCCCTACATTGTGCACCAATTTAGGATTTAATCAATTTAAAATGGCACTTTTTAACATTTACGTCCTCAAATGACTTCTGGCACTATAGAATCCTTCCAGAATTTTCTAGGCTTTTTTGTGATTGTTGGGGCCTAAAACGCCAGAATTTGCAGCAGTTTTTTCATAAAGTTGCAATGTTTTGAGGTTGTTTTTTGTTTTTTTTAAACTTTGAATCAATATGTTAATTTATGATTTATAATTTTTGCAAGTGGAGGAGTTCAAGTACCTCGGAGTCTTGTTCACGAGTGAGGGAAGAGTGGATCGTGAGATCGACGGGCGGATCGGTGCGGCGTCTTCAGTAATGCGGACGCTGTATCGATCCGTTGTGGTGAAGAAGGAGCTGAGCCGGAAGGCAAAGCTCTCGATTTACCGGTCGATCTACGTTCCCATCCTCACCTATGGTCATGAGCTTTGGGTTATGACCGAAAGGGTACAAGCGGCTGAAATGAGTTTCCTCCGCCGGGTGGCGGGGCTCTCCCTTAGAGATAGGGTGAGAAGCTCTGTCATCCGGGAGGAGCTCAAAGTAAAGCCGCTGCTCCTCCCCATCGAGAGGAGCCAGATGAGGTGGTTCGGGCATCTGGTCAGGATGCCACCCGAACGCCTCCCTAGGGAGGTGTTTAGGGCACGTCTGACCGGTAGGAGACCATGGGGAAGACCCAGGACACGTTGGGAAGACTATGTCTCCCGGCTGGCCTGGGAATGCCTTGGGATCCCCCGGGAAGAGCTCGACGAAGTGGCTGGGTAGAGGGAAGTCTGGGCTTCCCTACTTAGGCTGCTGCCCCCGCGACCCGACCTCGTATAAGCGGAAGAAGATGGATGGATGGATGGATAATTTTTGCAGTAAAAAAATTAAATACTGTATTTATGTTTTACTCGTTTTATACCACACAGACTTAAAAATAGTCACTAGATGGCAGTAAAAGCACATACTCAGAGCTCATTATAAAATGACTATATTGTTTTAATACATTATACCTAATAACATTAATGATTATAATAATTACCACCAAATGCTTCCTTATTGCCCGCTGTCTGCTCTGTTGTAGACAAGTTGTGTATATTTTACATTTGATAAGTGTTTGTCCATCTTAAACACACAATTACCCCCGCACATTAAGAGAATTTGCGAACTGTTGAGAGCCATCTATAGCTAAAATTGTTTTGGTAAATGAAACGATGAGAGATTATCATCACATTTCTCTTTGCTAGGTCAGTATTGCAAATGAAAATATGTTCTTATTGGTCTTATCTTAAATAAATAAATGTTATATAAATATATAAATACATGTAAAATAGTGAGTAAATACTTACAATATACAAATACAATACATTAACAAGAAGGCTTAGCGCCGTAGACATGGAAAGTACGGGAGGTCTAACGTACGCTGGAGGACTTCAATTGATCAGCAAAGAGTTGATACTGTATATTGTCACATGTTGTTCGTGCTTCTTCTACACAAGAAACAAACGTAAGTTTTCATGAGACCGTTGACATGCGAGTTTGAGTGCTGCTCAAAGACAAATTTGATTGATGAAAATGTTGATGATTGGTCAAAATGTGCGGGGAAGTTGTGGGCTTTTGATACATTTGCAAGGCTGTGCATAATTCGCAAGGGTTTGTTGAATTTGCTTTAATTAGCACGATTGACATTGTGAATTTCTGGAAGGACTGATCATGACTATAGAAATGTCATAGCACGGGCAACAGTAGTTATAGTTTTACATTATTAATGAAAGAAATTAATCTCATGAACTCACAGTCACGGAACTGTTCCACGTCGTCATCAAACACTGCCTCCTTCAGGGCGCTCTTGTCGTACGTGCAGATGGTTTCTCCGTGGCCGTAAGGAGCAAATTCCCGACTCCTGGGCCCGGAAAATGAGCGTGGTGACGGTGTGTTCAGCAACGACGTCTTGTTGTCCAAGGCAGTGCGGCCCACTTCCTGTGCATCTGATCCCGGGCGAGCATCAGAAGCAGGACTAGAAGATATTCCTTCTCTCCCCGCCTAGAACACAACACTTGACGATTCATGTCTACAAATTTTGCTTCTTATGGGCTTTTAATGGATGACAGCTTGCGGCTGTGTCACCTTGACAACGCGCCTGCTCACAATGATGCTATGTTTTTGTTTACTGATTAGACACAATAAGCATTTCATCTCCCTTACTTGAAGTTAACTGTGAAGGGAATGGGTACGCCTCTGTATTGGTTGTTTCAACAAGTTTGGTTCTTTTATGAATTTATTATGGGTCTACTGAAAATGTGACCAAATCTGCTGGGTCAAAAGTATACATACAGCAATGTTAATATTTGGTTACATGTCCCTTAGCAAGTTTCAATGCAATGAGGCGCTTTTGGTAGCCATCCACAAGCTTTTGGCAAGCTTCTTGTTGAATTTTTGACCACTTCCTTTGACAAAATTGGTGCAGTTCAGCTAAATTTGTTGGTTTTCTGACATGGACTTGTTTCTTCAGCATTGTCCACACGTTTATTAAGTCAGGACTTTGGGAAGGCAATTCTAAAACCTTAATTCTAGCCTGATTTAGCCATTCCTTTACCACTTTTGACGTGTGTTTGGGCTCATTGTCCTGTTGGAACACCCAACTGCGCCCAGGACCCAACCTCCGGGCTGATGATTTTAGGTTGTCCTGAAAAATTTGGAGGTAATCCTCCTTTTTCATTGTCCCATTTACTCTTTGTAAAGCACCAGTTCCATTGGCAGCAAAACCGGCCCAGAGCATAATACTACCACCACCATGCTTGACGGTAGGAATGGTGTTCCTGGGATTAAAGGCCTCACCTTTTCTCCTCCAAACATATTGCTGGGTATTGTGGCCAAACTGCTCAATTTTTGTTTCATCTGACATCACATGGACAAAGATAAGACTTTCTGGAGGAAAATTCTTTATATATATATATATATATATATATATATATATATATACATACACACACTTTACATGCAGTCGGCTAGCGACCCCCGGCCAAAAAAAAAAATTTGGACACCCCTGGTCTAAGTGAAAATCATAACTCACCGCATCGTCTCGCTTGCCCTCTCGTTTGATAGACTCATTCAGATCTTCTTGGCTGCGGTAGCTGAAGCTCTGGATGGCCTCTGTGACTCCACGCAGGGAACTGTAGATATCCTCCGAGTTCATGTTCTCAGTGTCGTACTCCATCATGCTAACGCGCACAAATACACACAAAGATACACACAGTGTCTCTTTGATCCTAAAACTAACAGTTATAGCACAGCTTTGAAACGTCGTACTTCAGTGCAGGCAGAGTGAAAAAGTGCTGATTTAGTGAGTTGACCTCCTTACAAAAATATAAATATAACATATAACAATATGTATATAAAAATTATACAGCAGTATTTAATTTATTGACTGGAATCAAATATTTTGTTTCAGTACAAAAGGTGATTCACAAAACATTTACAAAGCATTTTTGGCAAACAAATCAGAACGATCAGAGATTCTTATAGTTGAGGAACTTGTAGTGTTTTGTAGTTATGGTACTTAAAGTAGTGTTCTTGCAGTTATGGTACTTGTAGTTCATTGTAATTGCATTACACAAAGTACTGTACTTGTAGTGTATTGCAGTTGTAGTACTTGTAGTAGTGTACTGTACTTGTTGTTTCTTGTAGTAATGTACCTGTAGTACTTTTAGTTTGTTGTAGTTGTAGTATTTGCAGTATTTTAAGAGAAAGAAAGTAAAATATGTTCGTCACAAAGAAGTAACGTGCATGACAGAGAGAGAAACAGTTGCATTGTAATGAAGCTGGCTGTGATTGGCTCAATTACAGAGTTTGACAGTGGCAGTGAAGATTGGCCAACTTACATCGAACGAGTTTAATTATACTGCACTACCAATGACATAAGTGAAGAAAAGAAATTAGTGTGTTGTTCAATGTGATGGGACCTAAAACATATGGGCTGATTAAACCCTGAGTAGCCAGCCAATGAGACATTCCGGCAAATTGTGGATATTGAGCAACAACATTTGAATCCAAGGCCCCTGCTCATTGCTGAGAGGTTCAACTTCCACAAAATCAGCATGTGCCATTTTGTGGGTGCCCTTAATTGCGTGCCTCCACTTTGACTGCATTTTATCCCTGTCAGCCATGTTGTGTTAAGAGCTTCCATATTGTGTCTACTGACACATACATGTAAGAATTATATGCTACTTTGTATTAGAAATGGCAAAAGCGGAGGATGCATGTGCACACAACAAGAAGGTAGAGAAAATGAAGGAACCTTTTGACTACACCGTTGGACTACACTAGCGGACACGCTCAAAGCCCTTTGGGTACAACTTTACCATATATATTGAGAGATCCACTGACGTCACCAATGGGAAAAACGACACAAATAGGAATAACGTCACAAATGGGGCAAAAAGTATAAAGTATTAAGGAAGGCAACACTGTTTTATATATCTCTCTGCCATGGTTTTGATGGCTTTTTGGTTTGTTTTTACATTTTTGGGACTTACACAGATTACAACTACACAAAAACAGGTACCATTGGGTAAAAACATTAGTTTTGAATAACAGGGCCCCTTTAAATTGTAGTAAAAATGCATTTCATTAGGACTTGGTCTTAAATTGTAGTAAAAATGCATATTTCAAGCTCATCCCACATAATTACCTGGGTGAGGGAGCTCTACGCAGGACCCTGAAAGAAGGAGCAGCAGGGTTGGAGTTAGGCGGAGGAAGAGGAGCAAGGGCGGGGGGTTGCTTTGCCAGTCCGTCGACACCCCAACCCCATAACCGACTGTTGGCACAGCGCGGCCGGGAGGGAAGGACGGACAGACGGGCGAGAGAATGAAAGATGGAACAAAAAGAGGACAGCGCAAGACAAGACAAGGAGGGAAGAAAGAGAAACCACTGAAGTGTACACATGAACACATTGTAGGTAACTTGTGTAGTACTACAGTAGATACTAGTGATAAGCAACATTCCCTCTAAGGTGCGCGCCTGTGCAATTGCGCACTGCTCAAGCGTCCTCTGCGCACAGCAAATATATGCCGCGCACCAAATCAAATCTCATCTGAATTCTAAACAAAATAAACACATTTATTCTGTGTAATTTTGCAATGCAACTCTTGAGTGACAGTGACAACAAGCGGGCCCTAACGGTGTTCGTCAACACCGTTCAATTATTGTAACGTCTATCGAGATCACTTTATTGAGCAAAACTGTTTATATTCGGCCATAACCACACCAAAAACATAAGTAAAAAACTTCTATCTCGAAAAACTAGTCATTTTCTGCCGTACAAACCAGGCCAAAACCAACTTGTCATCTGTCACCAACACGCATACCACTAAGCCACTGGTGCGTTCGTTTATGGCCACACAAAAAGTCGGACAACTCAAACACCACACAAAGTTAGACTATGACTCCTCAGTCATACATGTGCTTATTCTACTGTCATTTATTATTAATGTTAATTTATTGATATTAATCATGAAATGCTGTTACTAGAGAAAGTTACAGGAATGCACACTTCATCCTATGCTTACATTTCATTGTGCAACATGAGGATGTTTAAGGGCAACTAAATGTGATCTCTGAAAGGGGTACAAATAATTTCCAAAGCAGGACCCCCACCCAGACATATTGTACAATACTAATCCATAGCTTATGAAAAACAAGATTTCTTTTATTTTCATTACAAGTGGGCCAAATCACTAATATTACAAAATAATCTCATGAAAATGACTCCTCTCATTTGAGTGTTATTATAAAAGATTGGTTTGAGACAGGTGTGCTGCTGGTATTGCCACGTGTGATGTTGCTCACATGTGCTCCACTGAATGCTCAGGGAGTTTTTGTGTTTGCTCAGACACATGAACAATTAGAGGGAACATTGGTGATAAGTAAATACGCCTCAGTGAGTGTACGGCACATTCACTACCTGCATTGATATTGCTCTGATACTTTAGGAAACAAAATGATCCCACATGTCAAAATGTTTCTTTTCTCTTAGTTCCATTTAGTTTAATGATGGCGACGAAAACCGATGTCCAACTCAACAGACCACTTTTAACGCTTTTTCAGTACGAGCTATAACTTCAAAGAAGCGCTTCCTGATAAAAACAGTTTGGCGCTCACAGTCAAATGACATCAGTTGTATCACTCCTGTTTTTTTCTTACATTGACACAGACATCAAGGCATCCAGGGACACAGTATCACTTTGTCAGTATCGTTAATTAGACCCATCACTAATACATAGACTACACATCAACACAACATTGTTATAGTTAACATTATTAAACACTAATAGTATCAGTGCAGTATCGATACAGCAAATAAGCGTGCCTTACACTCACTGACGCGTCATTTACCTACTAATTAGCGATAACGCAAAGCTGTTTTGTTTAGTTAGCTTAGCATATCTTGACGTACATTGAAATGCTTGTAGCATCTCTAAAGTACAAAAAAGTAAGAAAGTGAGCGCCATCTTTAATCTTTGAATATGTGATCCTGGCTGGAAACAGGTTGGATCCCGCTGCTTAAAGTGAAAGAACACTCTCTCAAACTGAAAACTAGGAGAAGCTTCACATATTCTTGTTACAATAAAGCTGCATCTGTGTCGCTCATTCACACATCAGATGACTGACGGCGGTTGGTTACCTTGGCGAAAGTCCTCCATGTGAGCAGTTAGTTGGAGAGGTGAGTGGGCTGCTTCTACTCGGCATGTGGCGAGGTGGCGTGCGACCAATCGTGTTACTTGGAGACCCCTAAAAGACAAAAAGCAAATTTCTAGTGTTCTTAAAGGTGAACTAGTGCAGTATTATATTAGTATATTAAGTTAGTATATATTTAACCCTCTACAGTAACTTACAATGCTGCTGCTGCCGTTACTTGAGTTCTTTAGGTGGTTGTGCAGTAATTTGGTGGCACCGTCCTGGAAGGTCTTGGGCAGCGCTCCCAGCAGCATGGTGAACTCTGGCGTGTTGAGCTCAAACAAGGCAATCAGCACCACCTGGGCAGCCTGAAGGCAAGGACCAGTTTTTAGAAAACACTTTCAACGAGGAATCACCTTATAAGGAGTTACCCATGAGGAGTTACCCTTGTTGTGCAGTTCCAAAGGGGCCTGATCCAAAAGGTAAAAATTACATGAAAACAAACACAAGAGCACAGAGCCCTTGCAACCAGCAGCCACTACAGCGGCACCATTTTGGAAAAAAACATATCTTTATTTGCATCCTAATTTTAATGTTTTTGAAGATTGACAGTAATATATCAGTCCCCCCAGAATCTCGCGGGCCTTTTTGGAGAGACCTGAATTTGCAAAAGTTCTTCCCAAAAATGGCAGAGGGAAGGGCAGGTTTTATTTAGGCGTTTGTTGCAATAACATTGTGTGAAAAAGGTAAATTTGCAATTTTTGCTGACAAAAAAATAATTATTTAATAAATATATAATGAACAAAAAGACTGAAAAAAGCATCTTACCAACATGGCACACAAAAATGTGCAGAATAGGCTTTATTCGGCACAACAAAGTACAAATGTATTACTGCAAGGAAAAGACTAATCATGATATCTCAGCCTTCACATGCAAATTTTTTTTTAACTGTACCAGTTAGAAATTATTTATGCTGGAGACGAATAAACAATACAAACAGTCTCACTCTTCCTTCGTGCTGGCTTCTATAAGCAGCAGAATATTTAGCTTCAAAAGTATAAGGTTGTGAATCCTCATTTGTCCAAAAATAGCCTTCATTGTCTGTTACCAAGTTTGCAATGGTTAGAAAACACACACGTGTTTGATTAGGAAGTAAGAACACATATATGTTGCCAGAAGTCAGACGTGCGCTGCTATGGAAAGAAATCAGTCCTGGAAATGATTAAAATGATCAAAATACGGTAAATATTGAACATATTAGATATTGTTATTAAGGTGTCTGTTACTACATTATATATATACTTGCAGGTGTATATTGTACATATTACATATTGTTATGAACGTGTCGTTTACTATATTATATATATACTTGCAATGTGTAGATTGTACATATTATATATTGTTATGAAGGTGTCTGTTACTACATTATACAGTATATATACTTGCAGTTAGAGATGTTCGATATTATCGGCCGATAAATGCTTTAAAATGGAAAAATCGGTTTCAAAAAGTACAATTTATGACTTTATAAAACGCCGCTGTACGGAGTGGTACACGGACGTAGGGAGAAGTACAGAGCAGTTGCATCTCCCAGTCATACTTGCCAACCCTCCCGATTTTCCCGGGAGACTCCCGAATTTCAGTACCCCTCCCGAAAATCTTCCGGGGCAACCGTTCTCCCGAATTTCTCCCGATTTCCACCCAGACAACAATATTGGGGGCGTGCCTTAAAGGCACTGCCTTAGCGTGCCGACCCGGTCACATAATATCTACGGCTTTTCACACACACACAAGTGAATGCAATTCATACTTGGTCAACAGCCATACAGGTCACACTGAGGGTGGCCGTATAAACAACTTTAACACTGTTACAAATATGCGCCACACTGTGAACCCACACCAAACAAGAATGACGAACACATTTCAGGAGAACATCCGCCCCGTAACACAACATAAACACAACAGAACAAATACCTAGAACCCCTTGCAGCACTAACTCTTCCAGGACACTACAATATACATCCCCCCCACCTCAACCCCCGCGCCCCCCAACCCCGCCCACCTCAACCTCCTCATGCTCTCTCAGGTAGAGCATGTCCCAAATTCCAAGCTGCTGTTTTGAGGCAAGTTAAAAAAAAAATGCACTTTGTGACTTCAATAATAAATATGGCAGTGCCATGTTGGCATTTTTTTTCCATAATTTGAGTTGATTTATTTTGGAAAACCTTGTTACATTGTTTAATGCATCCAGCGGGGCATCACAACAAAATTAGGCATAATAATGTGTTAATTCCACGACTGTATATATCGGTATCGGTTGATATCGGAATCAGTAATTAAGAGTTGGACAATATCGTAATATCGGATATCGGCAAAAAAGCCATTATCGGACATCTCTACTTGCAGTGTGTATATTGTACATATTACATATTGTTATGAAGGTGTCTGTTACTACATGAAATATATACTTGCAGTGTGTATATAAAACATATTACATATTGTTATGAAGGTGTCTGTTACTACATTATATATATACACTTGCAGTGTGTATATAATACATATTACATATTGTTATAAAGGTGTCTGTTACTACATTATAGATATATTTGCAGTATGTATATTGTACATATCATGTCTTCCTGAACCAGTCGTGGAGTGACAAGCCCAAAGTACAGTATAATATCGACTTGGGTGAAAAAAACAGATCAAAATTAAATAACTTGTTTACTGTTTATACAACAATATCCAGTACTAATTGTTCATTATTTTTTCAACTGGCCTCTCTGCACACATTTTGACACAGTTTTGACGACATAGTACATATGAGCATGGCTGACTTTAAAACCACACAAACTATTAGAAGTTCCCCAACATGGAGAATAAAACCAAAAATCAAATGGAAAGTCAACCAGCATCATCTAACAAACTGTGGTCATCCTTTACAATTACTGTGTATTTGTTGCAGATATGTTAATGAATAGAATTGTTAATGTGGAAGAGACAAACAGAACAATGCAGTTAGTTGGTACTAACATAACCACATCCATGCAGTGCTGTGCAAATAAACCTGACTTGGTCTCAAGCTCTGGAGGTTAATGAAGTGAGGCAAGCCTTTCTCATCGTTTCATTCCTTGTGGCATCAAAACACATGTTTGGTTAGTAAACAATGCACAGACAAAGTCTCACGGAGGTTTTTTTTGTTTTGTTTTGAGTTTGTTTTTTTTACATACAAGGGTGTACCTAAAATCTGGACACATGCCAAAATGCATGTATTATATAGTTATTTAAAAATACATATTTACAATATATTTGTATATATATATATATATATATATATCCATACACACACACATATACATATACAGTATATACACATACATATATGTATATGTATATATATATATATATATATATATATATATATATATATATATATATATATATATATATATATATATACATATATGTATATGTATATATATATATATATATATATATATATATATATATATATATATATATATATATATATATATATACATATATGTATATATATATATATATATATATATTTATATATATATATATATATATATATATATATATATATATATATATAAAAATACATATATTATTTTTATATCAAATATATTAATGAATAATGTATGTTACTATTATCATGTTAATTTGCTATTCATTAATGAATTACGATGATAATGATATAATTATTGTATTAAAATTACAGTAATTGTATGTCCAGACTTTTGGGACACCCTGTATATAAGGTAGAGCGTCATACAGTTTCACGCAGTGTTGAAGATGGTGGTTAGGCACACGGCAGGCGAGGCATTTGTCTACCTGCTTACACCTTTCATCCAGGTTGCCCTCAATGGACAGGAGAGCTGCAGTACTGACCCCGCCATCTAGTTCCTCACTCACCCATTTACTTAAGGTCTGGGGAACAGTGGCAAGGCAGAATGGGCGTTACAGGAAGACACTGTAATATTACTAATATTGTAGCAATGCTTCATGAAGGCAATGCAATGTACATCATCTTCCCTCCATATTTAAAAACGCACACAGCCACTGTATAAAATGCAGAATATTTTATGTGTTTCCCCGCCCCACCGACACCCCACTGCTCTCAGTATGTGCGGAGGAGCAATCACATTAATGAGAGCTTAAGTTTGTGTATTATTTTGCGAGTCATGCACTTGAACACGTGCACTCCAAATACAAATAAAGGTCCATCCATCCATCCATTTTCATCCATACCGCTTACCGAATGCAGCCTATCTCAGCTGCATTCGGGCGGAAGGCGGGGTACACCCTGGACATGTCGCTACCTCATCGGGAGTGATCAAAATGCAATAATATAATGTGTGCAAGTGTGAATTTTCGGTGAATCGATCATCAGCCTATGCCCCCCAGCCCCTCGTCCGCCCCTACCCACACGCTGTACACGTGCACACCAAATGCAAACGGAACAATTATATTACAGTTGGATACGCTGTGCGTATGCACATGACGCCGTTGTCTAATTTGCATAATTGGCCATAACCCAAGTGCGTACAAATTAATGTATGGGAAATTCTGTATCAGCATTTTAATTATCAACCCAATTTACACACACGCTATTCATATGCACATGACACCGTCGTCTAATTTGCATAGATGCTGTAAGAAACCCTAAGTGAGCAAAAACAAATGCTTACAAATACTGTACATATGAACTTCCACAGACAGTCCCATTATAATGTGTTAATGAGCAACTATTTGTGGTGATCCAATTGTATCCATGGCGGGCCGCCAAAAATAAATAATCATGGGAAGCGCTGTAAAAACGTTATCACCCCAATTCGCATACACGCGCACATACACGCACACACTGGACAAGTGTGCACCCTAAATGTAAAGTAGAGATCACATTACAGTCAGCTATGTTGCGCACATGCTTATGCTCGTGTTTGTGTAGATTATAGTTAAACCCCGCCTCCAAAGCTGTAAACCAACGGAAACATTGATTTTGCTCCAATCCTGAATATGAAATACTGACAAATGAATAGTGGTCAGTGTTGTGACACCTGTATCTCCATAGAGCGCAGACTGACCTTCCTGACATCAGAGCTTTTGGGTTCAGTGGTCCAGGTGATGATGCGAGACACGGCCAGGCGAGTCTCGCTGGAGTTGACAAAGTCTGTCGGGTCCATTTGCCGCGCCAAAGACTCAATGTACTTCAAAATGGCCACCTTCACCTACAGAGACATCATTATCGGTAGCTCCACGAAGAGCATCAAATCTGTATTTTTACAATACCTTCAGGTTTGGGGTCTGTGTCTGATCCACAATGAACCTCATTAAAATATTAAACTGCTGGTCAAACAGGAAAGACTCTCTGAAAAATGAAAAGCATTGAAGTCAAATGTACACTTCTATACGATGAAGATGAGTATTATACTGTATTAAGACCTTGTGATGTCCAAAGCTTTTTGGACTTTGGCCTGGACTGAACCAAGCAGGTCTGCACCCATCTTTTTCAGCAGCTGGGTGAGCAGGACAAACAGCCAGTCCTGCAGGTCCTCCCGGTGCACCGTGATGAAATCCACAAGAGTCTCCAGGAACATGCTGAACACCTGAAACATGGTGTGGAGGAACGCATGGCACAATATCGATTACACGGAACAGAATATTCCTGTTTATAATAGTGCAGACACTTACTCTCTGTTAGCAAATCCACAGCACAGCAGCCCATGCAACAAGAGACATTGTATTACATTACATGAATTAATTACATGACCTTTAAAATTAGTAGCAACACACATTCGTAATGTAATTTATCTTTTTTACCTTGCTGTGTGGATCTGCAAACATTCTTGTGAAAATTTCACAAAGTCTCTTCAGCTCCACTCGACTACATGACACAAAACACAACAAAAACATTGCCAAAAATAAGATTGTATTTTCTACAAGTTAAGGGACTGTATACGGTGGGGAAAATAAGTATTTGACGCTACATGTCATGTTAATCAAAGACTGTACATTGTCTAAAGGGCCATACCAATCCATCCTTACCTTCAAGACAGCATTAGTCCATTACAGGTAGTTAATAAATAGATCAGTGTTTGACTAATTTCACTTGGCTTTTCTAACATTCCACATAACAAAACAATACATGTATACAGTGGAACCTCGATTCACCAACCCCTCTATTTACAAACTTTTCGATTCACTAACTTATAGATGGAGCTAATTATGCATCCGTGTGCACACCATGTCTCTGTGTTTGAACACTTCATTCAGTCATGCCTGCCAGACAAAACGCAGGGCGAGTCTTTTTATCAGACGCGGGGCCTTCCACTCATTTTCTGCACAGTAGACTTCGTCATCACGTCTCAATGCTTGGGTGTGTGTGCCTTTTGTGTGATTTTTCCCTTTTTGACGAGTTTTGTCCATTTTGATAACAATACTAGTCCCAAAAAGTCAACAGACCATCGTGGGAAAAAGGAAGGAATACCTGTAGAGTTAAAAAAAAAAAAAACTATTTGTGAGAAGTACTGTACATTAAACCTGCTCGCAAGTAGGATGAAGAATTGACAAACAGGCTCCGCATTACAGAAAATTTTAATTGAGAAGAGAATATACTTTTCTGAAAAATTATGCCATAGCAGACTTACTTCACAGGGAGAAAAAGACAACAGGTATTGTACCTCTCTTATAGAAGCAAAAGAGCACACACCCAGCTCCGTGTGGGTGTGTTTTATTTTTTAAATGTTCATTGTTGTAGCAATATGGTTTTTAAAGTTAAGGAGTAGTGATTTTGTGAGGGCAACATAGTGGCTTCTGTGTGTGTGCACGTGTTGCCATAGCAGCGCATAGACGACAGTGCAGCTTGGGTTTTTAGGCTTGTTAATAAATAGAAAGTTGATCCATCAGCCTCTTGTTATGTTTGATATATAGTACTATATAGCATTTTATTTTGTGTTCAAAGTGTACAAACTTTCATAAGAATATGGACTTTTGTCGAGGGTGGAACCCATTCTTCATATTTACATTGTTTCTTACGGGGACCTCTGCTTCGCTATACAAACTTTTCGATTTACGAACTCTGTTCAAGAACCAGTTAAGTTTGTAAATCAAGGTTGTACAGTATATGATTCCTGCTGATGTCATATCAGATCAATATCGGTATCGGTCAATACTCAAGGCTCCAACATCGGTATCATATCGAGACACCCCAAAAAAGTATGGAGTATTGATGTTTATTTACAAAAAAACTTCTGGTGTTAATCATGAAAATGGACCCTTCCAAGCCCACCTCAATATCCTTTGGCCCTTGAGCAGATTCTGAAGTCCCAGAAGACCCTCCTTCCGTTCGGACCAATTGGAACTGGCACAGTGGTTAAGAACCTCCGCCACGTCCTCAGTCTGGCGAAGGTAATGTGGAATGACGCCGTTTCTTGAACCATACGAGCGCTCTGAGCAGGCACTGGATGCGTCGCTGTTGGCGTCATCATCAGAGTACATTCCTGGTGATTCGTACCGCCGCCTCATTGGCTTCCTCTGCAGGTGAATAAAAGAAGATGTTGAAAATGACACTGTACATTGTTTCCCCCACCAACAACTTGAGTTAATGTAATTTAAATTTTTATACAACGCCAATCACAACCAACAATTCTTTGAAGCAGTGCTTTTTCTACTATAGGTTTATTGCTACAGTGCATCCGGAAAGTCTGCACAGCGGTTTACTTTTTCCACATTTTGTTATGTTACAGCCTTACTACTACTTTTTTCCTCAAGATTCTACACACAATACTCAATGATGACTATGTAAGAAATTTTTTTTTAAACAATTTTGCAAATGTATTAAGAATTAAAAAAATTACATGTACATAAGTATTCAAATCATTTGCTCAATACTTTGTTGATGCATCTTTGGCAGAAATTACAGCCTCAAGTCTTTTTGAAAACGATGCCACAAGCTTGGCACACCCATCTTTGGGCAGTTTCACCCATTCCTATTTGCATCACCTCTTAAGCTCTGTCAGGTTGTATGAGAAGCAATGGATTTCATTGAGGATGTCTCTGTACATTGCTGCATTCATCTTTCCCTCTATCCTGACTAGTCTCCCAGTTCCTACCACTGAAAAACATCCCCACAGCATGATGCTCCCACCACCATGCTTCACTGTAGGGATGGTAATGGCGTGGTGATGAGCTGTGTCTGGTTTCTTCCAAATATGATGCGTGGCATTCACACAAAAGAGTTCGATACTTGTCCCATCAGACCACAGAATAACATTTATCATCGTCTGAGTCTTTCAGGTACATTTTGGCAAACTTTTTTACTAAGGAAAGGCTTCCGTTGGGCCACTATACCATATAAGCATGATAGGTGGATTGCTGCAGAGATGGTTGTCCTTCTGGAAGGTTTATAGTTTGAGGTTATTTTGATCATGCATTCAATTACAACATGATACATCACAACCTCAACTTTGTCTTTTCAACATGTATGAAAAGGAGTAGGGAGAAGCAGAGCTCATTTAATCATACCTCTTTTCCATTACATAGCAATTGCACTATTGTTCACTTCCTGGTCTCAATTTGTTCACGATATACTCCATTAAAAATGTAATAAAAATAAATAATAAATAGTGAAGTAATTTGTATTTCATATAGTGAGATGAGTAAGATTATCAATAAATTCAAAGTGTTTATCATAGATCTTGTTCTTTGTAAACATTTTGAGTTTGAACGGTTTCTTAAACTGGAACAGACGGGGGTCGACGCCTCAGGCTACTGCATCCGAACTGCGTGTCTGGAGCTCCTGGGTCCCGCTGTCCATCCCTTCCGGGTGCCCGTCTTGGTTGGGGCCTGTTGGGCCTAGTCCCTGCGTCTATTGTGGTAGCTTGGTGCTGCAAGGTATTCCGAGGTGCTGCGAGTCGGCCAGTTGCTGGGGTAGTGACCTTGTTTGTCAGCATGTCTGTGATCTTCTTTTAATTCTTTTTTTTTTTAATTAATTAATTAATTTATTTATTTATTTATTTTTAAAATATATTTTATTAATATTATTTTTTAATTTTTCCCCTCCCTCAGGGGGGGGGCTCGGCGGGGCGGTTGCTGGTTGTTCCATCTCCATCGTTGGGGTCCCTGCGGGTGGGGTGGGTGGTTCCCGTGGCCCTGTGCCTGGGTGGTCCTGCGGCGGCCGGTTTGGGTGGGGTGGCCGGGGGCTGGCCTCGCCGCGCTCTCCGGGGGTGGGGGGTGGGCTCGTGGGGGCCCGGTTGCCGGTGGGGCGGGGGCGGTCTTCCCGTCCGGTTGCGGGGAGTCTCTGGGTCCTTCGGGCGGGGCGTCTCGCCTTTCTGCCCGTGTGGGGTGTGGTCTCTCGCTGGCTTGGGGTCTGGCTGTCCCCTGCTTTTCTCGTGCCCTGTCCTCCGCCGGGTGCGTCTGTCTGTGGCCTGCTGCTGGCCCTTGTGGGCGGTACGGTGGGTCGGGCTCTGGGGTTCCTGTCGCTGGCCGGCTTGGCTGCGTGGGGGCGGTGGTCCCTGGTTCCCTGGGCACCACGCCTCCTGTTTGTGGGTTGGGCTCTCGGGGGTGATGGGGCCGTGCTCTGGCTCCCACGCACTCTGGGAGTCGAATGTATTGTACATGCAAATTCACGTATGCTCACATACGTACATAGGTACCTACGCTCCCACATACATA
This sequence comes from Nerophis lumbriciformis, assembly GCF_033978685.3. Classification (NCBI taxonomy): domain Eukaryota; kingdom Metazoa; phylum Chordata; class Actinopteri; order Syngnathiformes; family Syngnathidae; genus Nerophis; species Nerophis lumbriciformis. The sequence continues at coordinate 25,861,184 of NC_084578.2, read as the reverse complement.
CACAAATACAGTACATATTTACCTACCTAATGTTCGTACATCCACACGCACATTCAATATACAAACATACACATACACATACTGTACATATACATTCACTGTACAAACACATATACACATTCTGTACATATACATTCATTGTACAAACACATATACACATTCTGTACATATACAAGTACATATGCATACTTACACTCATGCACATAATCACGTTTCATCAAACATATATTAACGTTGTTGCCCTAGGGTAAACTGGGTGTAACACATGGCACACTGACAAAGCTTAACCTATTGTGACTATAACAATCTACAAGGTTAATGTAGGTTGCTTCTCTTTCTCCCCCTCCATTTTTCTGCATTCTTTCGTATCTCAAGTTATCATTACGTATATGTATTGTTGCATTTAAACAACTGTATTGTTGATAATAAAGGTAAATTATTGGTATTGTTCATTATCAATAGCGCTATTTCTATTGGTATTTGTATTGATCCATTTGTAGTGTAATAATGCTCATTGTCATTTCTGTATTATTTTTTATTTTTCGCTAACTGCTTATTTGCTATTACTTTTACCATCATATTTGTACATGTCATATTTGCTGATGTTGCTCTATTGTTGTTGTTGTTGTTGTTTGCTGTTGTTGTTTTTGTCTCTCTGTCTAATCCCCCTCTTGTCCCCACAATTTCCCCCTCTGTCTTCTTTTTTTTTCTCTTTCTATCCCCTCCTGCTCCGGCCCGGCTGCACTAAATGATAATATAAATACATTTAATAAAGTCAAATACAAATAAGGCAACAAGAGAAGTATCCTACACTTCTCTTTTGTAAAGTAAATCTGAACAGCCGACCTGGGCATCTACATCAACTATATGATTTGCCTGAGAAGCTGGACAGGACATTAAAAAAAAAAAAAAAAAAAAAAAAATGTAATAAAAATAAATAATAAATAGTGAAGTAATTTGTATTTCATATAGTGAGATGAGTAAGATTATCAATAAATTCAAAGTGTTTATCATAGATCTTGTTCTTTGTAAACATTTTGAGTTTGAACGGTTTCTTAAACTGGATCATATCAGTACACTGTTTAATTTCTTTACTTGATCTATTCCATAATTTAATTCCACATACTGATATACTAAAGGTTTTAAGTGTTGTACATGCATACAAATATTTTAAGTTACATTTTTCTCTGAGGTTGTATTCTCCTCTCTTGTTGAGAATAATAGTTGTATGTTCTTGGGTAACAGGTTACAGTTTGCTTTGTGCATAATTTTGGCAGTTTGCAAATTCACTATATAGTTGAATTTCAGTCATTTTGATTCAATTAATAAAGGGTTTGAATGTTCTCAATATCCGACATTATGTATTATTCGAACTGACCTCTTTTGTAACACAATTAGTGACTGAATCATACTTTTGTTGTTATTTCCCCATATTTCTGCACAATAACTCAGATATGTTGACAAGAGCAAGCAGTAGAGAATATGGAGTGATTGTTTTGTCCGATACAATTTTTTCATTTTTGATGTATTTCTTGCTACCTCATGTTGTATATTTTTCATATGAAATTCCCAGTTAATTTTAACATAAATTATTACACCGAAAAATTTGATTTAACTTCCTCTTTCAATCTCTATTGAAAGAGGTTCTCCTCTCGCCACAAAGGAATGCTGTAGATCTAACAGAGTGACCATCGGGTTCCTGGTCACCTACCTGACTAGACTAAGATAAATGCAGCAATGTACAAAGATATTATAAATGACGAGCTTGCCATCCAATCTGATAGAGCCTGAGAGGTGCTGCAAAGACAAATGGGCCAAACTGCCCATATGATTTTTTAATACATTTGCAAAATAAAAAATAAAAATAAAAAAACATTTTCACATTGTCATTTTGGGTTTTTTTGTGTGTAGAATTTTGAAGACTAATTTGGATTCATTCCATTTTGGAATAAGGCTGTAACATAACAAAATGTGGATAACGTAAATGTGTGTACAGTGCCTCTGCGCTGTACACACACTTTTTTTTTTTGTCTAGGTAGTGTTTGTCTGCTTTGCAAACCTTTTGTGAACAACTCAAAATTGCAAAAAAGGTTTAGGAGCACAAGTGGATAAGCAGGATCTGACTACAAACACAATACAGCAGGGAAACATTCAAACAAACGAGCACATTTTAAGCTATAAAATAGTAAAAATAAGAAGTTAACAGCAGTAAGATGTGAATGGGACAGAATGTAGAACATTAAGGCAATGGAGCACAGACACAAACAGTACATGGAAGCAAACAAGCATTATAAAGCATTACAAAAAAAGCTGCACGGTAGTAAATGTTTCTAAGCTTAATTGTGTAGCATGATGCAAATGTGGAATTGCAGATACAGTGGTACATTGTTTTTGTACGCCCTATTTCATTTTCCTTGAACATTCCTGAAAAAAGTTATCCGCTAATCGGCGTCTTCGCCAACAAGGGTGTTTAAGTAAAGGTGAAAGAGATGTTAATTTATATTTTTCATTCATCTTTTATATGCATTTCAGATTATTTTCTGCATGTAAAACTATAATTATTCTCTATAAAGTCTTCATATCTTTGGGAGTCTGGAACACATTAATTGGATTAACGTTACTTCTTACGGAACCAACTGCATCAGTTTCCGTAAGATTCGGTTTTTGCCTGAACTTTTGGAACGTGCAGTATTACTAACAAAAACGAAGGTACCACTGCATACTGTGTCATCCAACAACTACCTTATTCCTGGAGTCTCCTAACAGCTGAAAATGTCAACAATGAAGAAGAGAGAAAAAAGGTTTAAATTGGAACAGAATAACAAACCACAGTCCTGACAAAGCAGAAGAGGATATAAAATCTGACTCTAACGTTATTATCACTGAAGTATGTTTCATATTATGTCGGTTAGCAGTAAAATCACATATTTTTTCTCACCAGAGCATCAGCAACTGCGGCTTCCACCTCAGTTCCAGTGTTAAGGACCCTCATTGCATTTACTGATGCTGAGATTCTAGCTTGGTGGATCAACCCATAGCGATCTAGGTACAAAAAACACAAAAATAAAATGATACATGTGACATGAGTACATGACTGCTTACCTGATTGTAAAAAAAACATGAATAGTTATTCATATACAGGGTGGGTCAAAAGTAGATATAGACTTGAAACATACACTTGACTTATCACAATGACATTATTAAATAGTTGAATCAGGTAAATGCTAGAAACATCTCAAACCTTTGCGACACAAATTTACATCTCAATTTTATTTAACGCTACTGAGATGCTTTTAATTGCTCCACAGTGAGAGTTTTTCCTCATGAATATATAAAATAAGTGCAATGGTGTTTAGTGAGGTGAACATTCTATGCTATCATGTGGTCTAAGCCAACGCTGGTGGTATCAATTACATCGCAATGATATTTGATGGATCAATTGGCACATATGCAATAGCTTCTTAGTTTTCACTGTCAATCTTTATAGGAGCAAATACAGGTTGTCGACATTTTATGTTTAATTTCACTTCACTTGTACTTTGTTTGATGCACTGCCATCAAAAGAGAATGCCTCACAGCTTGGGAGACACCATGAAGGGAAAAAAAGAAGGCACCAATCGATCAGCCACTGATTACTGTTGGCTCATTAATGCCTCTTAATGCCGTTTACAAAATTCAATCACATCTGGCTGATACATTATTTATTTTGTGTACCTCGGCTGGCAAGAGGCAGCTGGCCGCTAATTGTGTATGTTCAATACATGTGGGGCCTCTCCCCATAGCTAATAATTGTAACCTCCATTGCAAAAAATGTAGGTTAATACATTTGATCGGTATCGGTCGATCTCATTCACAGATGAATGGTATGGAAAATGTCAGCATAACAATTGTAAAAGTGATGTCGTCTTCCCTCAGTGCAGGTATGCACGATTACGTAATAATTCGCCGTCCGCGTATAATGAATTCTCTTTTGTTACAAGAGCGTATGTAATTTTAGGAGAATATTTTCTAACCCTGGGACAGCGTGACCTGTACATGAAATTTCACTTCATATGCAGTATATTATGTTCAAGGACATAACAATAAATGTGCCTTGTGTTTTCTACCTTTGCAAATACACACACACATTATATCTCATTTTAATTCCAGACGACCAACCAGGAATGAGATGAAGGGAGAAAGTTACTTTTCAATTTTGATCTCGGCCACGGCGGAGCTGCAAGTTAGACAAAAGCATATGTGGAGCGCAACTATTTTAGAGATTACAACGGACTTAAGATGGCTCGGTCCTCTCTCCTGTGCTTGTATTGCTTATTCTTTTTTATCGAATAAATTGTTATTTTTTAATGTTTGTCACCTCTCGTTGTTTTAGACAGCCTTAAAATTAAAGAATCGAGGTGGACTCTTCCATCCTAAAGGGAGGGTCTCAATAGTAACCGTGAAATGTCGTAACATGAGGACCACCTGTATTTCTTTTTCTAGCAGAATTGTGCTCCTTAACTAAAAAACAAAACAAAAAACAGGTCCCACGATTTTATCCACCTTGTCTGCTTGTTTAAATACTTACTGTACTTTTGACCTGCCCTGTTATAAATGTGAATTACAATTCCCCAAATCCCTTTTTTTTTTAAATGACATATTTTAACAAAGGTGTCGTGCAAAATTATAAGACAAAACAAGCATCTACACTGATTTACCAAGGGAGCGCCAACAAAGCACTGAAGAGAAAAACAAGATCAAAATGCTTTAAATGGAAAGAACCGATCGGCATGTGAAGACCAACAAAAATGGAGAATGTTGCATATTTACCAGACCATTCAAACGATAACATGTTGTGAATAAACTATGTAAGCAAGTCAACAGACTAATAAAGAACACACAAGATGCATTTCTAATGATCAGAAAAATTGTGGAAGCATGCAGGTACAACAGACACAAGATGAATGCGAGGCAGGTATGACATCATGCAGGTCACCTGACTGGCCATTGGGGTCGGCTGTGAGAGCACTGGTTGAACGGGAGTGACGTCGAGAGGCTGCAAGACGTCCAACATCCACGCCCCATTATTATCACACACACTTTTTTTAATGTCTGACACATTTATTTTATGCTTTCCATATTTCTTTTTATTTCAGCAAATTATCTTAACCCATAAGAATTTATGTCAAGTCAAATAATGGTGGATATAACACATAAAATACATAAGTGATGTTATTTATAAAACTAATTGATGTGAAACTTGTGATATTACAAATATGTTACATTATTTATGATTAATGTATTCTTATTTGAAAACCAGTCAATGTGACAATCTTTTTATATAGTGGCGTAATCAAGACATTTGCATAATTGGACACGGGACATTTGCAAAAAGTGAGTAAATAACATGAAAAGCAAGACAAATAGGTTAGGAATGCACATTAACCCGATACTAACGATAACTTTTTTTTTTTACTTATAATACAATACCGATATTGGAGCCTTGCGTATTGGCCGATACCGTTATTGATCTGATACGATATCAGCAGGGATCATACATCATTTTATTACTTAGTAGTGTGGAATGTTAGTAAAGTTTGGATAAAGTGAAATTGGTCAAACACAGAACAATGGTAGGTATGAAAAACACTAACCTATTTACTATTAACCATCTGTAATTGACTTATGCTGTTTTTAGGATGAAGTGGATTGGTAATTGTTTTTGGCGTCATCTAGTGGCCACAATAATTAATAAAGTAAAGCTCATGAGTCATGACGCAGTAAGTTGAATTACGAGGACACTTTTGTTACTGGATACTTATCTAATATGGTTCTGCCTTGGAGATTTCGTATGTGTAAGTAATACGCAACTATATCTATTTGACACTAGTTTATATTAACAAAAATGCTGTTTTAGACTCCCAATTAAGGACATGTATCATATACACGTATGTTTAGCTTACCATGTTTACCTTTTTGTAAATGACCTGACTAAAATACAAGAAAATACCAACCATGTGTACTTATTGGAGGACATTTAGATGTTAATCGGCTGCCAAGTTAGTGATCATGTTGGACTGCAGCTGGTACTTTCTTTTTGCCGTTTAGAGTTATTTAATGAAATGGACCAATACAAAGAACAATGGCAAAGCCCAAACAAAAAGGGGATTGTAGATTTTTGTAGGGACTGTAGAAAACATTTCTCAACAAATGCAGACGCTAAGATCATCAGTTCAAAAAAGTGTATGCAAGTATAAATTATTTAGATGTGTCCATATTGTATATAACAGGGGTAGGGGAGAATGATAGATTCTTAGATGCACCATGATTGGGACGTGGACGATAATGAATTGAGGGACAAATGTCCAAAAATCTATTATCTAAACATGTTAAATTAAGTAATGCAGATCCAGAGCAGATACACACAAAAGGAGGAAAAGCCATGCTAACTGCAAGGCTAGCATACATGTGAAGTACCGGTAGTGAAACGAGTAAAGAATAAATGCCTTCTATAATACATTCTACAAAACAGCAGAGAGTAACCAGCTAAGAAGATTCAATTAGCTAGTAGATTAATAAATCAGAAGAGAAAATAATATCCACACAGTGCGACATCTTTGTAGATATGAATGAGAAATAGATATAATAGACATTAATGACCAGCCCGCTTACTGGGATCTATGGTTTTAGAACAAAAGGCACAAAAATTAAAACAAGGTTACATTTGTTTACCAAATAAGATGCAGATTTAATCAATTTGTTTACCAAATAAGATGCAGATTTAATCAAACATCTGATGTGTAATACTTACAGTATAACCACTTTGTTGAAGTCAACAAAAGGAAAAACTGGCACACTCAACCTAATGGCAATTACTACTTCCTGACTACGGCAATACACTGTAGTCTGTACACTACTGCCATCTTATGTCTTGAAATAGAAACTGAATGCAAAGTATACTATATTACACTTGCAAATGATACTCAGAAGTGTAATAATAAAAGCAAGACATAACTGGATGGCACATTTATTATCAGCTCACTCTTGAATGTAACATTTTTTTAAATAGATTTTATTCTGAAACAATTAGCATTTATTAACACATGAACACACACAAAAGTACCGAAATTTGACTGCATTCAGTACCGGTATCGATTCCCAGGTACCGGGAATTGGTATCGTATCAATTCCAATTTGAAAGGTACCCATTCCTAGTTCAAAGTCATATCTATTATTATGGACACTTAAGACTTTATTGTTATGTACAGTAAGTCTCTAGATTTCTGTGTTGTGTATTGTTTTAGATATGGCTTATAATGCCATATACTTCATAATTTTGTATTTTTTTCTAATAAACTGTGTTTTCATGATGAGTGTACATGAACTTGTCTTGAATAGTATTTGACGTCAATGTGAGGACTTTTGGGACGAGGTTGGCTGAAGCAGCATGTCCTCATGTCATATCATGTCATGTCATGTCATGTCATGTGATGTGAGGATGACACACTCAGGTACTCACCCAGAGGAGTGAAGCCCCGGGCAGGGCTGGTGTCGCGGCTGCTCTCGCGACTAGTATCGCGACTGCAACCCTGACTCATGCTGGGACGGGGAATGCGGCTCCGGGCTAGCGTGCAGTAGGGAAGAGCAGCAGGCAGAATAGCGTTTTTAGCACACAGCCTGGCTGCGAGGACAACACAGTTAGATGGACTTGTCAGTGTGCATCCATGTTAGAGGGGCGTAGACGGGAGACAAGAGTAGGAGAAGAGCATTTCAGACAGAATGTAAACCAAACAGGTTTCTGTGGTGGTCTGATTAGTACCCCTGCTGGCACTGCTAACATGAGGCAGTACAGTATTCAGTTCAAGTGTTATCCTGTGATACATTTTGTACATGTAAGATGCTAAATCATGTATTATCTATTTATGTAATTGTTTTTTTTCAATTAATGAAGTGAAGTGAATTATATTTATATAGCGCTTTTCTCTAGTGACTCAAAGCGCTTTTACATAGTGAAACCCAATATCTAAGTTACATTTAACCCAGTGTGGGTGGCACGGGGAGAAGGTGGGTAAAGTGTCTTGCCCAAGGACACAAGGGGAGTGGCTTGGATGGCGGAAGCGGGGATCGAACCTGGAACCCTCAAGTTGCTGGCACGACCACTCTACCAACCGAGCTATACCGCCCGCTTTCCCCTTACATCACCAATAACTAAGGCTGTCAAATTATTTTTTTATTTTTTTTAAATAAAATTATTCACATTTTGGAATTTGGATAAATCATGATTACTCACTCGCATAATTACAACTTGCTTAGGAAAAGAGCCCAATATTTGCACACAAATGCAAATTTTTGGGTCAGAGTGCCATAGTGGCCCAAAACGGATTCTTTCCAACTGACTGTTTACACTGCAAGTAAAATATGATCTTTATCAGACTCCAGTGTAAACGCACACAGGCCCTAATGTATGAGGGGCCGTTAGGGACATTATTCAGAATTACTTCTTACATACACTACTGAAATGCTCTCACACAAACAACTGAAATCTTTTTCTTTTATACACACTACTGAAACACTCTTATAAACACTACTGAAATGCTCTTACATACACAACTGAAATGCTCTCACAAAAACAACTGAAATCTTTTTCTTTTATACACACTACTGAAACCCTCTTATAAACACTACTGAAACACTCTTATAAACACTACTGAAATGCTCTTACATACACTACTGAAACACTCTTATAAACACTACTGAAACACTCTTACATACACTACTGAAACACTCTTATAAACACTACTGAAATGCTCTTACATACACTACTGAAATGCTCTTACATACACTACTGAAACACTCTTATAAACACTACTGAAACACTCTTATAAACACTACTGAAACACTCTTATAAACACTACTGAAACGCTCTTATAAACACTACTGAAACACTCTTACATAAACTACTGAAACACTCTTATAAACACTACTGAAACACTCTTACATACACTACTGAAACACTCTTATAAACACTACTGAAACACTCTTACATACACTACTCAAACACTCTTATAAACACTACTGAAACACTCTTACATACACTACTGAAACACTCTTATAAACACTACTGAAACACTCTTATAAACACTACTGAAACACTCTTATAAACACTACTGAAACACTCTTACATACACTACTGAAACACTCTTATAAACACTACTGAAACACTCTTATAAACACTACTGAAACACTCTTATAAACACTACTGAAATGTTTTTGTCTCACGCACACACACACACACGCACACACCTGGAATTATTTTTCACTAGTATGTATAAACGGATTTCACCTGTGTGTGTGTGTGCTTTTTACACGTGCGTGTGAGAGACAACAATTTCAGTAGTATGTGTGCAAAGATTTCAGTTATATGTATGAGCGCATCTTACCAGTGTGTATGCAAGCATCTTACTAGTGTGTGTGAGCGATGTTGCATTCCGGTTCCGGTCACCAATAATCCCCGCCCCTTTTCAGACAAGTTTTTTTTTTTTTTTTTTTTAAAGCCAAGTTGTTGACAAAATGTCTGCCGACAAGTCGCTTAACCGAGATGGGAGCTCCACTTCATAATTTGAGGGCTTCAGCTGAGAATGTAAGAACACTTTCAATGCAACAAGGGTCGGGCTGCCGCCGTGCAGGACGCGGCACCTGAGCGGCCACACAGGTGCCTTTCTCCTCCCGACAGCCAAGCAGCCTGGAGCAAATGTTACCTTGCGAGTTTACGCTGCAGCATCATCAAGTGCAACGTTTCAGTTCATGGACATCGAAGCAAGAGGAGGAAAAGGTAATTAGACATTATTTATTTCTAAATGATTGTAGAATCACACGAAATGTAAGGCGACATGGCATTGTAGTGCGCTACTATGGTAACATGTCGAAATGTGAGTCACGTGGTGGTACGTCAGTAGCTGATCAAATACTAATGATAATGGATTACATTTATTTAGCGCTTTTCTATCGACTTGATAAGGGGTCCCCAAACTACGGCCCGCGGGCCGGTTACTGCTTGCCAAAGTCCAACATCCGGTTCGCTGGAGAAAAAAAAAGTTGTATTATTATTTTCAATCTGTCTTTTCTAATCCATATTTTGGTGTCCCCTAGCCGCTCAGGCTAATCCTATTGTCTAAAAATGCATTTCTCTGTATGACTTATATCGTCTTAGCTGTTTTCATGTGATCTGATTGTTACATTCTTATTTCAGAGTCACCACGCAGCTGCATGACCATTTCAACAAAGACGGAATAAACAACCTCTGGATTCATGGAACTTCTCTGCACACAAATATATTAATTGGAATATTCAATAAATTTCACATAGAAACATTGTGATTATTATTTTCAACAGTGTGTTGAAAACAACCTTTTTTGGCTCAGAAAGGTTCCTTATGTCTTATTATTCATATGCTTTCAATACTTGTCGGTGTGTAATTCCAGACATAGATGTAAACATTAATGAGACAACAATGAACATTTTTCAACAAGTGAACCCACTTGAAAATGATGGCAACTATGGAATAGACATTTTCACTTCAATTCTGCACTTTATTCAGTGAACATGGGAATTATAAGGTTTGTTAAAATGTTTTCTTCACTTGTGCAGTGTATTCTGCAAATTAACATTTTGTTTAAACATTTTGTAAAAAATAAATAAATAAGGAACCTGTTATACGGACCTGTATGAAGTTGCCCACTTTATTATTGCAAATATCAAAATAACACTTCAGTGCCCCTACCGAAAATCTCCCGGGGCAACCATACTACCAAATTTCTCCCGATTTTCACCCGGACAACAATATTAAGGGCGTGCCGTCATGGCACTGCTTTTAGCGTCCTCTACAACCTGTCGACGCGTCCGCTTTTTCACCATACAAACAGCGTACCGGCCCAGACACATGTTGTACTGTATTTTTCGGATTATAAATCGCAGTTTTTTTCATAGTTTGGCCGGGGGTGCGACTTATACTCAGGAGCGACTTATGTGTGAAATTATTAACACATTAGCATAAAATATCAAATAATATTATTTATCTCATTCACGTAAGAGACTAGACCTCTAAAATTTCATGGGATTTAGCGATTAGGAGTGACAGATTGTTTGGTAAACGTATAGCATGTTCTATATGTTATAGTTATTTGAATGACTCTTTCCATAATATGTTACGTTAACATACCAGTTGGTTATTTATGCCTCATATAACGTACACTTATTCAGCCTGTTGTTCACTATTCTTTGGGAGTCCTTATGCAATGGGACATAAGGACCTATTGTTATTCGATCGTTTTTTCTTTCTTATTATTATTATTCTTCCGCAGCTTTGCGCACTACTTTCACCCCCTTAACATGCTTCAAAACTCACCAAATTTTACACACACATCAGTAATATACGGCAAAACTTTTTATCAAAGAACCAAACTTAAAAACTCAAAATTGCGCTCTAGCGCCCCCTAGAAAAAAAAAACTAGACTGCCTGTAACTCCCACTAGGAAGGTCGGAAAAATATGAAACAAAATCCTCTATGTAGGTCTGACTTAGACCTAGTTCTCATAATTGTATGTCTTCGGGCTAAAATCAACAGGAAGTTGGCAATTCCCCCTTCAAGACAAAAAAGTACTAAAAACAGTCACTTTTGCCTCTTTGAGCTGTAATTTGACCCCCTTAACATGCTTCAAAACTCACCAAACTGAACACACACATCAGGACTGGCAAAAACTGTGATCTAATGACCTAACCCCAAATTCAAAAATTGCGCTCTACAGCAATTTTTGAATAAAACTGATAAAAAACTGCTCCTGGGAAGGAAAAAATTACAAAACTGCCTGTAACTCCCACTGGGAAGGTCGGAGAGACATGAAACAAAAACTTCTATGTGGGTCTCACTTAGACCTACATTTCATAAATTGACAACCCCCAGCAAAAATCTACAGGAAGTTTGCTATTCCCCCTTCAAAACAATTTTTTTGTAATAACCGGTCACCTTCCTTCAAAAACGAACTCCTCTGAGCGCGTTTGTCGTTTCGCCTTCAAAATAACACAGGAGAGAGATTGAACCCTTGTGAATACAACAACAGAAGCGCTTTTTAATTAAGTGCTCCGGTTTTGATTTTATGACCCTTCAAAGACCCGCTGCACTCATGCTGCTGCGGTGCTGGTTTTTTAAGATGGCTGCTTAAAAGCAGGAAGCACCAACGTGCCCACACAATGCAGACAAGGTAGGTACACTAGACAAAAGTCTTGGGACACTTCCGACTAAAAGTAGACAAAAGTATTGGGACACTTAGGACTAGCACCTGCCAAATACGCGGGCCCGTCCAACGCTGCTTGCAGCTTTAATTTTAAATTGCCATTCAAATGTCTATTCTTGCTGTTGGCTTTTATCAAATAAATGTCCCCAAAAAATGCGACTTATACTCCAGTGCGACTTATATATGTTTTTTTCCTTCTTTATTATGCATTTTCGGCCGGTAAATGGTAAATGGGTTATACTTGTATAGCGCTTTTCTACCTTCAAGGTACTCAAAGCGCTTTGACACTATTTCCACATTAACCCATTCACACACACATTCACACACTGATAGTGGGAGCTGCCATGCAAGGCCCTAACCACGACCCATCAGGAGCAAGTGTGAAGTGTCTTGCTCAAGGACACAACGGACGTGACAAGGTTGGTAGAAGGTGGGGATTGAACCAGGAACCCTCAGGTTGCTGGCACAGCCACTCTCCCAACAGCGCCACGCCAGTGCGACTTATACTCCGAAAAATACGGTAGTCCTGGGTTCAGGACTATCGAGTGTCCACCTCGGGATCTTTTCTGTGTGGAGTTTGCATGTTCTCCCCGTGACTGCGTGGGTTCCCTCCGGGTATTCTGGCTTCCTCCCACCTCCAAAGACATGCACCTGGGGATAGGTTGATTGGCAACACTAAATTGGCCCTAGTGTGTGAATGTGAGTGTGAATGTTGTCTGTCTATCTGTTTTGGCCCTGTGATGAGGTGGTGACTTGTCCAGGGTGTAGTTCCTTCCGCCCCAATGCAGCTGAGATACGCTCCAGCACCTCCCGCGACCCCAAAAAAGGGACAAGCGATAGAAAATGGATGGATGCATGGATGTTTACTGCGATGAGGTGGAGACTTGTCCAGGGTGTTCCCCGCCTTCCGCCCGATTGTAGCTGAGATAGGTTCCAGCGCCCCCCGCGACCCCGAAGGGAATAAGCGGTAGAAAATGGATGGATGGATGGGCATGGATGTTTACATTTATTTTGACGGCACATTTTATATTCTTGCCAAACTGTCTTTTAACATATACTTGTTTGGACAGCTAAAATGTAAACAAATAAGCTGAACATATGCCTTGTATGACACCTGGCTTAAGTTTATTGCACAAACCCCTTACCATTGCAAATATTAAAACAACACTGCCATTGGTTTGTGCTGTAAAAAAAAAAGTGTTTGTGCTGTTAAGTTTGTTGTTATTCCAAAATAGATTTTCTGACTGGTGATGTCATCCAGCCCCCCCACCTCCTCAAAATCTTCCCACACTTGTCCCAATTGTTTGTGCTGAATATTTTTTGGGTCCAAAATTATAGTTTAAGTTAATGTGTTAATATTTACACCTAGCCCCAAACCTAAATACAATAATCACAAACAAAAACATTGTGTATCACAAACGTTTGGGGAGATTTTGACAAAGTGTGTGTGATAATGGGGGCTGGATGACATTACTAGTCAGAACATGTATTTTAAAATAACTTAAAAACCTCAACGGTAGAAACATAAATGTTCACAGCACAAACATATTGCAGTGTTATTTTGATATTTGCAATAATAAAGTGGGCAACTTCATACAGGTCTGTATACAGGTTCCTTATTTATTTATTTTTTACAAAATGTTTAAACAAAATGTTAATTTGCAGAATACACTGCACAAGTGAAGAAAACATTTTAACAAACCTTATAATTCCCATGTTCACTGAATAAAGTGCAGAATTGAAGTGAAAATGTCTATTCCATAGTTGCCATCATTTTCAAGTGGGTTCACTTGTTGAAAAATGTTCATTGTTGTCTCATTAATGTTTACATCTATGTCTGGAATTACACACCGACAAGTATTGAAAGCATATGAATAATAAGACATAAGGAACCTTTCTGAGCCAAAAAAGGTTGTTTTCAACACACTGTTGAAAATAATAATCACAATGTTTCTATGTGAAATTTATTGAATATTCCAATTAATATATTTGTGTGCAGAGAAGTTCCATGAATCCAGAGGTTGTTTATTCCGTCTTTGTTGAAATGGTCATGCAGCTGCGTGGTGACTCTGAAATAAGAATGTAACAATCAGATCACATGAAAACAGCTAAGACGATATAAGTCATACAGGGAAATGCATTTTTAGACAATATGATTAGCCTGAGCGGCTAGGGGACACCAAAATATGGATTAGAAAAGACAGATTGAAAATAATAATACAACATTTTTTTTCTCCAGCGAACCGGATGTTGGACTTTGGCAAGCAGTAACCGGCCCGCGGGCCGTAGTTTGGGGACCCCTTATCTAGTCGATAAAAAAGCGCTAAATAAATGTAATCCATTATTATTAGTATGTGATTAGCTACTGACGTACCACGACGTGACTCACATTTCGACATGTTACCATAGTAGCGCACTACAATGCCATGTCGCCTTACATTTCGTGTGATTCTACAATCATTTAGAAATAAATAATGTCTAATTACCTTTTCCTCCTCTTGCCCCGATGTCCATGAACTGAAACGTTGCACTTGATGATGCTGCAGTGTAAACTCGCATGGTAACATTTGCTCCAGGCTGCTTGGCTGTCGGGAGGAGAAAGGCACCTGTGTGGCCGCTCACGGCGGCAGCCCGACCCTTGTTGCATTGAAAGTGTTCTTATATTCTCAGCTGAAGCCCTCAAATTATGAAGTGGAGCTCCCACCTCGGTTAAGCGACTTGTCGGCAGACATTTTGTCAACAACTTGGCTTTAAAAAAAAAAAAAAAAAAAAACTTGTCTGAAAAGGGGCGGGGATTATTGGTGACCGGAACCGGAATGCAACATCGCTCACACACACTAGTAAGATTCTCTTACACACACTGGTAAAATGCTCTTACACACACTGGTAAAATGCTTGCATACACACTGGTAAGATGCGCTCATACACATAACTGAAATCTTTGCACACATACTACTGAAATTGTTGTCTCTCACACGGACGTGTAAAAAGCACACACACACACAGGTGAAATCCGTTTATACATCCATCCATCCATTTTCTACCGCTTATTCCCTTTGGGGTAGCGGGGGGCGCTGGAGCCTATCTCAGCTGCAATCGGGCGGAAGGCGGGGTACACCCTGGACACATCCACACACTAGGGCCAATTTAGTGTTGCCAATCAACTTATCCCCAGGTGCATGTCTTTGGAGGTGGGAGGAAGCCGGAGTACCCGGAGGGAACCCACGCAGTCACGGGGAGAACATGCAAACTCCACACAGAAAGATCCCGAGCCCGGGATTGAACCCAAGACTACTCAGGACCTTCGTATTGTGATTTATACATACTAGTGAAAAATAATTCCAGGTGTGTGTGTGTGTGTGTGTGTGCGTGAGACAAAAACATTTCAGTAGTGTTTATAAGAGTGTTTCAGTAGTGTATGTAAGAATGTTTCAGTAGTGTTTATAAGAGTGTTTCAGTAGTGTATGTAAGAGTGTTTCAGTAGTGTTTATAAGAGTGTTTCAGTAGTGTTTATAAGAGTGTTTCAGTAGTGTATGTAAGAGTGTTTCAGTAGTGTTTATAAGAGTGTTTCAGTAGTTTATGTAAGAGTGTTTCAGTAGTGTTTATAAGAGTGTTTCAGTAGTGTTTATAAGAGTGTTTCAGTAGTGTTTATAAGAGTGTTTCAGTAGTGTATGTAAGAGCATTTCAGTAGTGTTTATAAGAGTGTTTCAGTAGTGTGTATAAAAGAAAAATATTTCAGTTGTTTATGTGAGAGCATTTCAGTTGTGTATGTAAGAGCATTTCAGTAGTGTTTATAAGAGTGTTTCAGTAGTGTGTATAAAAGAAAAAGATTTCAGTTGTTTGTGTGAGAGCATTTCAGTAGTGTATGTAAGAGGTAATTCTGAATAATGTCCCTAACGGCCCCTCATACTAATGTGGCCTCGACGTCACTTGCATGCACAGTTCGTTAAAATGAAAACAAAGGAAGTTGATCGGATTCCGTAAATTAACAAGGAAGTTGCTACTACTACTACATAATAAAAAAATAAAACAAATTGTACTGTCAAAATAAGTTTCATGATTAATCTAAGTGTAAATATGATAAATGCAATATTTTTTTGTGACTAATCACGAGTTAACTTTTTTAATTTCGACAGCCCTACTAATAACCTATTTATTGTTTCACATTCTTTATTCTGTTAAACGGGGGACATTTAAACACAGGGAAGTGAACAAACAATCAATAATTGCTGAATCATGTAAAATGGTTAGGATTAAATAACATCTGCTTCTACATACCCCTTTTTAGGTATGTAGACAAATGTAAACATCTCATGTACTAAATTCAACTTGCTAACAAATAAATCATTACTTATACAGTACGGGAAGGGATTCATTTTGGCCCTATTCCTGGGTGGCTTTCGCGTGAGAGGAAGGTAGGGGTTTAGTCATTTTGCAATGCAGTCTGATAAAAATGATGGAAAGCACCACTCTACATAGCAACTGACGCTGTAGTCAAAGTTTAAATAGCTACAAAACACATTTTAAGATATTCAACACTCTACTGCCGTCTGGCGGCTAAACTGCACCCCTCCAATTTGTCACGTTTTATGTGCCAGGTAAATCACGATGAATGGGGCCAAATGAATCTCCTTCTAACTGTACCTATAGTCAAAGTTGTATACCACCAGTTGTATTCGTTGTACAATTCCACCAGTAGGGGGCAACACTACAGTCAGTATTAACGTGCAGTCATGATCAGACCTCAACCTTAAAACCCTCATATCAATTTCTGATAATCTGAAGTCCATCCATCCATTTTCTACTGCTTGTTCCTCTCGGGGTCACGGGGGTGCTGTAGCCTATCTCAGCTGCACTCGGGCGGAAGGAGGGGTATACCCTGGACAAGTGTCCACCTCATCGCAGGGCCAACACAGATAGACAGACAACATTCACACTCACATTCACACACTTGTTCCTAGTCAAATAATGAAAGTCTCATGGTTAGTGGCAAGGAGCAGTCTTCGCCATCATGCTCCACCCACAACCTGTGCTGACTTGTCATCAGTCTGTTCAACGTATTCTGTATAATGTAACAAATAATATTTAATAAATTAGTGGGCTCGATTGGCAAAAATAAAGTGTGACTATTGAAGAGCTAAAACCAAACTTAAACGCTGTAGAAATTCAAGAATTGAAAAGAGTTGAAAAATGTGGGAATTCTGGTCATGGAAAATGTGGAATTATGTAGTGACAATCATGGGCATGTTCTGAATGTAAAAAATAAGCATGGAAGTCGTTAAGGTGTTCAATGTAAAGTCAACGTAAACAGTAATGGCCACTATGCTAAGTTAGCAAGTTAAAACCTAGAAAAAGAGTGCTACGCACTGAAAGTACAGCATTTATATTGTGATTTTACATTACGTCATGTAAGTTTAAACTATTTAAAAAATACGGAGAATGGCTCAAATGCCCACAGCCTAGCAAAAGAGAGATAGTACTGAAAATGCCACAGCAGTTATATCGTCATTTTACATCATGTCATGTATCATTGAATTCATTGCAACTGGACTGTTCAATTTGTCTTAGAAGACGTTTCACCTTTCATCCAAGCAGGCTTCATCACTTAATGCTCATTGACTTAAATTTGTCAGATCGAGTCTATTCTAAGTGTGATTCATTAAATGCCCTCAGAATACAATGACCTGGATTAATGACAACAACCATAGACATCATGTCATGTAGGCTGATACTATTTCAATATGAGGTGGAAAAATTTAATGCAAACAGTTAGCATGCTATCGCCTAGCAAGAGAGTGCGACGGAAAGCAAGTGCTTCAGCAGTTATATTTTACATCATGTCATGTAGGCTTATATTATTTCAAAATGAGAATGTCTAGCATGCTAACAATTAGCATGTTATAGATTAACAAGAGATTGCTGTGCAGAGTGATGGAGTAGTTACATCCATCCATCCATCCATCCATGTTCTACCGCTTGTCCCTTTTGGGGTCGCGGGGGTTGCTGGAGCCTATCTCAGTTGCATTCGGGCGGAAGGCGGGGAACACCCTGGACAAGTCGCCACGTCATCGCAGGTCCAACACAGGTAGACAGACAACATTCACACTCACATTCACACACTAGGGCCAATTTAGTTACATTGAGATTTTAAATCATGCAAAGTAGGTTTATACTATTTTACAATGAGAAGAATGGCTAAAATGCTAACAGTTAGCATGTTGTCACCTAGCAAGAGAGTGCTATGTACTGGATGTACTACAGTAGTCATATTGTTATTTTATACCCTGTTCTGTAGATGAAGAAAATAGCTAAAATGCTAAAAATTAGCATGTGATCGCCGAGCAAAAAAGCACTAGTAGTGAGAGTGCTACAGCAGTTACAATATATCATGATTACGTCATGTCATGTCAGTTTATACTACGGTATTTCAAAATGAGAAAAATTGCTAAAATGCTAACAGTGAGCATGCAATCGCCAAGCAAAAGATTGCAAGTACTTAAAGTGCTACAGCAGTTATATTGTGGTTTTACGTCATGTCATTTAGGTTTATACTATTTCAAAATGAGAAGAATGGCTAAAATGATAACAGTTAGCATGCGATCGCTTAGCAAAAGAGTGCTAGTACTAAATGTGCTATAGCAGTTATATTGCCATTTTACATCATGCAATGTACGTTTGTACTATTTCAAAATGAGAATAACTAAAATGCAAACAGTTAGCGTTCTAACACCTGGCAAAATGGCACTAAGTACCGAGAGTGCTAAATGTCCTGAATGGTTTGAATATGTTAAGAATTGTGGACGGAGTAAGACTATTTAAGACCAATGAGAAATCCAGTTAAGGAAAAATAATGGGAATATTTTATTTTATGACAAATGAAAAATTTGGGGATGTGGAAAATTGTTATGGTTGATTGACATGTTTGAATCGGTTGATAAATGATACATTGTGTGACTTTCAGGTCTACTTTGTCAAAGACGCAAATAAAGGTCCTGCTTCATAACAGTTGTGCGTGTCCTGATCATACCTAAGCCAAGGCGACTCGGGCTGGTCTCTCGGCTGCATCCTTGGCTGCGAGGGATCCTGCTGCGCTTGTCAGCTGGCGTGTTGGACACGGACACTGTGGTGCGAGGGACGCGACCATGGTTGCCGCGTCCAAGCAGCTTTCCTGGGGAGCTGGAGCGACTACCAGCTGTGTACAAGAAAACACATGCTAAGAAAATCGTAGCATGGACAATATTCTCACATTCCAATAAAAAGTAGTAATTTAGTACTTTTTCCCAAGCTTTGAATACCTTCTACAAAGGTGCGACTAATCTATGGATTTTTCTTATTCTAATGGCCATAATAATGTTTTGTATACAATGAACTTATGCAGTAGTAACACCAACAGAGAGACTGAAAAGGTGTGTTATTGTTTGTGCTATGGCACCATCTTTCACTTTAAGCAGGGTTTGTAAGTTTTACAATATACCTAAAACAAGTCATACTTACTAAACCGTCACGTTTGATAGTCGTGTTTTCATGTATATTTTTATGTGCTTTTAAAATGTAATCAAGTTAACGTTGTTAGCAGTAGCTAATACATTTACAAGTGTCTGTGTTAGTATTAATAATGGCATTCTTTTTGTTTTGTTTCAGTTTCACAAATTCCTAAATAAATTCACCAAAATGGCACCGTGGAATTATTGAGTCTGTTTAGCTGAATGGAGAGTTAGCTTCTGCTGCTCGTGGGTCCATGACAATTACTTTTCTGTTTTGTTTGTTTATCCATGTTACAGGCCCCGTTAGAATTTTTTTTGTCAATCTTTATTTACATACCTTAATTGTTTCCTGTGTAAATATCTAATTTCACAACGTGTATATGTGTGTGTGTGTGTGTGTGTGTGTGTGCGGCTTATAGTCCGGTGCAATTAATATACGGGGGAAAAAAATTATAATTTCGTGGGTACGGCTTATATACCGGTGCGCTCTATAGTCCGGAAAATACGGTAGTAGGAAATTCCCATATGTTTACATTTTCTATTAATCAACAAGAATTTTCATAATTATGTCGTTACAGGTAAAAGTTGTTCAACTCTAATGAGCAAATACTTTAGTACAATATTGAGCTTCAATGTAAAAGATGTGAATACTTTTGGACATCATTTTGTACTTTATTTTATATTTATTAATTCTGAAAAACTTTTCAAAAAGGCGATTTTATGGGAGGTTGTGTGTAAAATTTGAAGGACAAAAATAAATTTATAACATTTTGGAATATGGCTCTCATGGAAGTACACCAATCTGTTTACAGATAATGTTGGAAAGTTATCTTTTGCAGGGGTATGTTTTTCAATTATTCATAAATTACTGTCATCAAGCTTTGACCTTTAAGGATGGCAAACCTAATTAAAATAAAAAAATCTTGCTCCGTTTCCTAATGGAAATAAATATTTTTTCCCTGTTTTAGGAAAGTTTAGGGAACAAGTAGCAGCATAGGAGTAAGTGGTACCTCGGTTTACAAGCTGTCTCTTAGCTAATTGAATGCTTTATGCTGGTGGACACCAGCAGTGAGGGATGACGTCAAGCTGAAGAAGGAGTCCTAACGGGTCCTTTTGGCTCGTGGGACTCCAGAGGCAGTGGACAGATACCAACATGCCAAACGGTGTGAGGCTTCGGCGGTCGGGCAGGCAAAAACCCGGACCTTGAGTCGGGATGTTAGGGATCGGTGGAGGGAATACTACGAAGACCTCCTCAATCCCACTGTCACGTTTTCCTGTGAAGAAGCAGTGCCTCGGGAATCTGCGGTGGACTCTCCTATTTCTGGAGCTGAAGTTGCCGAGGTAGTTAAAAAGCTCCTAGGTGGCAGGGCCCGAGGAGATCCACCCAGAGTTCCTTAAGGCTCTGGATGCTGTTGGGCTGTCTTGGTTAACAACTGGAGAGGAGGCTACTCTGGATAGTCGAACTTTGGATTCAGGAGAAGCAGTGTGGTTTCCGTCCTGGTCGTGAAACTGTGGACCAGCTCTATACTCTCAGCAGGATCCTCGAGGGAGAATGGAAGTTTACCCAACCAGTCTATATGTGTTATGTGGACTTGGAGAAAGCATTCAACCGTGTCCCTCAGGAGGTCCTGCTGGGAGTGCACAGAGAGTGTGGGGTATCTGACTGCCTGATTGTGGCGGTCCGTTCCCTGTATGATCGGTGTCAGAGCTTGGTCTGCATTGCCGGCTGTAAGTCAGGCTCGTTTTCAGTGAGGGTTGGACTTCGCCAGGGCCGCACCGATTCTGTTCATAACTTTTATGGACAGAATTTCTAGGTGCAGTCAGGATGTTGAGGGGATCCAGTTTGGTAGCTGCAGAGATAGGTCTCTGCTTTTTGCAGATGATGTGGTCCTAATGGCTTTATCTGGCCAGGATATTCAGCTCTCACTGGATCAGTTTACAGCAGAGTGTGAAGCGACTGAGATGAAAATCAGCACCTCCAAGTCCGAGTCCATAGTTCTCGTCCAGAAAAGTGTGGAGTGCCATCTCAGGGTTGGGAAGGAGATCTTGGCCCAAGTGGGGGAGTTCAAGTACCTCGTAGTCTTGTTCACGGGTGAGTGAAGAGTGGATCGTGAGATCAACAGTCAGATCAGTGCGACATCTGCAGTGATGCAGACCCTGTATCCATCCATCCATTCTCTACCGCTTATTCCCTTTGGTGTAGCAGGGGGCGCTGGAGCCTATCTCAGCTACAATCGGGCGGAAGACGGGGTACACCCTGGACAAGTCGCCATCTCATCGCAGGGCCTAAATTGATTTTAATTCCTTTCGAATTTTCAATGGAGTTTTTTGAGGTACGAGCTGCGTTACAGAACCAGCAACTCGTATCCCAAGGTACCACCATGCTAAAATCAGGTACATAACATTAGTACGCAGGTTCCCCTACATTAAATTGATTGTGGCGCACCACTCCAAAAAAAAAAAATGAGGGTCTTTTATGTGAAACCATGTAAAGTAATGACTTGTATGAATGAATATATACAGTATATAGCCTATTATTTATGAACTATTGACTAATAATGCACCGGAAATTCGGCCACTGAAAGATATTACAGAAACAGCACTGCCGTAACAGGATGTTGTGATTACGTAAGCAAGACGCATGCGAATGTCTGCGACGTGTACGCACTTTAATATACTGTATCCACAATATACCCGAAACGCTTGGACTTTGCAACCTCTTTTCTCGACTATGACGATTGGTTTTCGGTTTACTTCATGTATGTAAGTGAATATAACAAAATGATTAATGTGACTTCAACAACAAATGAGTGTAAAACAGGGAATCAATGGAGATGAGTCAGTGTTGACGTACAGTACACACAGGGTATATATTATATTATTTTAGCGGTAGGTAGTGTTTAAAGGGACATGACTGTTAGCAAACAATAGTTACAGAAAAAAATCAAGGGAATTGCTAAGAAGAAACATTTTCAGGTTACTTAACATAAAAACAAAAACAGCATGCAGTGAAGTGAAAGTAAAGTGCAAAAATGGAGGAGACAACATGCAATGTGGTTTGTCTAAGGGACAGTGCTTTAGCCATCCAGCTGGTGATTGGATGACCCTTACCACTGATGGGATTGGCTGATCTGGATCCTGAGTGATGGAAGCAATCGGCAACAATTGGACATCAAAATGAGAGAAAGGGTTTAATATGCAGCATGCACTCTTTGGGCCCTATGAAATCTAGCAGATTTTTATGACTGATCAATATTATTCCGTCTTTATTTTCAAAACATCACAACGTAAAAATGGAATTTAGAAAGTCAGCAACATATTTCTGAGGTGTATGTTTTTTTTAATAGAAATTTATGAACTTTTATCGCACAATTTTTTACAGCATTTGGCTAAGATTGAAGAAGAAAATCATGTACAGTGGCACCAAGTTTTCGAAAAGCCTCATTCTTCATATGATCCGTGTTTTTGACAAACATTCCACATTTCTGTCCTGGTTTTTAAATATTGCCTCGGTTATTGTACGCTCACACATTGTGTGTAACAAGTCCCTTATTTATCACAGAAGTGGGATTATTATCAATAAATCGAATATTTTCATAGAGCATAAAAACAAACTGTTTAGGAACTTCTAAATACATTTTTTTACATCTAAACATGAAACAACACCCATATAGTCGCATTTACACTCATTTCACCAAAAATTATAGCCTTGAGTGAGTTCTGATACCGTATTTCCTTGAATTGCCGCTGGGTATATAGTATGCGCCTGCCTAGAATTACCGCCGGGTCAAACTCGTTTCGCAAAATAATTAGCGCATGCTTAGCATTACCGCCGGTTCAGAATTACCGCCGGGTCAAACTTGTTTCGAAAAATATTATTTTTATTAGCGCATGTCTAGAATTACCGCCGGGTCAAACTCGTTTCGCAAAATAATTAGCATATGCCTAGAATTTCCTCAGGGTCAAACTCGTCACGTCACGAGTGACACTTCACCTGTCATCATTTTCAAAATGGAGGAGGCTGATATCAATCATTTAAAATCGCATAAAGGGAAGAAGATAAATAGCTATTCAGTAGGATTTAAGGTCCAAGCTATTGAATATGCTAAAAAGAACAGTTAGCAGCTATGTTTTATTAATATACCGTAGCTGCGTGTGTCAAATATCCATCCATCCATCCATTTTCTACCGCTTATTCCCTTCGGGGTGGCGGGGGGCGCTGGAGTCAAATATGAGTCATTAAATGACTCCCGCCTCCTGGTGGTAGAGGGCGCTAGTGATCCTTCTTGCGACTACTCGGCTGCAGAAGAAGTGACAACAAGCAGCAACAGTTAGCAGCGATCGTTTATTTTTTCCTCTCGCTTGCACTTTTAACATGGAGGATTACATATCTAAAATAAAACAGTTTTCTAAACTGGACTTTCAATCGAAGCAGGAGGTAATAAAGGAAGATCTCCATCGAGACAGAGAGACTTTTAAAACTGAAGAAAGATAAGGAAGACTTCTATAAACAAGTTATCGATGCTTTTGTTCAGAAGGAGCTGGGCATGGACTTCATTTATAAGTAAAAGTAAGACCATAATAACGTTTTCTTTTATTACATGTGCTTTTCATGATGGTATCTTTACATCACACTCAAATTTATAAGCGCAGGCCTAAATTTACTGCATGCCTTTGGTAAGCGCCGGAGTGAGAAGAGGTTTTAAAACAATTAGCGCATGCTTACATTTACCGCATGCCTTTGGTAAGCGCCGGAGTGAGAAGAGGTTTTAAATTAATTACCGCCCTGGCGCTAATTCAAGGATATATGGTAACAGGATTTACCGTTAGCCCAGAGGATCCTCCAACAGTCATTGCTATGGCCGTCGCGCGGCCACTACAACACGACCACTTTGCGGAAATATTTCATCACACCCAGGGTAATTCCTCCGAGTTAGAACTTCCATTTGTGAAACCACGGCTACGATAGTTACCTTTGATGTTAGCATTATGTGCCTGCGTGGTGCTTCCACATTGATCGCGTCCAAGCTGTTATTGATTTCAAAGATGAAGTACATCTAAAGCAGGGGCGTTATTTTGCGGCCCGCACCTTAATATGAAAATTTAATGTTAGTGCGGCCCGCAAGTTTTATATGAATGGCGCTTGACAGCGTCATACTTGCCAACCCTCCCGATTTTTCCGGGAGACTCCCGAATTTCAGGGCAACCATTCTCTCGAATGTCTGCCGATTTTCACCCAAACAACAATATTAAGGGCGTGCCGTGATGGCACTGCCTTTAGCGCCCTCTACAACCTGTACAAACAGCGTGCCAGCCCAGTCACATGTTGTATTTGGCTTCTGTACACACACGAAAGTGACTGCAAGACATACTTGATCAACAGCCACACAGGTCACACTGAGGGTGGCCGTATAAACAACTTTAACACTGTTACAAATAAGCGCCACACTGTGAACCCACACCAAACAAGAATGACAAACACATTTCGGGAGAACATCCGCACTGTAACACAACATAAACACAACAGAACAAATACCCAGAATCCCATGCAGCCCTAACTCTTCCGGGCTACAATATAAACCCCTGCTACCACCAAAACCCCGCCCCCCCAACCCTGCCCCCCTCATATCCTGTTTGTCCGCGTATCATTATGCGGAATGGTGTGCCAAAAAAAAAGTCAGTCCCTGTACTTTTTATTTATTTAATAAAACTGCAAAATAAAATGTTTGCAAAATAAATAATTGTGAGTGTCAGCACTTTGATAAAGAAGTTGAGAACCACAATTGAATTTAGGAAATAACTAGTAACACAAGTATTTAACATAAGGTAAACGTGATGTAAAATATTTATTTATTCAATGTATCATTTATGTGTTTTACATTGTTTTCTTCATGTAAAACTATAACTACCGGTATGCTTTATAAAATGTGTTTTGTTTTCCAATGTTTAGGTTTCTGGAGTGAAATAAGTGGATTTACATTATTTCTTATGAAAAAAAAATGAGCCAGTTTTCATATGATTTAGTATTTGTCTAACCTTTATGAAAACAGCCACAATAATCAGTCTTTGGACATACACACTTGTTTTATGTATGTTAATGATGTAACTATGATATTTTCTGAAATGATTGAGTATATTTTATTTGGAACCTTAATTTCAATATTTGGAGAAAATAGTAAAAATGTCATAGAGGCGGTTAAAAATGAATTTATTAAAATCAAAAGATGGTTTAATGTTTAGTACGTTATCCTTAAATACTAGTAAAACTCAGTTTATGATGGATGCCTCTAATATGTTGAAGAAGCTGCGATTTAAAGAACAAAAGATTATGATTATAATTGAGGCAAAATGTGTCACGGAAATCATAAATACATTCTACAAAGGTAAAAAATATCGAAAACTTTTGCTATTTTACATAACGTAAAGGAAACGCTAATTTTGTATTAATTTTCTGATTGTTCCCTAGCTGTCATTTTGCATTGAAGTGTGGGGAAGTGCCTGAAAAACACAAATCAAATTTTGCATTTTGTTTTTGGTTAGAGCATCCGTTACTAGAATTGTAGCTTACTACCACCATATGTAAATGAGGAGTGAATGAATGATGGCTTCTTAGTTTACACTGTAAATCGTTTTAAGTGTTTAGACAAGAGCTACAGTATATAAATCTAAGAGTCATTCAGCAAACCTAACATTTAAACACTTATCAAAATATAATGAACTGATAAAAAAATATACATGTATAAAGCACACAGAACAATCCTACCAAACAATATTCAAAACGGATTTGACAGTGGAACAAAACAACGTAAATATTTTTCCGGAATAAAATGTTTTTAATCATTATGATGAAAATATAAAACTTGTTTAAGCTAATATTTAGGTTGTAAGTTACGAAATAAAAACAATGGCTTTATTATAATTTTTTTAGTTGAAAAGCTATTTTTTATCAATTGGGGGCAGATATAAGTTGAGACTTCTATATGCTCTTTTTTATTCAAAATTATTTTAATGTATTTTTTTTTATATTGATTGAATTAAATAAAAACGGAAAATGGAAACTGAGGTACCACTGTAGCATTTTTTTCTTTGTAAATACTTGATGTCTGTTTCTAATTATCCACAGTACCTGCATTACAGAAATCATAGGGCCCACACTTTAAATGGTTGTGAGTCATGTTTAAACACGCACGCACACACATACGTACACACACGCACGCACCCCATAGAAAGTGTTTCCTCTATTTTTGTATCAGGGGGTACATCACCGCGCCACTAAGGTCGAGTACTGTATATCCTGGGCTATAGAGCGCACCAGTATTTAAGCCACACCCACCAAATTGTAGAATTTTGTTTTTCACTTATATTATCTGATTATAAAAAAATATTTGACATATATACATATAAATACATGTATATATGCATATATACATATACATACATGTATATATGCATACATGTATATATGCATATATTCATATACATACATATATATGCATATATTCATATACATACATATATATGCATATATTCATATACATAGATGTATATATGCATATATCCATATACATACATGTATATATGCATATATCCATATACATGCATGTATATATGCATATACATACATGTATATATGTATATATGCATATACATACATGTATATATGCATATACACACATGTATATATGCATATACACACATGTATATATGCATATACACACATGTATATATGCATATATTTATATACATACATGTATATATGCATATATTTGTATATATACATGTATATATACATATAATATGCATATATACATATATAAATACATAAGCATTTATACATACATATATACAAACATAAATACATACTTACATATAAATATACATAATTCCATATACATATATATACATATATACACACATGTATACATATACACATTCACATATACACGCTTATACACTTACATTATATATACATATACATTTATATATACATATACACATGTATACAGACATATACACATACATATATATATATACATATACTGTACATATGTATATACATACACACTTGTAAACGTGTTAGCATATATGCGAATGCTAACAACGCTTGCTTGATTGCACTACGAGAGTGCGTACAATAATGCATGAAAACAATCCGACAGACATCACACAACGGACGGCTTAGTAAGTATGGATAGTTTTAGTTATATTGTAAAACTTACAAACGTTGATTGAAGTGATAAATGAAGAATTATTTTGAGCAGGAACGCTATGGATGGTTATACTTCCGGTTCAAGGCACAAAACAGGAAGTACATTTTTCAACCCGCAGCACCTGCAGTGAGCCAACTCGTCCAAAAGATGGTGTCATATCATGCACAGTAACACCATTTCAGTGTCTCTGTCAGTGTAATATGAAAACTATTTGTTGAATACAAAACATTATGGCCGTAAGGGAAAACCTTAATTTAGCCGCACAGTTTAATAAGCCGCAGAATTCAAAGCGTTGGAAAAACGTATAAGCATATAGTCTGAAAGACGGTAAATGCAATCGCATTTCTATTGTGAAGGTTTGTGAGATACAACTGTAGAGGACGGATTGCAATAGTTTCTGCATGTTTTTGAGCACCGCCTACAAAGCTGTAAAGCTAGAGGAAACACTATTCTACAAACAAAGGTATATTCAAACTTCCAACAAACACACTATGTACACACACACACACTTGTTAATGAAGGATGTGTTTCGACAGAAACAAAGTCATGCCTACACAAAAGGTCAATAAATAGGCTGACGCCCTAAAAAGAGTGAAATGTATCAGAAAACAATGTGAGTCAAAGTGTTTTTGTAAGAAATTTAGTTTACATACGCTGGGACTGGGACACCACTTTGGCTCGACTGCGCCCTCGACGGTCCACCACTGATGTACTGGACCCGCTTGTACTTCCAGAACTTTGCCTTCTGGTACGAACACGACCTGGATCAGTGAGGAGTGTATGATGGGAGTGAAGGGAGAAAAAGAAGACAAGTGAGCTTCAATTCTATGCTAACCAGTATTTATTTAACCCTTCATCCAAACCAGGACTGTCCAAACATGCACGCACAACAATTTAACTTCTACAACTAACTCGACCTAAAGCAGGTGTAAATATGAAAACAAGTTAATGCGGTGGAACCCCTTCAAGTTGATGTAACTGCATTGTCTGAGTCACAACAAAACCTGAAATAAGACATTGCTGCTGACACATTGACATAAGCAGAAGGGCTGGATAATAAAGGTTTTTTTTAATTAGTTTTCTTCCATTTCTGCATATTTTTATTAACTTGTGTGTTCATATGATATTTAACGGACCATTCCTCCGAATCAGTGCTATTTGCGTCTCAAGGAAATACAAAAACATATATATAGATATATATATATATATATATATTTATTTATTTTTTAAAGCACAGTGTCCTGCATATTGATGTGATTGCATGATTTAATAAATACAATTTAAAAGCTGTCTTTAAACAAACAAATTGCTATTGCCTTTCCCTGCTTCCTAAAATTAGACTTCATCATTAATTAATGATTTAAAGGGGAACTGCACTTTTTTAAAATGTTGCTTATAATTCCCAATCCTTATGAGAGACAAGAACACAGATGTCTTTTTTATGCATTGTAACACGTAAATAAAAGTCTGCTTACAATGGAGCCAAGCACACCAGTCATCAATCAAGACCATTGCCTTAAAAGTTCTAGACAAGAAGGGTATACGATATCATCATTGCCAAATTTTAACCAAATACAATATTTTAAGTTTTACCAATTTTATTTTGTTACACACAGTCAAACTGGTTTTTAAATGCTTGGATAACTCTGCTCCCCAATTGCTCTGCAAGGCAATTACAAGACTGCAAAGTGGTACCAGATCTACCACCCGAGCAATGTCAAAAGGCAACTGTTGTGTTCCATTCCGTAGAACATCTTTTGCCCAGACTGCCTTTTCAATAAAAGGACCAAAACTATGGACCTCTTTACTGGACACTTTGAAAAGTATACCTGCACTTGTCACTTTCAAAAAACAACAATCGTGTTCCCATGTTTAGTTTTTACTAACTTTTACTAATTGGTTTTTATCTAGTCTGCACTTTGTCTGTGTTATTATTATTATTGGCTTTTATCTACTTTGCACTTTGTCTGTATTATTACTATTATCATTATTATCGACTCATTCTATTTTCTATTTTCCTATTTTAATGATGTTGGATCTGTGTTGTTGTTGTTGTTGTTGTTGGGGACAAGTGTTGTAAATTAGCTTTGGCTACAAACACTATGATGCATACATTGGATAACTGTTTCAGATGTCTATGTTTTTGTATCTGTCCCTATTTCAAATAAACCTCTGTAAAAAAAAAAAAAAGAAAAAAAAAAAAAGGGAACCGTGACGTCATTGTGTCTGTTGCCTTTATTCCGACTATAAAACCCAATGAATATCTATTCAAAAAGTGCCAAAATCCATCCATCCATTTTCTACCGCTTATTCCCTTCGAGGTCGCGGGGGGCGCTGGAGCCTATCTCAGCTACAATCGGGCGGAAGGCGGGGTACACCCTGGACAAGTCGCCACCTCATCGCAGGGCCAACACAGATAGACAGACAATATTCACACTCACATTCACACACTAGGGACCATTTTAGTGTTGCCAATCAACCTATCCCCAGGTGCATGTCTTTGAAAATATTTCATTTAAATGTTGTGACCTTAATATTAACCAAGTAATCGCAATACTTTTATTATGAGCGTTAACGTTAGGGACCTACATTTAGCGGCGCAGTGATCAGAGAGAGGCAATTTACTTAATGCTGCTGTATTGACATCATTGGCTCGTGAGCTGCTTTTTCACCTCGGAGTTCGTGAAAAGTAATCCTAGATTATAAATCATGTTTCTCACATTGATAGTAAAATGAAGTGGACATAAAGTGAGAAGTTGGTCAACTTTGACAGCCTGGGAGGGCGAGAAAGACCCGTGAAAGACGTTGGTTTGTACCCACCCGTTTTACCCTTTGCAAGGTTTATAAGTAATTCTTCATCTGTACGGGAATATATCAACATCCTAACAGTCGGCTTCCCAGTAAGACATTGAAAAGTAAGTGATGTTTTATTATGTTTGTTGGCTCTCTGATGATGTCTGCATGAGTTGTAGTTGAAGGAAAACATTGGGATGAGTCCAAGAAATAAATGTCCCCGCAATATGCTTAAAATGAGCAAAATATGTCAATATTACATGGTATTATGAATGTTCCTGTTACCACATTACATATATACTTACAGTGTGTCTATAAAACGTTGATGGAATTGTTTGGAAATGTCTGAAGCACTTTATAGGCAGAATAAAGCGACTCCCAAAGGCTCCATTGTAAGCAGACTTTTTCTCAAATGTATTTACTCATTATAATACATTGAAAAACATGTGGGTGCTTGTCTTACAAAAAGATTGTGAATAATACGCAAAATGTCAAAAAACTGCATTTCCCCTTTAAATCCTTCTGACATGTGTATACATCTTTAAATATTATATTATTTTCTGAAAAAACAAGAAGTGAAGGGAAGTGAATTATTTTTATATAGCGCTTTTCTCTGTAGAGAGAAAGCACTTTACATACCCATTATCTACATCTTTAAGCTACATTCAAACTAGTGTGGGTGGCACTGGGAGCAGGTGGGTAAAGTGCCCAAGGACATAATGGCAGTGATTAAGATAGCGGGAGCGGGGATCGAACCTGGAACCCTCAAGTTAATGGCATAGCTGCTCTACCAACCGAGCCACGCCAGCCATTCACAATTTCACAATTTGGTTGTGTTCCTAGGTTTTCACTCACTTCTGTTACCCTAACACATACCCACTCTGAAAAATGTGGAATATTCCGCAAGTCACATGGTCCACAAGAAGTTGCGTCATTCACATCCTTTGCAGGTGTAGAACAAAAGTAAGTTTCCACGACATAAACTGACTTATCCTTAATAAAAATTACACATTTGCTTCTCACACTTGTTGTCGACATTTGTGGATTCCACAGAATCTTTCAAGTAAAACAGCCTACATCTGATTCTTGTTACAGTTGGTGAAGCAAATAGTGCGTATTGATTAATGTGATATCTTGCAACCTTCAACATTTTTTTGGAGCATTCTGTCTTTTAAATATTATTTAAATATGCCATGGCAAACGAAAAATAAGCCGTGGGCCGAAAACAGCCCCAGAAAAGCACTTTGGACAGCCCTGATGTAAAGAACGGGAAAGAGCCTCTGGGACCACAATGAAAAAGACCTAGATGAGGGTTCAGAAAAACACAACCTGGAGAACAAACAAAGGTTCATTAGAAAAAGTTATGGACATTGAAACATAAAACAGAACAGCACATTTTGTTTACTAACCAAACAGGGAATTCTGTAATCTACCGTATTTTTCGGAGTATAAGTCGCACCGGAGTATAAGTCGCACCTGCTGAAAATGCATAATAAAAAAGGAAAAAAACATATATAAGTCGCACTGGAGCCTGGCCAATCTATGACAAAAACTGCGACTTATAGTCCGAAAAATACGGTACTTAAGAAATAATTAAGAGAAATAACAAACACTGGAGGCAACTTGACAAATCCAAATTTTAGGTGAAAGTCTAAAGAACACATTTGTTGTCAGACATGGTTGGTGAAAGAACCTTCTCAATAGGTCGTTTGGCTGCTAGGTGGCATAACAACTTGTTTGCACCCACTTTTTAAAAAAAATTACCGTACATAATTTTCGAAAGAAGTAAAAATGACAATAAAAAGCTTTCTCAAAGTCTAAAGTATGACACCAGAATTCATCGAGACATAATGGAGTTTAGATTTTTGTGTGAGAAATGGAATAATAATGTTAATATTATTAAAACAGTTGTCTGGCTTGGTGGAGAGTGCAAGTCCATGCAGACAATTCATGCACTTCAACATTGCCTTTAGTCATTTGAACTGAAAGAGACAAATGCAATACCATTAGATATAAAGACACGTACAAAGAGGACAAGGTAGGATGTAAACACAGCTGACAGGAAGACAGACAAAATAGTTAGTACAGTTTGCATACACACGTACAGCAAGTCTTACCATCACTTTTACCAGGGGTGCCATCTTTAGGGCATTAAAGAAAGGAGATGCAGCAATGAGTGAGAGAAGAAGTAAAATTAGTGATGCTTTATGCAGGAAGTCAGCCTCAATGTGGTTAGCATGTACTTATATTGACTAATGTATAAGGAGTGTTAGCTAACAAGTTAGTAAAATCTCAGCCTACTTTCATTACACCGGATGCCTATTTTTCCCCAAAGCAGATTTTTTCTACATTTAAAACACTTCCTTGTTGTTGACATAACATGTAATGGTGGTTCCATGGTCAAAATTTTGCATAGATTATGCTTTACAGATCGACTGATCAACTGCGACTTCTACCCTCTCGCCATGTTGTAGTTTTTAGCGCTTCCATAACAAGTCTACTGACAGATGTAAGTTAAAACTTTACGCTATTTTGTATTAGAAATGGCAATGGTGGAGGATGCATGTGCCTGTACGAGTCAGTCTGCCCCACAACAAGAGGATAGAAAAAAATAAGGTACTTATTGACTACGACGTCAGATTTGCGCAAAGCTCATCGGGTAAATCTCTACCATATATAGAAATATCCGCGTACATCAAACTTGGGAAAAATTTCACAAATTGGCATACTTGCCAACCTTGAGACCTCCGATTTCGGGAGGTGGGGGGCGTGGTCAGGGGTGGGGCGGGGGCGTGGTTAAGCGGGGAGGAGTATATTTACAGCTAGAATTCACCAAGTCAAGTATTTCATATATATATATATATATATATATATATATATATGCAGTGTTTCCCACAGGACAGGCATCTAATTGTGGTGGTGTGGTCGGGGGGTGGGGGGTGGCGGCGGCAGCGGCGATGACCAAGAAGAACGTGGAGTTGGAATATAATTACAACATTTTATGTACATATTTATATACAGATTTGAACAATTAGTGATGCACTGAAATATATTTATTAATTGTGGTTCTTACAAAAAATATATCTTATAAAATATAAAAGCTAAAATGTCTCTTAAAGCTCTGCCCCTTTAATTAGTGAACACTAAATAATTTAACTTTAGCCTACTACTACAACCATATTATTTACCAGCAACATGAAGTGAAACAGAGGCAGAGGTGTCCTGCCACAGTCAGTCAACCTCCTCCTCCTCCTCCTGCTGCTGCTGAACAGGTCGCACCTGTGGTCCGGACTGTAGGCCTACCTCCTCTCCAAGTCGAGCCCTTTTCGGCCGTTGAAAATATTTTTCTATACTCATCTGTGTGAAGGAGTGAACATCCAACATTAGAATGTATTACTAACGAGCAGAAGCGCTCTATGTACAGTGCCGTCTAACCTTAAGCGGCAGTAGCTCAACACATGCAGGGTTCAACGTTAAGGTTTTTTTCTACTTGCCCGACTTCTCAAATCTACTTGCCCCAATATTTTTACTTGTCCTGCCTAGGTTTTTTTCTGGCTGTGTAGTGCTCATGGCTTATATCTTAGTAAAATCCTTCCTGTTGACTATTTACAACACTACACAGTATTTATTATTATTATTATTATTATCTATAATTACATTTAAATGGCATTGCATACATGTAAAATTAAATGCCATTTCACATTATTTGACCAGTAGCAGTTACACTCATCTGAACAGGTCAGCCACCTGTTTAAAGCCCGATCACAGTTGAAATCTTGAAATGAAGGGCCTTTAATGGCCAAAACATTAACCTGGACAACATTTTAACAGCTGGTTGGCTCAGATTTTATTCTTTTCATTGCATTCACATGCTGCAGTGGACAGTGGACAATTTAGCTTCAGTCCATGTGTGTTTATCAGGGGCGCCGCTAGGGATTTTGGGCCCCATGAAAATAATCTTTACAGGGCCCCCAACACAGCGGCAACATTTTTTGATGCTATTTTACATACAATTATGCATTTTAATGGTATTTTTGACTATCATTACCATATTTTTAAAAGAAGAACAGCATCACAGTTGACATGTACAGCAGGGGAAGAACTGAGCACTCTGAATACAATGGAATTCATTTTGAGTCATTTATTTGCTGCACCACTAATTCTTAAATTGGAAATAAACTCTTATTGAATAAGAACAGCTTGATAAATGTTTGACTGGATTGATTATTTAACTAATATAGCAGTAAAATGTAAAAATCCAGAGTTTTCTTGAGCTAGCTTATTACCACAGACAGGGACAAAGTTAATATGCATAACTTTCCACCACAACTAACAAACCCAACTTTTTTTTTGGAAATATTGGGTGACATAATGTCGACCCTTCAACTCCTCCTTTCTTATTTTCTTTTCCTTTCTTTTTTGGCTGCCTGATTTTTGAGGCATACTGCTGTCTCCTCTGCTTTGCCGCTGTCTGTGACAAATCGCCGGTGCGCTACCTGCAGCTGATCCAGTCGGACTGAACCATTTTACGTAAATAGAGGGGGGGGGGCCTGCAGGGGTTGATGCTTCCAAAACAAATAAAGGTATTGTTACCAGGACATGGAAAATAAAACATATGTGATTATATGTTAGTTAATAACTTAGTGTCATTATTTTTCTGTATTATAATTTCATCATCATTAGGGCCCCCCTCCATCATGGGCCCCTAGAATCCGTCTCCTTTACCCCCCCCTTTTCGGCGCCCCTGCTGCCACCGTCAGTAAAACGCTCGGTGAAATCGCGGATTAACGTTAAATATATGACGAGCCGCGAGCGATGCAGCTATAACATATATACTTATAACCTATATTACCCTCGTATTTTGATCCCGTCCGTCCGTCCGTCCCTCTTCTTCTTCTTCTTCTTCTTCTTCTGGCCCACCAGGTGAATTAAGTGCTATTGGCGGAGTTACAATGCTACCGCCACCTACTGCACCGGAGTTGTAACTACAAGCAACATTCACAGACAGTCCCATTGCTTTTATGAGCGGTCGAGCGAGTCAAAAGCCGAAAAATCCATTTGTGGCGGACGTAATTCTTTCGTGGCGGGCCGCCACAAATAAATGAATGTGTGGGAAACACTGTATATATGTATATATATATAAGAAATACTTGGCTTTCAGTGAATTCTAGCTATATATACATATATATATATTTTATTATATGTATATATATAAATAAGAGAAATACTTGAATTTCAGTGTTCATTTATTTACACATATACACACACAACACTCATCTACTTATTGTTGAGTTAAGGGTTGAATGGTCCATCCTTGTTCTATTCTGTCACTATTTTTCTAACCATGCTGAACAGCCTCTCTGATGATGCATTCTGCTTCGTCTCCTTGTTGTGTGCGCAGTTGTGCACTGCACTCTCTAAAAGCCCTAGATTTTATTGTCACATATCCATGTACAGTAGATGGCAGTATTGTCCTGTTTAAGAGTGTCACAACATTGCTGTTTACGGCAGACGAAAATGTGACTGCTGTTGTTGTGTGTTGTTACCGCGCTGGGAGGACGTTAATGAAACTGCCTAACAAACCAAGAACTCGCCCTCGATCATTCTACAGTTATAAAGTGATTGGGCAGGCACGCTGTTTATATTGTGGGAAAGCGGACGTGAAAACAGGCTGTCGACACGTCACTCAGGTCCGCATGAATTTCGGGAGATTTTCGGGAGAGAATTTGTCCCGGGAGAGGCGCTGAATTTCGTGAGTCTCCCGGAAAATCCGGGAGGGTTGGCAAGTATGCAAATTGGTCAAATTCCAAACGGCTCGTTTGAAGTATGAAGAAAGGCAAGATTATTTTATAAATATTTCTGCCATGCCTCCATGGTTTAATTTCAAATTTTCGGGACTTATGCCGATTCCAAATGCACAAAAACAGGTACTAAATGGTAAAAATATGGGGTTTTGCTTAATAGGTCCCCTAAGTTATATCCTAGTATTATTGTTGTGGTTTTGTTCACTAAAAATAGATATACAGTAGAAGATATAAATGTGTATAACTAATGTCAGTATTATCTTTCACTCGGTTTAAAGAAATAAATGTTGGATGATGCAGATGTTGGTTTTAACAAATCAAAGTGGGGACCCGTGGATTACCTAATGAAGCATAAGATCCAGGGGGAAGGGCGGCTGCTGAGCTGAATGGTGAGGATGCTGGAACAGCAGACACCCTGGACTTGGCGCTGGAGGCAGCGTTTACATCCACGTCGCTACGGGAACGTTGGAGGGCACCTGGTGTAAGTGGTAAGCGGGTGCTCACTATCTTAGCTGAAACATCAGAGAGAACGTAGGCTTATGACGGGAGGGTGCACCATTCTAATATATTGTTAGGGAAAACACTGAAGGGGAAAAAAACTGCGATAATGTTTCTTTGATTTTTAGTAATTTAATGTTAATATTTCAAGAATTAGTTTGAATGGATGGCAAACGTGCTTACTTCTTGCTAAGCTGCCTCCAATGACAGTCCTCACAGACAGTGGTCGACTAGAATGAAGAAATAATTGATTAGAAACGTGTGACAATTGTGAAATTAAACTAAAAAAATCATTACTATGTAATAATCAAGCTTATTCAATTTTGTGTTGTTCTTACTTTAGACTTTCCTGTGAAGACGACGAGGAACGATCTGATTGGGGTAAAGAAACGATGCTGTCGGAACTCTTCAGGTGAGTCTGCAGTGCTTTCTGATATGTGGACTCCAGCGCTTGGAACAGGTGCTCTGCCTCACGGCTAAAGTGACCATGAAAGCCCCAGTAACATCTGAACACCAGGACAAGAACACTGTTAAGAACCAGTAACATCTGGACACCAGGACACAAATACGGTTAATAATCATAAACTTCCGGACACAAGGACAAGTACACGGTTAAGAACCAGTATCTTCAGGACAGATGGACAAGTACACCGTTAAGAACCAGTAACATCCGAAACCAGGACAAGTACACAGTTAAAAACCAGTAACGTCCGGACAACAGGACAAATATACGGTGATGAGCCATTAATATTTGCAGAAACATCTGAACACCAGGACAGGTACGCACTTAAGAACCAGTAACATCTGGAAACTAACACAAGTACACACTTAAGAATCGGCAAAATCTGGACACCAGAACAAGAAAACTATTAAAAAGCAGTAAGATCCGGACACCAGGTCATGTACACCGTTAAGAACCAGTAAAATCTGGACACCAGAACAAGCACATGGTTTACAGTAACATCTGGACACCAGTGCACGTACACACTACTTACTTAAGTACAAGTACAAGTACTTACTTAGGAAACAGAAACATCTGGTAGGGCTGTATGATTATGGTAAAAATATTGATATTCTAATCACAATTGATTACACGATTGTTCATTAATTTGAAAACATGAGTATTTCTTGTAACACTAAAACTCTAATTTAATAATAGTTTTAAAAAAACTGGATATAAATTAGTAAGGAATAAACCATAACAAGTAAAAATAATAGCAATAGCAATAATACATTTAAATAACTATGGCAATATAAAAAACAAGAATAATTCATTTTTTTACCTTTTATATCTATTTTACCACCATAGAGTGTGTGCTTTTTGTGTCAAATAAAATGTAATAAAATGTTTGTTAATTAAATGCAAAAATCTTCACATTTATTGGTGCAATACATCTTTGGACAATTTTGACCAGTATTTTAGGTAAAAGCCTAATATGGTGTAAATGTATCAATAAGTGCTTTAAATACTGTACATTATGCTTGTGTAAGGTACTTTTCAAAAACTTGTATTTTGTTAGCGCTGTCAGACTGTGGATGTGGCGCCCCGCACTATTATTGTGAAGGGGGAAAGTGTGCTGTGCTGTAGTTCTCAGCTTGACAAGTAAAGACGCGACTGGAGGATGTATAAAAAAATAAAATAAAAAAAAAGAGGGCGCCTCTCAAGTTGCGACCACTGTTTGTAAATTAATGTAACATCGATGTTGTTGTTACAACAACACAAGCAGATGAGATGTGTTGTGGGTGTATGGATTGTTCTTGCTAATTTTTGCTTCATAGTTTAGTCGCTGTTTCACATTGTTGAGTCAGGACGGCCGGCGTTTCAATGTGTCGGGGATGAATGAGCGCGACCAGACATTATTTTCCCAAACAAATAATCCTTCTCCTCACAATGACAGCATGTCAATTACACTTATGTAATTTTCCCTGGTATTATTTTGCTTTTATCAGCGGATTACGTTTTATTGGAAAATTATGTGACTCTTAGATCATATGCCTTACTTCTTCTATTGAGTTTAGTAATTATTGATTAGGCATACTAGAGCTGTGTCAAATAAAAAGCAACAATGGTGACACCCCAAACTGCCCAGAATTTGCATGCATGTTGAGCAGCCCATTAAGCGTTTTTTCGAATATTATATTTTCATAATCGTGAGAAGCCATAATCCAAATCGAAACATTTTTTTAAATTAATTGTCAAGCCCTAACATCTGGACAAGTACATACTTATGAAAACAGTAACATCTGGAAAGTAGCGCAATTACACGGTTAAGAACCAGCAACATCTGGACACCAGGACAAGTACACGGTTAAGAACCAATAACATCTGGACACCAAGACAAGCACACGGTTTACAGTAACAGCTGGCGACCAGTGCAGAATGTTTTTTTTATTTTTTATGCATTTTATTTCGTAAATAAAACTCAATACAAAACATAGAAAAAGTGCCAACAAGACTCCATTTACATTGTGTGACTTTAATATTAACCATTTATTAGTGATATAGTTATTATAAGTGCTAACGCAGACAAATTATTAACATCGAGACATCAGGACAAGTACATACTTAAGAAACAGTAACATCTGGACACCAGGACAAGTACATACTAAGAAACAGTAACATCTGGACGCAAGGACAAGTACATTGTTTACAGTAACATCTGGACACCAGGACAAGTACATGCTTAAGAACCAGTAACATCTGGACGCCAGAGCAAGTACATACTAAAGAAACGGTAACATCAGGAAACCAGAACAAGTACATACTTAAGAAACAGTAACATCTGAACACCGGGACAAGTACATACAGGGACTAAGAAACAGTAACATCTGGACGCCAAGACAAGTACATGGTTTACAGTAACATCTGGACACCAGGACAAGTACATGCTTAAGAACCATTAACATGTGGACGCCAGAGCAAGTACATACTTAAGAAACGTTAACATCTGAACACCAGGACAAGTACATACTAAGAAACATTAACATCTGGACACCAGGACAAGTACATGGTTTCCAGTAACATTTAGACACCAGGGCAAGTAAACAATTTACAGTAACAGTTTCTTCAAAAAGTGTCTCTGTACTTACTTCCTGGCAATGGATCTAGCCTCAGAATCAGCATCATGGATTCCTTTCCTGATGGTTTCAGTGAGGACAGCAACATGTCTAAAATAGGAAGAATACATTCTTTAGTGTCTGCGTGTGTTCCTCTGCTGGTCTTCAGCAAATATGAACACGTTTCACATGCTTTTTAAAGACCCTTTAATGTTTCCACTTCACTGGAATGATTAAAGTTTCCCACATTTAATGAGCATCATCAGTGGTGCATCCAGGCAATACTTAATGACCTTTCTTAATGACCTCTGATACTATCATTTGACAAAAAGGATAAATGTTAACAAAAATCATACACATGAAGTGGAAAATGTATTATTCATAGCAATCTAAAGTTTAACCTTAAAAATATACAAATCATAATTTTTGGTGTAGCTTCATTTTAACATTGAAAAAATGAGAAAATCTATTTTTAAAATTCAACATTATTCTATTGAGGCAATTAAGTATTTGATTGATTTAGTACTTACTGTATTCGTGTAGAAATTATTATTAGGAAACACTGTAATACTTGTAGTTTCTTGTACTAGTAGTTTCTTGTAATTTTAGTACTTGTAGTTTTTTATAGTTTAAGTACAAACCCCATTTCCGTATGAGTTGGGAAATTGTGTTAGATGTAAATATAAACGGAATACAATGATTTGCAAATCCTTTTCAACCCATATTCAATTGAATACACTACAAAGACAAGATATTTGATGTTCAAACTCAAACTTTTTTTTTTTTTTGCAAATAATAATTAACTTAAAATTTCATGGCTGCAACACGTGCCAAAGTAGTTGGGAAAGGGCATGTTCACCACTGTGTTACATGGCCTTTCCTTTTAACAACACTCAGTAAACGTTTGGGAACTGAGGAGACACGTTTTTTAAACTTCTCAGGTGAAATTCTTTCCCATTCTTGCTTGATGTACAGCTTTAAGTTGTTCAACAGTCTCCGTTGTGGTATTTTAGGCTTCATAATGCGCCACACATTTTCAATGGGAGACAGGTCTGGACTACAGGCAAGCCAGTCTAGTACCCGCACTCTTTTACTATGAAGCCCCGTTGATGTAACACGTGGCTTTGCATTGTCTTGCTGAAAGAACTGAAAGCAGGGGCGTCAATGGTAACGTTGCTTGGATGGCAACATATGTTGCTCCAAAACCTGTATGCACCTTTCAGCATTAATGGCGCCTTCACAGATGTGTAAGTTACCCATGTCTTGGGCACTAATACACCCCCATACCATCACAGATGCTGGCTTTTCAACAATCCGGATTTTCCTCTTTGGTCCGGAGGACACGACGTCCACAGTTTCCAAAAACAATTTGAAATGTGGACTCGTCAGACCACAGAACACTTTTCCACTTTGTATCAGTCCATCTTAGATGAGCTCAGGCCCAGCGAAGCTGACGGCGTTTCTGGGTGTTGTTGATAAACGGTTTTCGCCTTGCATAGGAGAGTTTTAACTTGCATTTACAGATGAAGCGACCAACTGTAGTTACTGACAGTGGGTTTCTGAAGTGTTCCTGAGCCCATGTGGTGATATCCTTTACACACTGATGTCGCTTGTTGATGCAGTACAGCCTGAGGGATCGAAGGTCACAGGCTTACCTGCTTACGTGCAGTGATTTCTCCAGATTCTCTGAACCCTTTGATAATATTACAGACCGTAGATGGTGAAATCCCTAAATTCCTTGCAATAGCTGGTTGAGAAAGTTTTTTCTTAAACTGTTCAACAATTTGCTCATGCATTTGTTGACAAAGTGGTGACCCTCGCCCCATCCTTGTTTGTGAATGACTGAGCATTTCATGGAATCTACTTTTATACCCAATCATGGCACCCACCTGTTCCCAATTTGCCTGTTCACCTGTGGGATGTTCCAAATAAGTGTTTGATGAGCATTCATCAACTTTATCAGTATTTATTGCCACAGTTTTAGTCTTCATAAATCAGACTGTGTATGCAAAATAATTATATATGCATTTTTCTCCTTCCAGTATTGTGGCTGTTCTGATGATTAGCATATATTCTGTATATTCACAAAGACAGGCGCTAAATGGACTGCAGTCTTCATTCTGCTCACTTAAGAGACGCCGTACAAGATCCGCACAAGTTGTGTGCGCTATCAAGTTTGCACATACACGCAAACCCTTGTAGGTACATACGTACATTTAAATTCCGAGTACTTTTTTTTTTTTTTAAAGGACAGGACCTATTTGTGTGTTTTATGGACACAAAATTTAAATTTGCTATAATTTGTTGTGTTACGTTTGCTGCTTGGGAGGGGTTCAAATACTTTTTTCACTCCATATAATACAAATAAACAATAACAATAAACTATAACTAATGTTTTTGTTCACACTCTTATAATAAAATTGAAATCAAACCTTTGTACTGTTCATAACTTAAATGATTAACAGTCAATCAAATACTTATGTATAAAAAGTACAGCACAAATATTACATGAAAAAAAGATGTGCTGCTTACCTTTCCAGTGTGTTTGTGTGCCACTCATGCAGCATTAAGTCTAAAAACTCATAACAGCGTCTGGAAAAGAGTACAACATTAACATTTCTGAAATAAAATAACAATGGTCCAATTCAATTGAGGTCTCATAATACGGCATACACTAGCTGTACTGTATGTACAAATGTGTTTGACAATTCCTGTCACAATGACAACTGAATCAGAGCTTTCTGAAAACAAATACGCTAATTAAGGTTTCAAACAAAAACAAGATTCTCTTACCGTCTGACTGCGACTGATTTGGAGGTGCAGTTACTTGTAATGATGGGGATAAGACGCAGGTAGTGTGTATGCTGGAAGAGCAAAAAGCAGCTATATCAAAAGTCAGGCATGGGGAGATGAAGCTGACCTCCAACCCCTGACCAATCGCAACAGCAATTGGGTGAAGAGGCAGCCGAATTGGAGAGTTTCGGCCATAAGGAGAAGAATGCAGATTTACCCTGTAGACAACCTTGATATTTATTTAGTATTTTATGAAAATCAACTGGGATCCAATATCATTTGAAAGACACTGAAATTAGCAGGACAGGGCAACTTTAAGACATGGGTATCCTACCTTTTCCACTGAGGGCCGCAATGATAAAGATTTAAGGATGGGGGCCACTTCCATTCAATATGTACATTAAAGAGGCTAAAATCAGCTTATGCTAAGCTATTTGAACAAAATATTTCAGCTTTGTGCTTTAGGAGAAAAAGCAAATTAGCGTTTGATTTAATTGATGAACTCAAAAATCTAAATTTACAATATGCTGAGGGCCAGTTAAAAAGCAGCTGCATGCTGAAAGTGGCCCCCGGGGCGCACTTTTAACATGTTTATCTTAAACTGTTGACAAGGTAAAAGTGATTGCATAATACATTCAAATAAGGAAAACAATGGCATCTTTCTGATGTCGAGACCTCACCCGCAGGATTAGACGGATCGCAGCCATTCCAGACGTCGCCATGATTTTGGCACTGTTGGGCACCAGGTTGAGCAGGATGGGCATGACGCTTTCTGCCCCGTGGTCAAACTTGTTACCCAGAAGGGATGACAAATGTCTGAAATGAAAAGTAAACCATTTCATACACAACACACTGATGTCTTCTTTTCAGCACCGTTAGCAGAAAAACAGTAGTTTTTATTTGTGTGCTCCTTTTACCTTAAATTTTCAAAACATAATTACCATGATAAGGATACAAAATTAATTAGATTAATTTAGACGCTTTTCTAGACATTCAAAGCGCTTTACATTGAGAACTGAGAAGCCATCATTTTTTCACTCCACAGTAATAAAATAAATTATTAATAATGCCAAATAATACAATTGTTGTTATAAATAATAATAATAATAATGAACACCTTGATGGTGATAAGCTACATTTGTTGCCAGAGCTGTCCTTGGGTAGATGGACAGAAACTTGGCTGCAAAATTGCACCGACGGCTTCTCTGACCATCACCACACATTCACTCACATTCGTACACCAGTGTGAGGGGCACTGGGAGCAAGGTGTGTGAAGTTTCTTTCCCAAGGACACAGCGGCAGAGACTACCAATGCGGGAGGAGGATTCGCACCCGAAATTCTCAAGTTTTTGGACGGCTGTTCGACCACGCTGCCCCATTAATGATATAATGAGCATAATTAAAAATAAGAAAATAATTAAACATGTAAAAAAATAAAATTATGAAATTATACAATATTACAAAAGATTGCATACCAACGTCAATTTTTTTTACGGTTCCACCTCATCAAATTAGTAATAACGTGTGCATTTCAGATCTCAGCAGCATTCATCAGAATTAGTTTCTATGTAGGCAGGTTACATACCAGTGCATTCTTTAGCATCAGAAGTTTCCCATCACTGCTGTAAATCAAAACTAATGTTTAAATAATCCCTGCTCATGACAAATGTGAGCAATAAGTGCAATGGCTGTTAAATTAAAAAACATATGATGACACTAAACTTGTACATTATATGATGAGCCTTTCCCAAAACATGTTTCTTTTTAACCACAGTTAAGGAATAAGTATTTGATATCCTGCTGA
This sequence comes from Nerophis lumbriciformis, assembly GCF_033978685.3. Classification (NCBI taxonomy): domain Eukaryota; kingdom Metazoa; phylum Chordata; class Actinopteri; order Syngnathiformes; family Syngnathidae; genus Nerophis; species Nerophis lumbriciformis. The sequence continues at coordinate 25,816,472 of NC_084578.2, read as the reverse complement.
TTTAGTGAGTTTACAAAAACGATTTGGTCCACTCTTCTTTACAGATACGCTCCAAATATGTTTTGATAGAAATAAATAGATACAAATAGATGTTGAGGATTTATTTATTTGTGGTAGCTTACCACAAATATATTTGGACCACCACAAAAAAATGTGGCTCTACCAGTTACACCCTTGTTCAGCACATTATTATGGGATTGTTTGTGAATGTCTGTAGTCATTTTTCCAAATCCATCTGCATACAGTAGATGGCAATGTTACTCTGCTTTTCAAAGAAAAACTGCACTTTTGGGGAATTTTGCCCATCATCCGCAATCCCTATATGAGACGTGACCACACATCTTTCCCTTTTCTGTGCATTTTAGATAGTGAAAAACTGCTTGAATGAGGCAGCTAACAAAGGAAGTAACGGGATTCAACCCGCATCAACAACGCTCTATTTACATGCCGTGACCTGCATATTAACCAAGCTATAGTGACATTGCTATTATATTATACAAACTACTTCTCTGGTCTAGTGACAAAGCTCCTCCCCTGGACCGACTGAAGCAAAGCATATTTCCTCTCAACTTCCCAGCAACAGCAAGATGCTTGTTTGCTCTGAGAATTCTTTACCTGAGAAAATTTACCATCGAAACAGGGAGCACAAGTCTTGTGCGGAAAGATACAACCTTCGCATCAGTCAGCATCCCAGTGAGAGCGGACTTTGTGACTGTTTTATTATGTTCTTAATTTGTTCATGAAATGTTTCGCAGTAGTACTACATGATAACTCTCAAAAGTCTGTCATGAAATCTGCCATGATTAGTAATAGCAAACACAAAACATGCTCTTTCTGCTGATGTCATTGACGGAACTAGCGTTCGTTGCTATAATCATCAAAGCCCCCAGTTCCGGTAATGCTTAAAATGACAAAAAAATACTGTAAGAATAACATGTTGTCATGAATGTGTCTGTTACTGCATTACATATACTGTATACCTACAGCATGTATATAACACATTGTTGAAGGTTCTTGGATGATTTTTTACAGAGCATTATAGGTGAAATAGGTGACTGCCTATTACCTGCATTGTTAGCTACCTTGTGCTAGCAGTTTTTTTTTTACTATTTAAAGATAACCTATTATTGCAAAACCAACTTTTCTAAACTATTGGTACCTGTTTTTGTGTATTTGGGATCTGCATAAGTGAAATGAAACCACGGAAGCATGGCATAGATATTTATAAAACAAACTTGCCTTCCTTCATACTTCCTCCAAACGAGCCGTTTGGAATTTTCCCCTTTCCGTTACGTTTTTCAAATTGGTGACCTCAGCGAATATCTCCATATATGGCAGATATTTACTCAAAGAGGTTTGCGTGAGTCCGCCGAAGCACCTACTTTTTCTCTATCCTGTTGTTGGGTTAGGGTTCATTACAAATGGGAGATAGGGCTAGGCAGAGGTTTGCACTCGGAGTGCTTTTGGGCCGCACGGTGGCCTAGTGGTTAATCAATCAATCAATCAAAGTTTATTGATAAAGCCCTTAATCACAAGTGTCTCAAAGGGCTGCACAAGCCACACCGACATCCTCGGCTCAGATCCCACATCAGTGCAAGACAAACTCAACCCAATGGGAACAACAAGACCCTTGGAAGGGGCCGCAGATGTGGGGACCCCCCCTGGGTGACCGGTGCAATGGATGCCGAGTGGATACAGTTAATAATGTGAGAGTCCAGTCCATAGTGAGGCCAGCAAGGGATCCTCTTAACATGTGGGCCACACAGTCAGGAGATCTAGGAGTTCTGGGTTCGAACCATTTGTAAACCTGTGTGGAGTTTGCATGTTCTCCCTGTGTATGTGTGGATTTTCTCTGGGTACATGGCTTTCTCTCACATTCCAAAAATATCAAATTAGGTTATTTGGAGACTCTAAGTTGTCAATAGGCATGAATGTGCATGTGAATAGTTGTTCATCTATATATGCCCGCCATAGACTGGCGACCAGTCTCGGGTGTACCCTAAGAGGATAAGTGGTATAGAAGATGGATTAAGTTTGTAATGGTTGTATTAACTATATAACTTACTGTGTTTTTTCCAGAAATAATAATAATAACAATAATAATAATAATAATAATAATAATAATAATAATTGTAAGTGCCCTTTTTTCTGGCTTGAGCATCTGTCTGTGCACGTGCCTGCACAAAAGGATGATGGGTAATATTCCAAAAAGCAGTGCAAGTTTCCCTTAACACCTTATACACACAGAGTCTGCAAGAGAATAGGAAGACAAACAGGAGCAAGCGTTGCCAACTTGGTAAAAATTGCATGCACGCATGTCATGGTCAAATTATGCAAATTAGATGGTGGTGTCACACTGGACTGGAAGAATTTGCGTGTTTCATGGATACATGCTGGTCAGAATACTTGCTGGTTAATAGGGGATCAAATACTTATTTCACTCAAATAAAATTACATTTTAATTGGATAAGAAAACATATTTTTTGCTATTCTGTTCAAATTATAATGAACTTACTTTAAATATTATCGGCGGTTTATCTCTTTGTATATATTTTTAAACTAATAAAAAGTTATGTCAAATTATCCATCCATCCATCCATCCATTTTCTACCGCTTGTCCCTTCCAGGGTACAGTTTTTAAATCAGAAAAATCACACTTGTGCATTTTAACTACCGGTAGTCATGATTAATAGCAGTAAATTACGAGCTTTCATAATTTTTATTAACTTAATATATTAATATTAATTAATATTTTAACACAAACAAAATGTAAAATGTTTTACTTAAATTTATGTCATTTATTTACACAAAACTTGCGAACAACTTTATCTTAAGTCCGTTCGAGATGTATTTTGAAGTCAAATCTTTGCACTGACGTATGCATTGACCTGATCTATGTAACTATGTAACTAAATTAAAGTGAAGGAGCATGTGTGATCAAAATAAATTGCGAAATTAATCTGCATTTATACATTTTTGTGATTAACCACATGCATAACCGTGTAATTTTGACAGTCCTACTTTGAACATCAAAAAGTTGACAAATTACATCAGGAAGGTTTTTTTTTAATCTTACCCCAAAGTGATGCAGGCCTCGCGGACGACCTGTGAGCGCAGATCTTTAGCCGACAATTTGAGCGACGCCTCCAGTAGACGCAGCTGCTGAGGGAAACCTTCATACTCTGCTGCACCCGCCATCATCAATGAGCGAACCTTTTTCAGCTGAAAGGGAGCGAGATGAAGAGCTGAGAGTCCATAGTGATTGGTTTAATGGTTTCAAAATCTTGTTTAGACGTGTATGTGGAGTCCTCAAATGTTCTCTTCACTTGAACTTCTTACTCATTTGCATAGTGTGTAGATGTGTGACTTACGGCTACCACTCGATGCTCCCAGTCGTGTTTGTCGTCTGATAGAATTTCTCTGATCTTACTCAGCTGCTCCTCCAGCTCCCTGTTGGAGTAAATCTGGAGACAGGAGATACGTTTTATCATTAGCGTGTGGAAGTCAGGGAAAACGAGCACTTACAAAAACTATGTACACTACAAAAAAGAACACAGAGGACAACAAACAATGTTGCGCACAGGAAAGATATTTAATATACCATATTTTTCTGACTATAAGGCACTTAAATTCCTTTCAATTTCTCAGAAATCGACAGTGTGCCTTACGTATGTATTATTTCTGGTTGAGCTTACTGACCTTGAACCAATTTTATGTGGTACATGGTGCAATGATAAGTGTGACCAGTAGATGGCAGTCACACGTAAGAGCTACTTATGGACTGCAGGTTGATGCCCTTTATTTAATGAATTATGCTAGCAAGCAAGACCAAAACTTTGATGTTTCATTAAAAATATGGAACATTCCACACGTTGTCAAAAAAATGTTTTATTACGACTTTGGTAAGCTATATAGCCGCACTGCTTGTCAGAGCATTACGGCTACCATCGTCAGACGTACGGTGCTTCAACATACGGGCATTATTATGGTGTGTTTATAAGGACCCCAAAATGGCACATATTAGGAGTCATTATCTGACATTTGTTTCGCCCTATTATGCAGATCCCAAATACACAACATTAGGTACAAATAGGTAAGAAAAGTTGGTTTGGCATAAGTCCTGAAAATGTGCACACGTCGGCCATTTTTCTTTATCCTCTTGTCGTCGGGCATTCATGCTCCGCTGTTGCCATTTCTAATTCAACGTAGTGTATTGTTCGAACTTAATCTGTCAGTTAACCTGTCATGGAAGCGCTAAAAACTACAACAAAATATGACGAGGAGAAGACGCAGTCCAAGTGGAGCCATTTAAACAAGACCACCCACAAAACTGTGCATCCGGAAGAGACGGTAAGAAAGCGGCTTGAAAATGGTCTGTAAAACATAATCTATGCAAAATGTTGACCAAAGAACCACCATTATATGTTATGTAGACTACAACTAATTAAGTTGGTTGTAAACAAAATATCAGACCCCTTCAATGCCCCCTTGTTCTTATTGCCGCAGCATTTGATGAGTGTAAAAGGTTGGCCACAGGTAAATTCATCGTGGAAATGATGGCACTGGACGACCAGCACTTTACCATTTTTGAAGAGACTGGCTTTTGTCAGGACAAATCTACAGGTACTCTTTGTCACCATTGTTTGACTCTTTCGTACCTTCATGTGTGCACAAAATAAACCTATATCTACTTTAAAAAAAAAATACTGGTCACCTTATAAACTTAATAATTTATTTATACCGGTTATACATAGTTACACTTAAAAAAAATGTTAGAAGCAGGGAGTATTTAAAAAAACAAAATATATATATGTATCATATATACAAAAGGGACAAGCGGTAGAAAATGGATGGATGGATATATCCTTCGCTTTTTGTCGTATTGAAATTAAATTATCTTTTTGCAGATTATTCTAAATATTATTGTTTTGATTGTGTTTAAAAAATGGAAATTGAATATCAGAAGCACTTGTTCTGAATAATATTTGAAATACCTGAACTGAGGGCACATCTTCAAAGGATTTGATGAAATCCTCTTCATCAACAGCACCGGCACCTGCTTCTTTACCTTTGAAACAAAACAAAGCAATGATGAAGCACCAACACACATATAATCCTACCACTCGGAGAACATGACAAGTATCGGAGTATCGTTCACAATCATTATGAAAGACCTGCGACGGATGGATTGTATGCAATCTAAATATTAAATACATTTGATCAAAAGTCCGCTTACAGTGTAGCCTATGGGAACCGTTCAATTCTGCCGAGAGAGCTCCTAAAAAACATCCAAACAACTCCATTAGGGTTTTATATACATGTCGCAAGTATATATGTAATGTAGTAACAGGCCCATTTATAATACAATTGAATATTTACGTCTTTTGATCGTTTTAAGCATACACGGCGCATTAATTTCATAAACGCATCACAACGTTTGCTTTTTTTTCCTCTCTTCATCACCCTGCGACCCCGAAAGGGACAGGCGGTAGAAAATGGATGGATGGACTAATGTCTGCTCACTGCAGACTTTATGAGAGACAACAAACATAATAAAACCCCACTTACTGTGCAAGGTCTGCTTTCATTAGAATGCCGACTGCTAGGATGTTCATATATTCCCATTTAGATGAAAAATGTCTCATAATGCTCACAAAGAAACGGGGTCAAGGCGGAACAAGCGCTTTTCGTGTCGTTCTCTATATAGTGATGTTATGAGCTACCGGTGCTGGTACCAAAATGTATATTGATACTTTTCTAAATAAAATAGAACTACGAAAAATTTCAATATTGACTTTATTTTAAAAGAAAATCTTACATTACAATAAACATATGTTCCCTATTGCACTCAAAAAACAATTTTAGAAGGTTAAAATATAAATTAAAGGGCATTAAACACATTGGGTTTTTCTTGTTGCACTCAAAGTACAATTTACAATTTTCCCTATTACATATAGTCTGCCATAATCAAGGATTAGGTTAGAATACAATAAAACGCTTAATTGACATTATATTAAATGTTTCATGATTTATGGTTGCCACTCCTGGTCTATGCTTTAAGAAAAATACAAGTATTAGTAAGTACTAAAAACAAAACTATGGATAAATGTACCCATATAAGCCATGTAGCAGGTAAAACACACATATTTTAAAGATAAAACACAAATTGTAGCAATTTGTTACAAAATTCAGTCAATTCACTTGCATTAGTTGACGTTAGATGGGTTTTAACTGCGCTAATATTTGGCATCAATCCAAGCAGCTGTGTGCACATCTACGTATCTACATGTTATGTATCTACATGTGCACAGCAGAGGAGCTGGTTTACTCATGAGAGTAGTGTATGTGTGTTTAAGAGAATGGCAACATGTTGTCTGAGTGATGTCACTGAGTGAGTGGGCGAGTAAAGAGAGAGTGAGAGTGAGAGTGAGAGTGAGAGTGAGAGAGAGAGAGAGAGAGAGAGAGAGAGAGAGAGAGAGAGAGAGAGAGAGAGAGAGAGCGCATGCACTGCGCAGTAGAAGGATGAACAGGTCTGGTTGTGTCCTGCAAAACTAATAATAGAGCAACCAGCTTAACACAAATCAGCGGCCTTGTCATTCTGACCTGAAAGTGGAGCCTAGCAGACCCATTGCCAGGTAAAGTGAAGGGTGTTAACCCGACGAAAACATAGACCCTGAGAGGAACGTCTACTCTGTGCTCCTTGACTACGGTCTGCACCGGAGCAGAACATCAGGACAGATGTAACACCTACGTTATTACCTGTCACTCTTTAAACTCCTTGTGAAGATCTGAATGCTGATTTAAATGTTTACCTAAGTTTCAAGCAAAGATGGTAATACTAATCGCCACATTTGGCGAGGCGTACGTGTTTTAAAGCAACACTTGAAGCGCTTTGCTTCCTTTTTTAAAGTGTCACCTTCATCGTTAGTTTTGAAGTCCAAATACCTCCATATTGCGCTTCAGGCACTCCCTTTATTAACCAGTAGAATTTTCATTTGTTTGCCATTCCTCCTCTCCAAGATGTTATTGCTTTTATGCACTTTGTGTGTGCATAAAAAAAGACAAAAATGTGTTATTGTCACACATAGGGATTGTGAATGATAGGCAAACATTTTTTTTTTAAAGTGCAGTTCCCTTTTAAAAAGGACCTAATATGTAAAACAATATTTTGTTACCTATTGGTACTTGTTTTTATGAAACTGCATAAGTCCCCAAAATTTGAAATCAAACCATGGAGGCATAGTGGAGATATTTATAAAACAATCTTGCCTTCCTTCATATTTCCTCTAAACCAGCGATTTGGAATTTGCCCCAATTTGTGACCTTTTCCCCAAAGTTTGACATCAGCGGATAGCTACATAAATGGTAGATTTACCCGAAGACCACTTCAGTCCAAAGTTGTAGAAAATAAGTGCCTTATTTTTCTTGATCCTCTTGTGGATAGAGACTGGCTCGCACACAAACATAAATTCTCTGCTGTTTCCATTTCTAATACAAATTAGCGTATTGTCCGAACTGATATCTGTCAGCAGACTCGGGAAGAGCTAAAAACTACAACAACGATGACGGGGAGAAGACACAGTCAAAGTGAAGCCACTAAATGGCACATACTAAAGAGAAGGTCAGAAAAGGACTTGAAGACTGTTTGTAAAACATAATCTCTAAAAAAAGAACCACCATTGCATGAAGACCACAAGGAAGTGTTTTAAATGTATAAAAAAAAAAAATCACAATATGACTTTTTAAAGAAAAACTAATTGAACACCTGTGGTCAAGAGGGATGCCTGTTACATAATTTCCACAACCAAAATCATTAATAGTGCTTTTGGGTAAGTGGTGCTCGTCACAAAAGTGAACGCTCTCACCTGTGGTCTTTGCTGTAGTTGCAGAGCTGGGTCTTCTTGCAGAAGTTATAACAGGCCTCTTACCACCAGGAGGTGCTTTAGAGGATGACGAGGAGGAGGACCGGCCTCCATCAACAGAGTCCTCATCTTCAAAGTTCTTATCTGTAAAACAAACTTCTTTCAACATTGTTTTAAAAGACAGCAAATTGTAATGACGCTCGGTTGCAAAGATGTTTGCAGTCCAGTCAAGTGTTGATGTGACTGTTTAAACGAATCTTGCTGCAATCACAAACACAAACCTTGTAAACCAGGTTTGCATTTTGCGTGAAGAGGCAAGTTTATGTATTGATAAGGCACAATTCGTATACAAAGTAATTTTAAGGCAGATATAAAATGTCAATTAATGAATGGCAGGGCGCTTCATATGAAATGTTACTGAAAACTTATTTCTAGCCCCATTCTGCTCCGTCACTGGTATAAAAGATATACTGTATATATATATATACATATATATATTAGGGCTGTGAATCTTTGGGTGTCCCACGATTCGATTCAATATCGATTCTTGGGGTCACAATTCGATTCAAAATCAATTTTTTTTTCAATTCCACACGATTTTCGATTCAAAAATGATTTTTTCCCAATTTAAAAGGATTCTCTATTCATTCAATACATAGGATTTCAGCAGGATCTACCCCAGTCTGCTGACATGCAAGCAGAGTAGTAGATTTTTGTAAAAAGCTTTTATAATTGTAAAGGACAATGTTTTATCATCTGATTGCAATAATGTAAATTTGTTTTAACTATTAAATGAACCAAAAATATGACTTATTTTATTTTTGTGAAAATATTGGACACAGTGTGTTGTCAAGCTTATGAGATGTGATGTAAGTGTTAGCTAACCACTGTGACACTATTCTTTTTTTTTTTTTTTTTTTTTTAAGATATAAATGTCTAATGATAATGTCAATGAGGGATTTTTAATCACTGCTATGTTAAAATTGTAACTACTATTGATACTGTTGTTGATAATATTCATTTTTGTTTCACTACTTTTGGTTTGTTCTGTGTCTGTCATGATCCGTGGTCGTATCATGTTTTGTTTAGTTATGTTTGGTTAGTTTTGGACTCCTTTAGTTATTGCTTGTGCACCTGTGAGTTTGTTTCGTCACCATGGTTACTTATTATTTTCACCTGCCGCTTGTGTTCTCGACGCGCACCTGTTTCTCATCACTGACACTATTTAAGCCTGCCTTTCTGTTCACTCGTCCTGTGCTCCTTGTTTGCGGTAAGCTACATCACGTTGGTTTGATTTCATGTTCCTGAGTCCTGTGCTAAGTTTTAGCCTTAGCTTCCCGTGCGTTCGGCACACTTTTCTTTTGCTTGTTTTTCTGTTTGCCTATGATTTATGTCATTAAATCATTTCTTACCCTCACGTTGTTGTCCGGAGTGTCCGTGTTGCACGGAAGGAACGATCCCGCATCAATATGCGACCCCCATGTGACAGTGTCGTGTTTGTGTCTCCTCTCAATTCCTCTGTTTATTGCAGTTCTGAGTGTTGCTGGGTCGGGTTTGGTTTTGGAATTGGATTGCATTGTTATGGTATTGCTGTGTATTGTTTTGTTGGATTGATTAATAAAAAAAATTAAAATAAATAATATATATTTTTTTTTTAATTAAAAAAAAAAAATCGATTTTTTTAAACGTGAGAATCGCGATTCGAATTCGAATCGAATTTTCCCCACACCCCTAATATATATATATATATATATATATATATATATATATATATATATATATATATATATATATATACTGTATATATATATATATATATATGTATATATATACAGTATACATATATATATACAGTATATATATATATATATATATATATATATGAACAAGATGGCGCCCCCCGTGGCTGATGTCTTTGCGTCGTCCTCCCGACAACAACTAAGTTTTTTTATTTATTATAGTCTAAATTTGTATCCTAAATGCAAAGTTTTTGCACGCAACAGTGAGGTATAACAGAGATGCACTTCTGGACAACGGAAAAGCTCACCATGAGCTCACTTATAGTCTGACGGACTTCAACTTTCTGCTACGACGAGACCCAGCTAACCATAGCCACACCAAAACAACAACAAGGCGAAGAGGCAAGAGAGCGGGGCTAAATGCTAGGCTAAAGGCTAGAGCTACACGACCACCACTACCTAGCCTGCTGCTAGCTAACTTGTGCTCGCTCGACAACAAGCTGGATTACATCCCAGCATGAACTGAGAGAATGCTGTGCTCTTATTTTCACGGAAACCTGGCTTTCGGACAACATCCCAGACTCTGCTATCCAGCTAGCAACGCACTCAGTCTACTGTGGAGACCGGACAATGGCTTCAAGAAAGGCGAGAGGCGGCGGCGTCTGTGTTTCCGTGAGTAACCGCTGGTGCTTGGACGTACAGGTGGTTGAAAGACACTGCTCGGACAACATTGAGTTTTTGATGGTGAAATGCAGACCTTTTTAACTGCCAAAGGAGTTTAGTGCAGTGTTTATACTGTCTGTTTACATCCCGCCACGGGCGGATTCCACACCAGCGCTGAAGCTGCTGCATGACGTCATCAGTAAACAAGAGACCGCACACCCCGATGCTGCGTTCACGGTAGCTGGGGATTTTCACCACCGCAACCTAAAGAGTGTCCTCCCGAAATACCATCAGTATGTGAACTTTCCTACAAGGGAGAAAACACTCTGGACCAAGTAGACTGCAACGTGAGGGTACAGCCTACAAGGCTGTACCCAGACCACACTTTGGACTATTTGATCACATCTCAGCTTTTCTATATCCAGTGTACAGACAACGCCTCAAGCAAGCCCCCCCAGTGAGTAAAACTGTTAAAGTGTGGAATGAAGACACTGAACTAGTGTTTCAGGACTACTTTGGGAGCACAGACTGGGACATGTTCAAAACTGCTGCTCAGAGGAATGACGGTACTGTGGACATAGAGGAATATGCTTCCAGTGTAACTGGCTACATCAGCACGTGTAGAAAACATTGTTCCCACAAAACAATACAAGATATACCCAAACCAAAAACCCTGGATTAACTGTGATGTTCGGTCCAAGCTACATGCCCGCTCCACTGCATTTGTTTCAGGCAACGCTGAGGACTACAAGAAGGCCAGATATGACCTGCGTAAATCCATCAGCGAGGCCAAGGGTCTATACAGACTAAAGCTGGAGGGATTCTACTCTACCACAGATTCCCGGCGCATGTGGCAAGGCCTGCAACACATCACAGACTACAAGCAGGGGAGCAGGGGGGTCACAAACAGCCAACGCTCACTGCCAGATGAGCTGAATGAGTTCTACGCCCGCTTCGAGGTCCTCAACACCAACCAACAGAGAGGGGTTCTGACCACGGAGCGCACGCAGGACCCACCACTCACTGTGACAATAGCAGAGGTACGTACAGTTCTGAGGAGAACAAACCCACGGAAGGCAGCCGGCCCAGACAACATGCCTGGCCAGGCCCTCAGGGTCTGTTCATCAGAGCTGGCTGACGTACTTGCTGACATATACAACTTGTCACTAGCACAAGCTGTTGTGCCCACCTGCTTCAAGACCACCACCATCGTGCCCCTGCCAAAGAAAAACACTGTGACCTGTCTGAATGACTATCGCCCTGTTGCACTCACCCCAATAGTGATGAAGTGCTTCGAGAGGATAGTCATGTCACACATCAAGAAGACCATCCCAGACACACTGGACCCTCTACAGTTTGCCTACCGGCACAACCAGTCCACTGAGGATACAGTCAACACCGTCATCCACACCACCCTCACCCACTTAGAGGGCAAGGACACCTATGCCAGGCTATTATTCATCTACTACAGCTCTGCTTTTAACACGGTCATCCCACAAAAACTCACTGCTAAACTCCTCACTGTTGGTCTGACACCGGCTCTCCGTGACTGGGTCCTGAACTTTCTCACAAACCGACCCCAGTCAGTCAGAGTCGGCAACCAGACATCAGGCACAAAGGTTCTAAGCACAGGGACCCCCCAAGGCTGCGTGCTGAGCCCCCTGTTGTACACCCTCTTCACACACGACTGTGTGGCCCCCCAGAACAACACTAGTATCATCAAGTTTGCAGATGATACTACGGTCGTCGGACTGATTACCAGGGGAGCTGAGGCAGCGTACAGAAGGGAGGCAGCGGAACTGGTGGCCTCGTGTCAGGATAATAATATCTCCTTGAACACAGACAAGACCAAGGAGATGATTATTGACCCACGGAGAAGGAGTGCACAGTACACACCTCTGTACATAGGGGGGTCAGAGGTGGACAGGGTGAAAACCTTTAAATTCCTCGGGACCCACATCAGCGAGGACCTCACCTGGGATCACAACACCCAACAAACAAGCAGCGACTGTACTTCCTAAGAAGGCTGAGAAAATTTGGCATGCCACCCAAAATTCTCAGCAACTTCTATAGAAGTACGGTTGAGAGTGTCCTTACCAGCTCAATCACGGTCTGGTATGGAAACTGCACTGCTAAGGACAGGAAGGCACTCCAGCGAGTGACTAAAACTGCTCAGTACATATCAGGAGCAGCCTTCCACTCACTACAGGACATGTACTCTACCAGGGCCACCAGGAGAGCACACAACATCATAAAGGACAGTACACCCCCCCGGCACAGTCTCTTCAGCCTCCTACCATCAGGCAGACGATACAGGAGCCTGAAATCCAGGACTACGAGACTGACAAACAGTTTCTACCCACAGGCCACCAGGCTTGTGAATGCTAACTTGTGAATGCTTTGCTACCCCCCGTTTTACTTTCATCTTTTTGAACAAAAGACAGCTACCATGACCACCCCTGAACTGTGAACCATCATTGTAGACACTTTTCACCTTTGATCACTAAAGACACTTTAACTGCTGCTGTGACCCAATGTCACCTCCATATTTATACTGTTGACTGTCAATCAGAATGCGCAATAATGTAATGTTACTTACTGTGCCTTGTATATACATTTTAATTTTAATTTTAATTTTAGCTAAGTACCGTGTGACTTGTTGAAGGGTGGACTAGCAAAGTAAGATTTTCATTGTACGGCAAACTGTCTGTTTAACTGTGCATATGACAATAAACAATCTTGAATCTTTATATATATATATATATATGTATATATATAACAGCAAAAATCCTTTATGCAGCAAACACCTGCTGCGTGCATCGAAAGAGGTGGGTGTTGCTCTACTTCCGTGTACAGATTACGGTTAAAAGATGCAGTGATAACATAACATTTAGATCTTTCCTGTGACTGCTTAAGTAAGATGAAATAAAACCTCAACAGAAATGAAAGACGGTTGGCAGGATGACGAAAGGAGACTTTTTTTTATTGCAAACAATTTGATTCTACATAAAAAACCAGACACTTTCAAAAACAATCACACACTTTTCCGGCTTCAAAACAAAATAGCTACGCTATACATCCGGTTTAACTACATTTAGGGTTTCTCCTTTATGTACGGGCTTCATATTAGCCGCCACACCTAACAAAATAAGATAATATAATGTATTGTAACATCCAGGAGGAAACAAACAGTCTGACTTTCTTTTTATCTATTATGATAACAACGGGCCCAATTCCAACAAGTATTTCCTCCTTTCACTAGACACACAACACTTGTTCATTCTCTGCCGACACAGTGTGTTCACAGACCATGGAAAAATGACCATCATAACACACTAACATATACATTAACACCAGCAGGTAGTTACAGTATGAATGGCTATTTATGGTTTATTATTTGTGCACTAACGAACATTTGGCCAGAAAAAGACGTACTTTAATCACTTTAAACTCCCAAAACCGATGTTTTGATGATGTAAGCTGTACGGTTGTCTGGAACAGAGGCAGCGTGTCCGCACTATAGACGTACTTTAATATATTCGAGATATACCAGCAGACAGTCAGCTTCACAATTTAAGATGACACTGGTGGCTTCGATTTTTTGTCTGGCTGAAATATTGTGTAAATTATTTTATAACATGTTCTGGTTGAGTCCTCAATTACAGAATGATTAGCAGGCTCAATATTACATTTGATTAATTAACAGAGAAGGTTAAAACATAGTCCTGCAGCAATATGAAGACCATTGACTTGTACAACATGTAATGTAAAGAATATCAGAAGCATTTATTCAGGTAGAAATTTTACAGATTATTATTATTCCTTAGGTCAGGAAAAACACACAGAGGCTATATATATATATATATATATATATATATATATATATACACATGCACCTGGGGATAAGTTGATTGGCAACACTAAATTGGCCCTAGTGTGTGAATGTGAGTGTGAATGTTGTCTGTCTATCTGTGTTGGCCCTGCGATGAGGTGGCGACTTGTCCAGGGTGTACCCCGCCTTCCGCCCGATTGTAGCTGAGATAGGCTCCAGCGCCCCCCGCGACCCCAAAAGGGAATAAGCGGTAGAAAATGGATGGATGGATATATATGTGTATATATATATATATATATATATATATATATATATATATATATATATATATTAGGGCTGCAACTAACGATTAATTTGATAATCGATTAATCTGTCGATTATTACTTCGATTAATCGATTAATAATCGGATAAAAGAGACAAACTACATTTCTATCCTTTCCGGTATTTTATTGGAAAAAAAACAGCAAACTGGCGCCATGTTCTTTCAACTTGCCAAATAAAACAAGAACATTTTACAAAAATGCACACTTTTGACACCCCTGCTATTGATAATAAAAAATTAAATCTGATAAATGTATCGACAAAAAGCAGAGCCTGACGACGCATGTATGTTTATCATAACTCTCTCGCTCTCTCTGTCTCTGCCCCTCCCTCACCAATGCTGCTGCGCGCACAATTTCTTTTGTTTTTAACCTTCTTAACCCTGAACGTACATTGAAAATACACGCAACCCTAACTCAAAATGTCGGACATTTGAGGCATTTAAGAAACACCGCCGACAGCCCCGCAAAAGAGGACATGTCCGGTGAAAAGAGGACGTATGGTCAGGACCTAGCATGCTAGCAGCGATCGGTTTCATGTCCGGTGAAACCAATCGCTGCTAGTCCTCTTTTGCTAGCATGCTAGCAGCTAACGGGCTAGGATAGACTGACCATACGTCCTCTTTTCACCGGACATGTCCTCTTTTGCGCAGCTGTCAGGGCGGAGTTTCTTAAATGCCTCAAATGTCCGACATTTTGAGTATTGTTTACACAACGTGCAGTACGCTACTTAATATGTCCGTGTCGTTCGGTACACTTCCGCACCGAAACAAAACCCCCGTACCGAAACGGTTCGAAACAAATACACGTACTGTTACACCCCTATTATTTTGATTATTGTTTCTCAGCTGTTTGTAAATGTTGCAGTTTATAAATAAAGGTTTAAAAAAAAAAAAAAAAACTAGCCTCTGCGCATGCGCATAGCATAGTTTCAAGGAATCGATGACTAAATTAATCGCCAACTATTTTTATAATCTATTTTAATCGATTTAATCGATTAGTTGTTGCAGCCCTAATATATATATATATATATATATTCAAAAGTTACATACACTTGTGAAGGACATAATGTCATGGCTGTCTTGAGTTTCCAATAATTTCTACAACTCTTATATGTTTGTGATAGAGTGATTGTGTTTGTCACAAAAAACATTCATGAAGTTTGGTTCTTTTATGAATTTATTATGGGTCTACTGAAAATGTGACCAAATCTGCTGGGTCAAAAGTATACATACAGCAATGTTAATATTTGGTTACATGTCCCTTGGCAAGTTTCACTGCAATAAGGCACTTTTGGTAGCCATCCACAAGCTTCTGGCAAGCTTTTGGTTGAATTTTTGACCACTCCTCTTGACAAAATTGGTGCAGTTCAGCTTAATTTGTTGGTTTTCTGACATGTACTTATTTCAGTGTTTCCCCTAAAAGGAGCTTATGTGGTGATATCCTTTACACACTGATGTCGGTTTTTGATGCAGTACCATACCGCCTGAGGGATCGAAGGTCACGGGCATTCAATGTTGGTTTTCAGATTGGCTGCTTGCGTGCAGTGATTTCTCCAGATTCTCAGAACCTTTTGATGATATTACGGACCACAGATGGTGAAATCCCTAAATTCCTTGCAATAGCCCGTTGAGAAATGGTGTTCTTAAACAATTTGCTCACGCATTTGTTCACAAAGTGGTGACCCTCGCCCCATTCTTGTTTGTGAATGACTGAGCATTTCATGGAAGCTGCTTTTATACCCAATCATGGCACCCAGCTGTTCCCAATTAGCTTGTTCAACTGTGGGATGTTCCAAATAAGTGTTTGATGAGCATTCCTCAACTTTCTCAGTCTTTTTTGCCACTCGTGCCAGCTTTTTTTAAACATGTTGCAGGCATCAAATTCCAAATGAGCTAATATTTGCAAAAAATAACAAAGTTTTCCAGTTCGAACGTTAAGTATCTTGTCTTTGCAGTCTATTCAATTCAATAATAATAATCATTGTATTCTGTTTTTATTTACGATTTAGACAACATGCCAACTTCACTCGTTTTGGGTTTTGTAATTGAAAATAAACAAAACTGTTGAATAACTATTGTAACAACCTTAACAACATTAAATCAATCGCAACTGGACTGATCAGTTTGTCTTAGAAGACGTTTCGCCTCTCATCCAAGTAGGCTTCATCAGTTCATGCTTATAGACTTATATTGGTCAGATCTAGTCTTAGACTTAGGTTGGTCAGATCTAGTCTTAGACTTAGATTGGTCAGATCAAGTCTTGGACGTAGATTAGTCAGATCTAGTCTACATTCATAAAAAAAGGAAAGTAAACTTGTTGCAGCAAAGCTCCAAAAAACAAGCAATTGTGAAGACCAAAAGTAAAAATAAGGCTGGAAGAGTACTAAAAAGAAACAAAGGAGGATCACTCACCTGATCCGGAGGAGGGATTCATGTTCCCGGATCTTTGAACTTCATCAAACTTGCTGAAGATGACATTCAAGCTACAAAAGAGGCAAGAAACAAGCATAAATATGACACATCAAGTGAAAGATATAGGCAGATAAGTAGAGATGTTCTAAAATATATAGAGCTTAAAGGGGAACTGCACTTTGTTTGTTGTTCACAATCATTGTGAAAGACATGACAACGGATGGATTTTTTTTAATGCATTCTAAATATTAAATAAACAAATAAAAATCCACTTACAGCGGAGCCAATGGGCGTTCCACTATTTTGCCCATAACGTCCAACAAATAACCATCCAAAAACAGCCAACAATACTCCATTTACATGTTGTGACTTAAATAATAAACAAATATTAGTGATATTGTTAATTATAGCCGCTAACGCAGACAAACTATTTATAGCAGCGCCGTGATGCCGATGTTTAACGTCATCGAGTGGTCTGATGCTTCCTCGCTTCCTTGCTCTCTGTAAGTTCATTCTAGATCATAAATCATGCATCTACCCTGGACAGAAGAAGTCTGAGTAGGTATTACAACAAGTTGGTACACTTTCACAGCGATTTAGGACCCAAAAATGGCCAGAACGACACAAAAAGGCGCTTGGTCCTTACCCCCCATTAGGATTATGAGACATTCCTCACCTAAATAGGATTATATGAACATCCCAGCAGTCACATCCTAATGACAGCAAACCTTGCACGGGTAAGTGATGTTTTATTATGTTTGTTGGCTCTCATAAAGTCTGCATTGAGTAATAATCAGTGATGAAGAAAAAAAAAAAGCAAATGTGAAGCGTTTTTAAAATTAGTGCGCCACATATGCTTAAAATGAGTAAAATATGTAAATAATACATGTTATAATACATGTGCCCGTTACTACATAACATATATACTAACATCATGTATATAAAACCCTAATGGAGGTGTTTGGATGTTTTTTTTAAGGATTTGCGCAACTCCGATAGGCTTCATTTTAAGATTACTTTTGAACACATTTATTTAATATTTAGAATGCATAAACACCCCAAAAACATCCATTGTCATATCTCTCATAATGATTGTGAACGACAGGCAAAATTCCCCCCAAAAATGCAGTACCCCTTTAAGAGTGTACTCACCCTGGGTCACTTGTATCGTGAGGGATTTGGGATTAATTACAACTCCCTCTCCTAGCCCCTGCTATGATGATTCATACTCGGACACTTTTACCTTTTCCCATAACTTTTATTCTGATGTGTTACTGCAATTTGCCGTACAAAGATTCAGTGACATGTCCCTAATACGCACACAAATGGACTATAGTATGTTGTAGGGTTATGACATTTGGATTATTTACAGCAGGCATGAGCAAACTACAGCCTACACACCATTAATGGTCCGTTAGGCTTTTAAGGCCGACCTAACAACAAAAGTATTTTATTCGAACCCTTCAACACCAATGCTGTCATGGGCGACAGGATTTGCTATTTTCTAAATAAATTAAAATTGTTTCGGTGTGTTTTTTCTGTATCATTAATCATTCTGTATCAGTATTGTTATATACAGTATTACCAGTAGTAATGATGTAGTGCAGTAAAACTCCAGATGGTTAGAATAATTTTTGTTTCAAAACGGAAATTATGGTAAAACTATGTTTAATTTATGTATTAATGGTCATAGTGTCGGTATTTTCAACAACAAATTTTTAGCACTTAAACTACTTTTCGTGACCAAGTAGCACGGTAGTGTCCAAAACAGTTGCATTCTCTAAACCTTAAACACATATTTCCCGTGTTACGTGAATTACCTGTTCTCCCGCCGATCACAGCAGAGACTGATGTGTATAAAAATATGCCCACACATTGTTGTAATTATCACAAATTTGAGAACACGCATTAAAGTATTTCTCAAAATCAACACAACATTTGCTAGCTAAGCTTGTCATTACAAGTCCCTTAGAAAGCAAACACAGCATTAGCATTAGCTACCAAGTTTTCTTTTGGTAAAAAGTATTAACACTGTGTGTGTGTGCGTGCGTGCGTGCGTGCGTGCGTGCGTGCGTGTGTGTTACTTTAGTCACTTAACTTTAATCAGACCACAACAATGAGGTGGTTAAAAGAAACAATTGTAACTAAAGAATGATACACAATGACAGATTAGACAAACTAAAAATGAGAAAGGTACATTTATTACAGAAAGATGACCACATCTGCAACTATAACACAATATGTATGTAGTACAAGCCTTAGGGTTAGAGGTTATAATGATAAAGTTATAAAATTATAAAATCAATTGAACTTATCGGATCTGTTTGTATTCATCATATAGCAATGACTTGAAATAAAATTTATTTACACAAAAAAACTAAAAGTTATGATGTAGTTAAGCTACTTTTGGCATTTTATTGTAATTTGGCTTAGCTACATTTCTCTGGTGGGTAGTTTCATTGTAGTGAAGCTTAATGTGACATAACTAAACTCACAAAATTTCCAAGTAACTTGCCAAACACTGTTTACGTGTGCATGACGAATCATGCCAAGCCCTGACACACCTCTTCCAATCGTGCCAGAGAGGGAAAGCGTACTGACATGAACTAGCTAAACATTGCTCTGTGTAAAGTCAGTCCAAACACGGTACGACAGGCGTAGTGTGAGCACACAAAAGAAAATACCGTATTTTCCGCACTATAAGGCGCACCTAAAAACCACAATTTTTCTCAAAAGCTGACAGTGCGCCTTATAACCCGGTGCGCTTTATTACGATTCATTTTCATAAAGTTTCGGTCTCGCAACTTCGGTAAACAGCCGCCATCTTTTTTCCCGGTAGAACAGGAAGCGCTTCTTCTTCTACGCAAGCAACCGCCAAGGAAAGCACCCGCCCCCATAGAACAGGAAGCGCTTCACCCGCCCCCGGAAGAAGAAGAAAAAACGCGCGGATATCACCGTACGTTTCATTTCCTGTTTACATCTGTAAAGACCACAAAATGGCTCCTACTACGCGACAAGGATCCGGTTCATAAAAAGACGCAATCTCTCCATCCGCACACGGATTACTACCGTATTTCACAGCAACTGATATTCCTGTGAACCGCACTGTGGAACGGGAGCACGTACGGTGAATATTCGCACCACAGGGAATGAGAAGTCATCCTTCACTGTGGTTCTAGCTTGCCATGCTAACTTCCACCCATGGTGATATTCAAAAGGAAGACCTTGCCAAAAGAGACCTTTCCAGCCGGCGTCATCATAAAAGCTAACTCGAAGGGATGGATGGATGAAGAAAAGATGAGCGAGTGGTTAAGGGAAGTTTACGCGAAGAGGCCGGGTGGCTTTTTTCACACAGCTCCGAAGGCGAACACACCTTCACTAAGACGGGCAGATAGCGCCGGTCGACATACGCCAACATCTGCCAGTGGATCGTAAATGCCTGGGCAGATAGTTTCGGTCACAACTGTGGTCCGAGCTTTCCGGAAGGCAGGATTCACAGAACTGCTGCACAACAACAGCGACACTGAATCCGATGACTTCGACGAGGCGGAGCCGGCCATTTTTGGATCCCACGCTTGCGCAACTTTTCAATTCGGACACCGAAGACGAAGAATTCGAAGGATTTACGAATGAAGAATAACTTCAGAAGGTGAGCGCTATGTTTATTTTGTGTGTTGTGACATTAACGTTCGAGCAACATTATGTTGCTATTTATTGCTCTACACCATTTTGAATTTTACTATGTTTGTGATTGCACATTTGCGTACATTTTGGGACAGAGTTGTTAGAACGCTGGTTTTCAATATATTATTAAAGTTTGACTGAACTATCTGACTGTTTTTTTGACATTCACTTTAGCGCAGCGTTTTTTTGACATTCACTTTAGCGCAGCGTAGGCGCGGCTTATAGTCCGGGGCGGCTTATTGGTGGACAAAATTATGAAATATGTAATTCATAGAAGGTGCGGCTAATAATCCGGTGCGCCTTATAGTGCGGAAAATACGGTAATAGAATATTAGAGGTGCTGTATGTTACCAGTTCAAAATTACACTTTTGAAACCCAACAATATTAACACCACCACCAATGGCTAAAATGTTATCAATAGTGATTTAAAGCGGAACTGCACTCTTTTCGTTCACAATCATTATGCAAGACAAGAACACATATGTTTTTCATTTTAATGCAATCTAAATAGTAAATAAATGTGATCAAAAGTCCACTTACAATTGAGCCTATTGAAGCCGCTCTATTATTGATGTTGAAGATGTTCTACGAGTCGGTGGTGGCGGGCGCCTTCTTGTACGCCGTGGCCTGCTGGGGCAGCGGGCTGAGAGCGAGGGACGCAAACAGACTGGACAAGTTGGTAGAGAAGGCCAGTAATGTGGTGGGAGTGGAGCTAGACTCTCTGGCGGTGGTGTCAGAGAGGAGAAGTCTAGCAAAGCTCCTAGCCATTATGGACAACACCTCCCACCCACTACACTCGGACCTTGCAGAGAGAATGAGCACGTTCAGTGGAAGGCTCAGACTCCCAAAATGCAACACGGAACGACACAGGAGGTCCTTCATACCGACAGCCATCAGACTATATAATGCATATGTTCCTTGACTGCACTTAAATGTAGAGTATATGTAGAATATATTTATATTGTTTATATTTTATATATATAATATATTATATATATTATATTATGTTCTATTATTACTGTCTATTGTGAGCGAACTGTGGTGCTGAATTTCCCCCAGGGATCAATAAAGTACTTTCTATTCTATTCTATTCTATTACTATAACGCCCTTAAAAAACATACAAACACCTGCATTATTTATTGGCAAAATGGAGGAACTCGCATTGGCTTTGCTGTAAGCGGACTTTTATTTACGAGTTAGAATGCATTAAAAAAAATACATCTGTCGTCATGTCATTCATAATGATTGTGAAACATCTGCAGTTCCCCTTTAAGAGAACATATTTAATACATACATGTTTATATTTGTGACATTTAGAAGTCATACCATGTACAACACTTCCGCACAGACTGAATGAAATGTTGGGTTTGATTGGCTTCGTATTTAGTGTCTCGTGCGCGTGCCCACTGACAGGAGAGCTACTTGCAAATGAAAGGATGCAATGGCCACCGTACTGCTATTAAATAGGTGGGCGAGACAATAAATCACTCCAAACACTGCCCTTGCACCGTGGCTGTGTCCTTTTTCTTCGTGTGTGTGCATATCCTGAATTTTTGAACCAGGAAAAGAGCGGGTCACAATGATCGAACGCGAGTGCGCTCTAAATATCTACCTAACCGTGACATACAGTAGCTTTAACTTTTATGTTTAACTAAATATCTGGCACTTGTGAGAAACAGGAGTATACAGAACAGGTCGATAAAGTCTAGACATGCACTGAAGTCAGTCCTCAAACAGATCAGCTGATTAGCAGATCAACTTCAGTGATAAAACAACAACAGGTGTGCAAACGTCAGAAGCTACAACTTGTGTGCATGAAATCAAACCGTTGCAACATTTAAAAAACAAAAACAATATTTGCAAATAATTTGCAAAAAAAATACCTTGATGACCACATTAGCATAACCTGTCTACATGTCCTCACGTCATAATTTAGAGGTTCTTAACCTTTTTGAACTCAGTGCCGAACTTTTCCACTACAGAGGTGCCCTGGGCCCACTCAAGTATTAACACCGAATTAGTCATCACACTCTTTATGCAATTATTATTTCAAACCTACATACAGTTTAACAGGAAAAACCATTGTCAAATGATGTGCGTGTTACTCACAAAGATTATTATCAAGGTTTAGGTCAGGCTGATTACAAAAATAAATAATCAAATATACTGCAAAGCAGGGATGCATAAAAACTGATTTAAAATACATTTACATACAATTACAAAGTGCTAAAATAAATACATTTTAACACAATTAAAAATAATTAATAATGTGTGTTTAAATACACTGTCAATAAAATTGAAGTGCAAATGAAAATACAGCTTCACCACATGTGTCATAATTTTTTAGCTTAAAGGGGCTGTTTGCCGCTTGCTCACAGTTCCATTTTTCAAAGCAAACAATATAACAAGAACACCATTGGCTCGCTTATGTTACAGTTATTGGCTTAACAGAAAATATTGTTTTTAAAACTCTCTATACTTTTCACAATTACCAAGCTCGTGTAGTAAAAAATTTTACCGCCCCGAATAAAATGATTGGTGTCACCCACCCTGTCTCGTCAACATGTACGTGCAGGCAGCACGTGCACTAATACAAAAGCAGTCCAAGGGAAGCAACAAACAATTGCAGTCACGGTGTTGTTATGATGCTAACTATCCAAATTGGTATCATTAGCAAACAACCCCTAAAGCTAATGCATGTGCATTAGCTTTGCACGTACATATGAAGTTATGTCATTACGTCCTAGAAGCCGTAAGAGAGCGGGATATAACATTGGAAAGTTAGCGCCCTCTAAACATCTGTGTAAATGTTGCAAACAGCCCTTTTAAGAAACTTCTCGATGACTCTAGTCTGATATTGTTATTACTGCCCCAGGTGGTGGAAAAGTGTATTACAACAGAGTACCGCTGCGGCCCATATAGACCACAGCTGAGAAACGTATTTTGTTCCGGCCCTCTAGGGAGTGCTCAAGGCCCAACAATGGTTAGGAAACAATGTTCTAGATAACAGGTGCACTTTTGTACAAAGCAAAAATCCCTGAAGAAAAATAAATGAGAAAAAAAGACTTTTGTAAGTACCGTGACTGAGGCAGGCCTTTCTTGCTGAGATCCATCCTGACTCTCTCTCCCACATGTCTGTAGATCTCCACCAGGCTACTCATAGCGCCATCTCGAACCTAAGACAAACTTTTGTTTACTATTCTAAATGATACAGTACTTAAAGGTGCACACTTTAAGTCCGTTACCATTATGTTGTGAACACAAGGTTATTTTTTTTCAATTTTATGACAGAATAAATAAACAAATGTCCACTGCAGAGGAGACTGGTTTTCAAGAGGATCTGTTGACAACTACACCCATCCAATAGAATTGAACATCCGTTTTCATAAGCCACACTTTTTATAGGATTTTGCTTTTGACGAAAATGTTCGTCAAAATTTTGACCCAGTCTTTGAATACAGCCCCGGTCAGAGTGCGGCCAAATGTTGCATGTAACAAACTTGTCCAAGCATCATTCCGTGGAATGGAGTGCCCAAACAAATAATCCACGCCTTGGTGATTCGGCCTCTCTACTTTTTTTTATTGAGTACGACAGTAAAATGTGGTACCAAAACAAGTTGGGATTGATGGCACTTTGATAAAAGAGGTGACAAACACTATGTATTCGAGAGAGAATTTAACGCAAAAATACAAAGGTACTGTACCTAGTCATTCTCAGGTTACGAACCTCCTGAGTGCTAGTTGGTGAAGCAAATGTTAACGTAAACCCCATGAGATACGACCAAAACATCCGGCCATACTTGCTAGCATTAGCTTATTGCTATACTAAACAGTATATAACTAATGCTGTATATTTGTTGATATCAACACAAATACAATTCCTTCTTTTCCCTGTTTCAGTAATAGATTTGTATGCATGTATCGTGCTAAATATAGACATGTAAAAAAATCTAACTTTGCAACAAATATTCTGCTTGCCTGAAGGAAGAAATGAAATTGCTCACTTGACTCAAATTCTACAATATTGTTTTTGCAGTTTCTATTTAAACTTGCACATAGCTTTCAATAGCATTTTGTTTGGTCACCACACCCAGCAGCAACTTTCAACATTTTTTTAATTAAATTAAGAATTTAAAACATTGAGCAAAAGTTTACATGTAGTCATATATTTTCCTGATATCTGATCCAAACCCTACCTAAAATAATGAAACTTGACTTGGCAATTATCGGGATGTACTGTACTTTTGAAGGGGCTCTGACTTTTCAGGGTAAGAATGTACCCCTATGATACATGTGGCAAGTGGGCCCCCCAAAAGGTCCGAAATGCACCCAAATGGGCCGAACCTTAAACTCGTACTATTTGAGTGCATTTCAGACCTTTTGGGGTACTTTGAGACCTTTAGCGTGTCTGGGGGTTAGGGACCTTTGGGGTTAGAGGTTGGTCGTTTTTGGGGTTCTTTAAGACCTTTGGTGTTACGGTTGGTCCTTTTTGGCGTTGTTGTGGTTAAGATTGAACCTTTTTCGCAAGGATTTGAGAACTTTGGGGTGAGGTAGGGTTGGTACGTTTTGGGGGAATTTGGAACCTTTAAGGTTAGGTAATCCCAGAGCAGTGAACCTTTTCTCAATACAAATATATAACACCAATCCTATAATTTGGGTCCATGTGTGGCCTTTCCTGATGCCACACACTTATAAACACATATATATACATATAAATATATATTTTATATGTTATGTTATGTTATACATATATATATATATATATATATATATATATATATACATATATATATATATATATATATATATATATATGGGCTATCAAACCATTAAAATGTTTAATCGTATTTGATAGGTTGATTGGCAACACTAAATTGACTCTAGTGTGTGAATGTGAGTGTGAATGTTGTCTGTCTATCTGTGTTGGCCCTACAATGAGGTGGCGACTTGTCCATGGTGTACACCGCCTTCCGCCCGAATGCAGCTGAGATAGGCTCCAGCACCCCCCCGCGACCCCAAAAGGGACAAGCGGTAGAAAATGGATGGATGGATGGTTCATAGTTGACTCAAAATTAATCACAGTAATTGCAGAGGGATATAATGTTTCCTCATTCAAAAGTGTACTCTAGTCAGATCATTTTAAATTTTTTAATACCATGACTGGACAATTAATTTGCTTTGAAGAAAAGTTTTTAAACATTATGCTTTTTTTAAAAGCTCAACACAAAAAGGGTATAAACACGCATTTAAAGAAGAAGAAAAAAAAAAAAAATATATATATATATATATATATATATATATATATATATATATATATATATATATATATATATATATATATATTAGAGATGCGCGGTTTGCGGGCACAACCGCGGAGTCCGCGGATTATCCGCGAATCGGGCGGATGAAATTTTAAAAAATTAGATTTTATCAGCGGGTCGGGTCGGGTCGGGTCGGGCGATTGAAATTTTAAAAAATTTGATTTTAAATAGATTCAGGCGGGTGGCAGTTAAACCAATTCGGAAATATATATACATAGTTAAATGTTGTTACCCACATACGAAAAACGAGCAGGCACCTGCAGCATATGCCACAACAGAAGAAAAAAAAAAAAGAGATGGACACTTTTACGTAGCGGAGAAGGCCCCCGACGCCTCGCCGGGGTCCGGGACCGAGGCCCCTTCCCCCGAGAGGGCCCCACCGGGAGCCGTAGCTGAGGCGATCCACGAGAAGGGCCCGACGCACGTCCAGGGTCACCACCGCGCCCACACCCCGCCTCGTCCGCCTTCGCCGCGGCCGGCGTCACGCGCAGCAGGTAAGCAGCTTACCTGCCCGCCACCCCCGTGGCCGGGGGCTCGTAACAGGGGTCACTCCGCGCGCTCCGCCCGCACAGCTTACCTGCCCGCCACCCCTGTTGCCGGGGGCGCGTAACAGGGGTCACTCCGCGCGCAGTGCGCTCACGAAAGGGGTGGGGCTCACCCTGGTTGATATAGACAGCAGCTAGGACGGTGGCCATGGAAGTTGGAACCCGCTAAGGAGTGTGTAACAACCCACCTGCCGAATCAACTAGCCCTGAAAATGGATGGCGCTGGAGCGTCGGGCCCATATACCCGGCCGTCGCCGGCAGCAAGACACGCTTGGAGGTGCGCTCAGCGCGGCTCCCATATGATTGCGCACTGGTGTGCGTCTGGGTCGTGACAGCGTGGCACGCGAATGCTGCATTGGATCAGTCTCTTTTCTTTAACAGGCAAAAGCTTTATAACCTCACTAATGCCTTGCATCGTCTATATTAGATATATAACAACGGGCGGGTGCGGGCGGATGGCGGGCGGATGCGGTTCTGATCAAATGTTAGATCGGGTGGATTGCGGATGGTTGACGACTTTCTGATGCGGTTGCGGATGAAATAATTGCCTATCCGCGCATCTCTAATATATATATATATATATGTATATATATATATATATATATATATATATATATGTATATATATATATATATATATATATACATATGTAAACAACAATAATTTCTCAACAATAAAAAGCTGTATGCATTTGCGAGATAGCAGCCTTACCTGACTGGTGGGATCCCCCAATAGGTTACATATGTGCGGAACAATCTTACTGAGCGTCAGGCCATGGGCTCCATACCTGAGGACGAAAAAGTGTTCAGGTGTAATGCCTCATACTAAAAGTGTCCTCTTCTGGAATGTTCTCACACATGTAGTGTTTTTATGTAAAACACCTTGCCTTGTTTATTTTCTAATTCTCCTGTTAATTCTGCACCATTAGTCCTCCTGTATTAATTTGCTTTACAATTACATATTCTACCTGTGTAAATTCCAATACGTTAGATGGCAGTAGTGCATAGACTATGATGTTTTGCTGTAGCCAGGAAATAGTCTTTGTCATTAAGTTGTATGTGCCAGTCTTGTCTTTTATTGAGGCCTACAGTGTACGGTACTTATTACAAACCAACTGTTTAAGTGTAACGTGCATCTTCGTTGTAGTTTTCAATACCAAATTCGGAGGTGTCTAAATCACCATATAAAATTGATAATGCTAGTTAGTAGAATGTTTATGACGTATCCGAAGTAAAATGGCATCAAACTAGTACATTGTTAACAATTGTAGCCTTACTATACTTCTAAGCCCATTCTTTATTCCTTGTTGGCATGAAAAATTGTAACATTACGGCAAAATCTGCTTAGTGCTTGACTGCTTGTTTCTCAGCCAAGTGCTTGAGTCGGTCCCAAATCTGCAACTGGAAGTGATGTCACACAAGGTATCAAAAAACCCTTTATGTGAAATACTCTTGCCATCCTTTGTAACTGAGCTACTGTGTGGAACAATTTCTCTTGTGGATCAATAAAGTTTGTCTAAGTCTTGTCATGTCTGTGTAATCATGTTTTGTCTTAGTCATGTTTTGTTTAGTTTCTGGCTTTTTCACTCCCTTGTCTTGTCACATAGTTACCCATTAGTTTCACCTGTCATGTCACGCACCTGTTTTGAGTCACGCACCTGTTGTTAATCATGTCTGTGTTATTTAAGCTTTTCATTTTCTGTTGTTCGTCCTGGAGTCATAGCCTTTCTCACCCTGCTATCCTCGCATTTATGCCCCCTGTCACACTCTGTCCACGTCTGCACACTTCATGTCCATGCCAAGTAAGTTTGTTTATTATTGCCACAGTTAGTGTTTTTTATTGTTCATAGTTTTTTGCCCCCGTGCAAGTCTTTTGTTTTCATTAGTCAAGTTTGTACATCCGCCTTGAGCGCGCCTTTTGTTCTTTTGAGTGTTATTATTAAAAATGTATTTACCTTCAAGCCATGTCCGATCCAAATCCTTTTGCATCTTGGGAAAACAAAAACTCCACAGTCCAAGTCCTGACAAGTCTAAGTCCAAACAGTACCCGACAGTAACATAATTTGGTCGGTACCAATTAAAGTACCCATTTCTAAATGTAAACGTCATGAGTAATCCTTAGAAGAAGAGGGGAGTGTCATGTTAACATGGTCTTACTGTAACCCAGCCAGATCTAGCCTAGCCTAGCAAATAAATGAGAGAAGTGTGAATTAAAACTACAGAGAGAAGAAATTGCAAAAGTTGAAACTTGAATAAGGAATTATCTTCATGTGTTTGGTAATTGATACAAACTGGAGACTCACATATTCAATGTGGCAATAAGGCAAAGGCACACTCCTTCTCTTGTCCTGTTGTTCTTATGTTTGAAGCCTCCCAGCATTCGGTCCCAAACAAACTGCAACAACACAAAGGAATATCCTCATTACCAAGGCTATGAGCACAGCAAGAGTTATTTTTTTCTCTTGTCCACAAGCAAACGTAGGCTTTTGAGCTTGTGTGCATGTGGATGAGTAAAACAGATTGTTTTTTTCTTGTGTCAGAAGAAATGTGCCATATTATCTCATGTTAAAAAAAAATACTAACAGAAGTTATTGAGATATGCATGTTCATTTGTGCAGCAGTAGACAGCTGTGTATGCACTATATAACACAAAGCGGCGGTTAAAAAAACATTCATGATGTTTCCCGGGCTGCATTTAAATGAACACTGATTTGAATGTATACTTCATCATTGTATATGTTTTTCCCTGCTTTTTAAGTAACCTAATCAATACTAATAATTGAGATAATGCAAAAACAAGTTTTGCTTTTATTTGATCAAATACTTGTAGTTTGAAATGACACTGCATACACTGCATCTTACTATTCGCAAAATTATAATGTGTAAGTTGTTCTTTTTGGAACAGACATAATTTGGACTTTGTATAAAATTATTTTCAAAAAACGAAATAAAGAGCTTGTAATAAGAGGCAAAACATATGTTTTAAATAAAATATTTATATAAACAAAAAATGTAGCATTTCATTGCATGCAAATAAATAAATTCCAACATTGGACAACGATTAAGTACAAACCTAAATATTCTGTGTTAAATAAAATACTTCCGTAAATAAAAATCTAGCATTAAGAGGTCTCTATAGTTTAATCAGTTAATAAAAACAGGCTTTTCCACTTTTTGGGCACCACATTTTTAGCGACATGCAGAGTGACCGCGTTTGTGAACTTCTTTTTCATCTTATATGGTACCTTGCATAAATGATTCCACCACAATAATCTGCTTTTAAGCGGGAGTTTGTTTGCTGTTATGTTCTTGTTTGCCTTGTAAAGAGTTTAATTTCCCCCACTTGGCTGGATGTTTCTGTTTCAGATGCTGCAATAGGTTTGTTGCCTTTTTTAAACAAACTTTGTAGCGTGCAGTCGTGTGTTCCATGCCTGTTTCCGCAAAACCAAACCACTGACAACATTTGTATTTTCTTTGGAACAAACATCTCGCTCTTGTTTGCATTATCAATAGCCATGTTGTGCTATCTCTGCGTGTGATTCTCCGTAAGAAAATAAGGGGGAAGGCGGAAGCTACAGAAGCTCCTGCGTCAAAAAATATGATAAAGCAAGAAGAGAAAAACATAGATTTTAATTTTTTTGGATTGTCTGCAACAAAAACTTTAAATTTATTGATAAAATGGATTTATCACCCAGGCCTAGTACCGTATTTTTCGGACTATAAGTCGCAGTTTTTTTTTCATAGTTTGGCCGGGGGTGCGACTTATACTCAGGAGCGACTTATGTGTGAAGATATTAACACATTACCGTAAAATATCAAATAATATTATTTAGCTCATTCACGTAAGAGACTAGACGTATAAGATTTCATGGGATTTAGCGATTAGGAATGACAGATTGTTTGGTAAACGTATAGCATGTTCTTTATGTTATAGTTATTTGAATGACTCTTACCATAATATGTTACGTTAACATACCAGGCACATTCTCAGTTGGTTATTTATGCGTCATATAACGTACACTTATTCAGCCTGTTGTTCACTATTCTTTATTTATTTTAAATTGCCTTTCAAATGTCTATTCTTGGTGTTGGATTTTATCAAATAAATTTTCCCCAAAAAATGCGACTTATATAGGTTTTTTTCCTTCTTTATTATGCATTTTCGGCAGGTGCGACTTATACTCCGGTGCGACTTATACTCCGAAAAATACGGTATATGTTATACATAACTTTATTGATGAACGGACATGTTTTAATAACCCTAACCCTAAACTAAGACATTAAAAGTAAAATTTATATTCGAAGTCTTCCAAAATAACTGTTTGACTTCCGATACAATACCTATATGGAGCCTTGAGTTTTTGCCGAGACCAATATTGGTCAGATGAGATATCCGCAGGAATCATACAAACTTTTTTATTTTGTAGTGTGGAATGTTAGAAATGGTTAGATAAAGCGAAATTACTCAAACAGAGAACAAAGGTAGATATGAAAAACCTATTTATCGGCCACTAATCAGTATCGGTCGATTTTCATGTAAAAGTATGTGATCACCCTCGCTGATTAATTCCTTTCAAAATCGATAAAAAAAACCCCAACTTTTTAGTCCCTTAGTTGACTAGCTATTAGCAAATTGTGATTCTTCATACACAGTGTGGAGAGACGCCACTAAGTTAATAATTATCACCTCCATTACGGCAAATGATCTGTATTTTTTAGTATCTTAAGTATCATTAACAAGTATAATTATTAAGTATTAGGACGGGGCTAATCATGTCACACACAGAGAGCAAGCAGGAGCAGGCATGCTAGCTCACCTAGCTAGCAGCTATACTAGCTTGAAACAACAGAAGAAATAAGTGCATGGTAAAGTTGAAGAAGTGTAAATGAAAGTCAGTTACAGAAAGACAAGCAGTTATCAACATGAAATTAACAAGTACAGTTGCAATTTACATTTGTTCTAAAAAGAAAACAACTTCAGAAAAATAAATGTTGCTTAGAGTAACATGCAGTGTATGTTTATGCCATGTATCCTTGTAAATTATGTCTTCTTTAAAACTGCTAGTTTTTGACCGAATAAAAGCAAACATTTTTTCAATCATGCCATTAGTATTTATTGGTTTCTATAAGAGGTAGGGAAAAAAACGGAAAATATTTTTTTCCCCCGAGGCTTACCGGTAATACTATTTACACTATTATTAACCATTTGTAATGGACCTATGCTGTTTTTAAATTGAAGTGCAGTGGTAACTGTTTTGGCGACACATACTGTAGACTGTAGAAGTCATAATAAGTCATATTGTTAATCTCAAGACGCATTAGGTTGAATGATGCAGTTTGTTACTGCATACTTTCTAATACTCTTCTGCTTCCATACTTTGTATGTGTAAGATATAGAGTAAAAGACCAACCTTGTGTGCTTATGGGAGAACATTTAATGTTAACTGGCTGTTTCTATCGACGCGCTTATATCAAAGAGTTTAGATGCAAGACAATTAAATCAAATACTTGTAATTTTGCTGATATTGAACCAATATCTGAGACCTATATGAGATTTGCAAAACCCACGTTCATATCTGTTGATACAGTACCTGCGGAGTTGCAGCTTGTTCCATGATCTTCAACAGCAGTGCTTGGTCTTGTTCTCTCACTTGGTCTTTGGAATCCCCCAATCGATCAATAAGACTGGGCAGAACTGAGGCAACAACATATTTCAGACAAATTTCAGTTCAGATGTCATTATGTAAGCCATGTAACAGCATTCAATTACCCCAAAATATACACAGTAAGCACACCATTGATATTTGTTTGATGATAAGGGATGAATACAGGTGGTCCTTGTTATAAGTCATTTTGGGGGTTTGTGACGCACTCCAATAAGATAATGATACTGAGCCAAAGTCAAAACGTTTCGTTCTTTAGTGTTAACTTTTTTCCTTTAGGGTGTCTCCCAGGTATGAAGCAGAGCCTTCTAATGGCAGTGCATCAAAAAAAACTGAAAGCTGAAATTAAACATGGTAAAATGTTCAGAAAGTGCAGAAATCAACATTAGTTGCATGCTTGTTCAAAGCCGCCCAAACGCCGTGACCGTCATAGCAGATAAAGATTAGGGGTGTTTTGATACACTCACAAGAAGATTTTTTAAACATTACTTTTAGGAAAACTATAATGACAAAATATATGAGTGGACAAACATATTTTTATATGTACAGTATTTCATGTTTTTTGTGCACATAATGACTGACCTAGCTGTTCATTTAACTATAATTTAGGTATCAACTATGACTTATTGCACTATCACAGAAACAGAATTTGTACATAGAGCAAGGACCTTCTGTACTAATCAAATGGCTAAACAATCTTGAAGGGGACCAGTAAAGTTGCAGTCTTTTGTTCCAACATGAACAAAAGCAACAAAAATGTAAATTCTTCTTTTTGTTAAAAACGACAAAGAGGCTCAACTTACCTGTTCCCACCTGAGCTCTAAAGCGCTCTTGTAACCTGGTCAGTAAAGCAGAGAGCATGTCCAAGCCGAGGAGAGCCACCTTGTGGAGTCAAAGTATATGAAGAGTTGGATTAAACTTCAACAGCATATCAGCAACAGCTTTTAAAACATGACTTTGTAACTGTCACAAGTGGCTTCAAATTCTCCTTCAGCAGTCATTGCATCCCATAATAATACAGCAGCTTAGAAGAATATTCATACACCTTTAGCTTTTCCATGTGTTGTCACAGACATACATTTTATTGAGATTTTATGTGAAGACCAACAAAATTGTAATGTAGAAGAAAAATTATTCATACTTTTTTTTTTTTTTTTTTTTTACAAATTAAAAAAACGAAAAATGTAGTGTGCAGAAGTATTGAGCAACCAAAAAGCCTTCAAAAGTCGCCAGATGGTTGCGCAATGATCAAAGATCATACAGATCTGGAATAAAGTTGTTGAGAAGTTTTAAACTGTATTTGTCTGTATAAACTAAGGGTGTATAAGATTAGTCGACTTTGACGATTCGATTCGGAGGAGTCTAATTCGACTATCAACCTTACAATCAAATCGTCGGGACATTGAACCCACCCCAAGTTGAGTATCTAAGGCTCCGGGGTACGCACTCACGCAAAGACTTGATCTTCAGAACTTAATAGCTACTCAGGACTTGGAAGTGTTAAAGTTACACTTGGTCTAAACTAGTATGGCCCTTCCATTCCATAAAACAAGTCTTTTAGACACTAACTAGAAAAGTGAAACCACCACACAAAAGTTTTTGTGAGATGCAAATGAAAACATACTGTGGAGCTAGATTCAGAGAGACTGTGAACATATTCAAACTCAGAGACATCTAAGAAGAAGATTTTGAGGCATCAACCTACAGAAAGTTTTGCATTTAGTTTTTTTTTCAAATTTAAAACTGAATTGAGGAAAGAACAAGTATGCTGGACTCGCAGAAAACTAGACTGCACGTGTAGCCAAAGCTGTAGTCAAGGATAGACTGGATGTGTAGCTAGTGTCATCAGCATATACATGTATATGATCAAGCAGACTGTGATATCATTGACATAAATGCCAACCAGCATTAGACTCAATATAGACCCTTGAGGAACACCTTCAATAACAGGCAGGAAATCAAAGAAAGCTCAGATAAACTAAACCAGCATGGAATAAAATACTACTAAGTTCAACTACTTCCCAACATTTCTAAGTTTAGGAAACCATTAAGGAAACCAAGAGTTCAACATTGTTTTATTGTGTTTCTGCCCAGTGTGTTTCATAGTTTGCATTATTAGTGCGTGTGTTCTATAGTGGAAAGTCTTCAATTTGCCTTTTACAGAAACTACTGATGGGAATTAGAGGAAACGCTATAATCTGGTAGAAAGCATTTTTACCTTACGTCTAATATTTTCTGTGCATGGTTCCTGACAAACTAATAAACAAGTACAGCGAGACACCTAGTGGACTATATTCATGTAATAGTAGTCATGATTTTAACTAAATAGCAAACATTTACTGTTGTCAACTAAAGTCTAGTGACAGTGGTGGACAGGATATTATTTTCAGACAAACTGCTGTAATATAATGTAAAATGTAACAGTAAAATGCATAAAATGTTCACCTAATCTTGTATATTACCCCTAGCAACCTTGCTAGTACTATTACCACAACTCATTCCTTCCTTAATTAGTGGTCTAAAAATACGCCATAGTAATGGCTTTGTACGTACCTCGGTTTTAAGGTGGTGGTTTGGTTTATTTTGGGTACTCAAGAACAAAATGTAAAGCATAAAATTGCTTTGCTTTTCTGTAACCAACATTGATGGTTTTTAAAATAAAACAAAGAAATGTAAACTGAGGGGAAACTATTGGCTTCGTTTTGCTCAAACTGTTTTATGTAACAAAAGAAAATGAGTAACTATTTTCAATATTGTGTTGACAGTAGGGATGTAACGATATGAAATTTTCATATCACGGTTACCATTATTATCGCGGTATTGTTAAGTGTGTTCAAAAACTACTTATACAATGTAATCTTTTGACCAAGTTCCATTTATATAATTTAGATCAATTAAACAGGGGTATGTCGTTTCTTAATGGGGGAAAATGTTAACGTCTCTTGTTTTCATGTTAGCATTTAAGCAAGCAAGCTGAGCCAGTCAGTCTGTGAGCTTATCAAAGTGTGGTTATCAATCACTGTTTTTCGATTATTTTATTTTAAAGCAGTAATACCAGCAGTCTGAGGTTTTACCGCGGTTATTATCATTACCGTTTATCGGTAAATTTCGGAGTTGATAATTACACGTCAAAAGCACTTACCATGAATACATAAAGAAATGTACAATTGATAAATGTGATCGGTATTGGCCGATCTCCCTCATGAATGATTGGTATCAGAATCGGCAGCATAAAACCCCGGTTTGGAACATACTTAGTAATAAGTATTTATATTTGAGCATTAGTAGGAACCTCCATCTCAAACTCTGTGCTAGTTTTTGTTGCACTGCTTTAACATGACTGCTGTGGAAAATGATATCAAAACAACCAAGCTTGTCAAATAATCAAACTTTAAAAAGTGCCTTTCATACTTAAAAGAAATGCAACCCAAATTGCTTTGCAAACTTGAAAAAAATGTCTTTATGACCCACTTTCCCCCATCATTAGTCGCGCACACACACGCACAGATTAATACATGGCTGAGTAGAGGTAACCTGACTCTTGCCAGATCCTTGTAGTTCGCTGAGGTCCACACAAGGATTTGGGAGTTCTCAATAGGAGATGTATTTCAGAATGCGGGGCCTTGTAAAAAAAAAAAAATCATTGTATGTCCGTTATCTTGAATGACGTGTTACTTCAACCACTCACATCGAAATCAACCCGAGATGCTGATGAGAGCGACTCTGGGAAATCCAAACCCAGTCGAAAGAAGAGCCAAAAAATCCTTGCCACCAATAAATGCCTTCAAAACCGTTCTCTGTTCATCTTTTAAATAATTAATATTCGATAAATAGCAGAATCAATGTCAGCACACGACGCAGCGAAGGTGGCGTGCCGCCATTGTTGTTTGAATCAAACAGTCGCTTCGGCGCTACGTCAAATCTATGAAATCCCGCCCGGCGATCTTGATTGGTTCATTATTTTTTGCTATCGAGAAGGAATTTGCAATGCCTTCGAGCCCAGATCCTTGTGTGGAGCTCAGCAAACAACAAGGGTCTGGCGAGAGTCAGGTTAGAGTAGAGGAGCCAGGTGATGAAATACTATCACAGGGCCGTCTGCACCAGGATGTCACCAGACCACGGCCACCAGGATGCTGACACAAAGCACCCGGGCAGCCATTGCTGATAAAATCCCTGTGGCAGAGGGCTCCTGCCGAGGAACAGTAGAAAGTAAAAATTATAAAAAGCGTATGAACCAATAGCAAGGACTATGATTAAAAATAAAGCATAACATTTGAGTAAAAAATAGCATGCAGAAAAATAATATATGTACTTTACATGTTTAATAAATAAATAAATATAACTATAACAATTTAGCACAGATAAGACTAAAAAGTAAAGTAAGAGTGTTTCAATTGTCCACAATTGGTATAATTTGTTATTGCTTGTGATGTGCTCATTTTGGTATCATTGTTTAACATGTAATAGCAGTTCAATTTGCAGCGTTGAACAAACAAATAGTGGACACAAATGAAGTCTTACCAAAAAACAACAGTGGTGGAAATAAGATTTTAATCCCCTGCTGATATACTAAGTTTACCCGCTTACAAAGAAATAACCAGATCTTAATTCCATTCTAACAGACAGATCCAAAATGTAAAAAAATGAACTATAAATGTGTCATTAAAAAGGCTGACACAGCAATAGAGCACAACATGAGCGTCTCACTGAAGATTGAACGTTGAATAACGCTTAAGACTTCCTAGTCAAATAATAAGCTTACTGTTGGAGCACTTTATCATGTTTTTATGTTTTCAACCAAGACTAATTTGTGCTTGCAACCAAGTTGTTCCCTCAGCCTTGTTTAAGAATACATTTGTTATGAAACCGATTTGGGACAGCCACAAATCATGACCTTGAGGCAGAGATGCAACCTATCAGACGGCAACCACGGGATGGAAGGTGACGTCAGCGAGTCCTGTTTGCCACAGGCAGGGACTATAACAGGAGCGCTATTAGGAATCACACGTACAGACTACAGTAGCTTCTGTTATATAGAAGAAACCCACACAGCAACTTTATTTAGCAGCTCAGCATTTTCATGTTAAAGGTTTAGATTACAGATCAGAACATTGTGGAATTAGACACTTTTAATACAGCGCCTTAACACATCCTTGTTGTGTAGAAACGTACCAAACACACTTAATTTAAAACAGAATGAATATAATACTAACGTACTTCAGTTTTCAATAGAAACTGTCCTATAAGGTCTCACAAATGGTGCAAAAACTGAGGCAATTTTTCTTATAAATGATGTACCGGTAAATCAAATGAATGTGTTCCAGACATACAAAACTATAAACATAATTAAATAATTATAGTTTTAAATGCAGAAAACATGGTTTATGTTGTAGTCTGTTGCATGGAATTCGTTGTTTGGATTTTGGACAATATCCCACGGAATAATACGCACACTGAATAGTTTTTTATCTTTAGGTTTGGTGATACGATAATCAAGACAGTATAGGAAAACCGGAGCAAATTTTTTGTAAGGAAAAACTAAATCAATCTACCCAATTTTGTTTTACATTTTATCTCTCTATGTGATAAATAAATCACATAGAGGAAGTAGTAAAAAAATTGTAAAAAAACTAATAAACTACTGCTTCAACGAAGACACACATGGTCAACTTTCTGCAATCAAAGAGAATTGATGTCAATATTAACACCATTGATGCGTGCATTCCACTAAATAGAAGACGCAACAATACCACGCCAGTCACCATCGTTAAGCTCACCAAGAGGAAAACCAAAATGGCATTGCTGAAACAGGGAAAAAAGCTGAAGGGCACAAATGTGTACATGAACGAGCACCTCACTAAACGCAATGCTGAAATCGCCAAGAAAGCATGTGACTTGAGGAAACAAGGGTAAATTCAGGGAACTTAGAGCGCCAACTGCAAAATCTACATAAAGCTGAATGGAGGTCCACAAAGAGTTCTAGTTGTCGATGACATCAAGGATCTAGACGAATATCAGAACTCCCAGCAACTACAACAACAACAATGATAATAGAGTCTGACGGAAAACAAACATTGACATTCGACCACAAAATTACAATGCTCAAGGGATTACCGATGATCTTCACTCAGGTGCACATTCATCTACACTTATAGACATTCATAGAGCAACACAAATGTTTGGTGAACAGGAAAGTATAATAATAATAATGGATTAGATTTTATATCGCGCTTTTCTATTATTAGATACTCAAAACGCTCACAGAGAAGTGGGGAACTGAAAGCCTTCAGCAGCATAGATTACAGTAGTCCGGATTTAGATAAGGATATAGATTCAGATACAAATGTTTTTTTTCACACCAGGAATAATTGTTTTTATTATACAGACGAACAATATAACGGAAACATTAAAATAGACAAAAAAACTGTCGATTATTAATTTAACCAGCAGAAGTTTGTATGCTAACTACAAAAATGTGAAGCATTTTTTGGAACAATTCAACAAACCCTTCAAAGTTACCGCTATCTCAAAAACATAAATGGAATGGATTTTGACCTGGAATGATATGAACTAAATTATATCAACAGAATCAACAAGAACAGAGGGGTAGTAGCTGTGTATGTGATAAAGAACCTAAACTACAAAGTGGTAAAAAAAAAATATGTTACTAGCTATTGATAATATCTTACAATGTATAACCATTGAAATAAGCAAAAACGTACTGATCAGTGGTATATAAAGATCACCAAAGTCAAACATTGTTACGTGTGAGAACTGGATTAAGGTAAGACTTCAACATTGACCTCTTGAACCCTAACAAACAAAAGCTTATAAATGACTTTATGGACACAATGTACAGCCTGAGTTTATATCCTAAAATCACAAGGCCAAGCAAAATCTCAGGACACAGTGCCACACTTATTGATAATATTTGTACTAATGATTTTGATAATAATATCACAAGTGGCCTGATAATATCCGACATCAGTGATCGTCTGCCAGTTTTCATAATCTATGACGGAAACTACAAGAAGAGGAACATTTATGACAACAATGCTTTTTGAAGAATATATACAGAACAAAGTATGACAGCTTTCAAAAATTATCAGAGAAAACAGAGTTGGGACAATGTCTACAGTGAAAATTATGTAGATTATCCATATGGTATTTTGTTTAATACCTCCCGGTAGGAGGCCGCGGGGAAGACCCAGGACACGTTGGGAAGACTATGTCTCCCGGCTGGCCTGGGAACGCCTCGGGGTCCCCCGGGAGGAGCTGGACGAAGTGGCTGGGGAGAGGGAAGTCTGGGCTTCCCTGCTTAGGCTGCTGCCCCCGCGACCCGACCTCGGATAAGCGGAAGAAGATGGATGGATGGATGGACCTTCGAGATGCTTTATGACAAACACTGTCCATTGAAACAACTTAGTAAGAAGAAAAATAAAAATAATCAACTATGGATGACAAAAGGACTGAAAAATGCTTGCAAAAAGAAGAATACATTATATAAAACATTTATAACACAAAGATCTACAAAAGCAGAGTACAAGTACAAAACGTATACGAACAAGCTAACTAGCATACTACAAACATGCAGAAAAGAATATTACAGTCAATTATAGGACAACAACAAAAACAATATGAGAGCAACATGGGGCATCCTAAATAGCATTATTAAAAATGGTGCTAAAAAGGACTATCCTAAATACTTCTTAGATGGAAATACAACATTAACAAAGTAGTTGAAAGCTTAAATAAGTACTTTGTGAACATTGGACCAAATCTGGAGGAAAAGATTCCAGATACAGAGTGGGTTGAGGACTTGAATGACACCATAGATAGAAACCCCAACTCTATGTTCCTCGAAGGAGTGACAAAAGAGGAAATAATCAATATAGTGAAAAAAGGTCAATCCAAGACCTCAACTGATTGTAAATAAAATTATATGGAAACGACAAAAAAAGTTATTGAAGAGATTTCAGAACCTTTAACATATATCCGCAATCTATCATTTCAAACAGGCAAATTCCCAGATAAAATTAAAATAGGAAAAGTCATACCAATTTATAAGACTGGTGACAAAAAACAGTTTACAAACTACAGACCTGTTTCACTACTTCCACAATTTTCTCAAATTATTGAAAAACTGTTTAACAACAGATTAGACAAATTCATAAATAAAAACGAAACACTCACAGATAACAAATACGGATACAGAACCAACATCTCAACATCAATGGCTAAAACGAAATAACGGAATAGATCACCAATACAATAGATAGAAAAAAATGTACTGCTGCAGTGTTTATGGATTTAACAAAACCATTTGACACAATTAATCATAGCATCTTAATAAACACATTAGAAAGGTATTGAATCAGAGGGTTTGTCTTGAACTGGGTTAGAAGCTACTTAACCAACAGGAAGCAATACGTGAAGATAGGAGAACACACTTCTACAGAGCTGAAAATATTTTGTGGAGTACCTCAGGGATCACTACTGGGACCAACATTTTTCAAACTTTATATAAACAACATTTCTAAAGTTACAAAGGACATAAAGTTAGTATTATTTGCAGATTATACAACTGTGGTTTGTTAGTGAGAGAAAACACAAAAGCTAATACAAATAACAGAAGAAATTAACAAAAACAGACTCTTTGAATCTCAGTAAAATAATGATAAAAATAATAAATAATGTTATTTGGTAACAGTAGAAGGGAAAGTCAAACACATACAAATAGGCAGAGTAAATAGGGTAAAACAAAACACATTTTTGGGTGTAATAATAGATGATAAAATGAACTGGAAACATACAACATAAAAAGTAGAAAGAAACACGTCTAATGCCCATCCATCCATTTTCTACCGCTTATTCCCTTTGGGGTCACGGGGGGCGCTGGAGCCTATCTCAGCTACAATCGGGCGGAAGGCGGGGTACACCCTGGACAAGTCGCCACCTCATCGCAGGGCCAACACAGATAGACAGACAACATTCACACTCACATCCACACACTAGGGCCAATTTAGTGTTGCCAATCAACGTATCCCCAGGTGCATGTCTTTGGAAGTGGGAGGAAGCCGGAGTACCCGGAGGGAACCCACGCAGTCACGGGGAGAATAAAGCAAAACATGTTTTGGACCAAAAATCACTTCATATTATTTACTGCTCGCTAGTGTTACCATATCTGATTTATTGTGTAGAAATATGGGGAAACAACTACAAATGTGCGCTTCATTCACTAACGGTGTTACAAAAAAGATCAATTAGAATAATACATAATGTTGGATATAGAGAACATACAAACCCTTCATTTAATGAATCACAAATATTGAAATTTAACGATTTGGTGCATTTGCAAACGGCTAAAATTATGTACAAAGCGAACTATAATCTGCTACCCAAGAATGTACAACAATTCTTCTCAGCAAAAGAGGAGAAATATAGCCTGAGAGGAAAATCTAATTTAAAACATGTGTATGCTTGCACAACACTTAAAACCTTTAGCATATCAGTATGTGGAATTAAATTATAGAATGGATTAACCAAAGAAATCAAACAAAGCACCAATATGATTCAGTTTAAGAGACTGTTCAAACAACAACTTTTCACAAAGTACACAGAACAATAATTATGATAAACATCTTGAACCCTTTTTTTTTCTTTTGAGATAGATTATTTATCTATATAATATTTGTTTACTTACTATGGTATATTATTTATTTATTCACGGTTCTGTTACAGAGAACAAGGAAATGGGATAAAATTGCTATGGTATGAAAAGGGGTAGGATTAAATAAGCTCAGCTTCTTCCTACTCCTTTTTGGACGTGCTGTAATGAAACAACTGGAAATATGTGATGCATTACATTGTATCGTATGCATGTTAAAAATAAACTGAAACAGAACTGAACTGAACAGTCAATAAACCACCTACCAGTTTTTACAATGACGTTAATTACAGAAAAAAGAATTATGACTGAGAAAAAGATCTGAAAGGCGCATATTGAACAACATTATCAAGAATGACTAAGAAAGTAGACTCAATAATTGATAGAAAATATGTATTAAAAAAAAGTGTAGTAAACTTAAATAACTACTTTGTAAATATTGTACCAAACCTGAGGGGGAAAAAAATCCTCAAATCACTCATCATTAAAAGAAATAATGAAACTGAGAAATGTCAATCTAAAATATCTACTGAATGAAACTAAATCAACATGGAAATGCAAAAGCATTAACATACATTAGTCATTTATCATTCAATCCTTTGAAGACAGACACTAATTGACAAACTTTCACAAATTCCTGATTAAGACATTATTCAACAAGATGTTGGATGAATTCATAAATAAAAGTACACAAAAGTACACTAGGACAAAGTCACAGCCAATACTATATTTTACTATACTAGACTATATTTTTAACACCAAAATCACAAATCAAATGTCTAACACAAGAGATCGCAAACGGCGGACAGTAACCATTCAATACCATCAATAATCAATACGTTTGAACAGTACAGCATCAAGGGGGTGAACATCTACTTAACAAACAGGCAGCAACACATCAGTGTGAACATACATCAGTGTGAACCCATATCATGCTTGGATACAGTTTGTGATGTATCCATTTTCTACCGCTTGTGTATGACGGGCAAATACTGGTACTTAAGTTGTGTATTTTATATCTGAAAGACATTTGTAATAGCACTAAATGACCAAATATCTCATGCTAAACAGCATGTTCAAGCTATAAAATTGCATGTACTATGCAGTAAGTGGGTGTGTTAAGTGTAATCTACAAAGACTGCATTTACAATTGAAAAGTGGTGCAGACCGCCTTATTTAAATGAGGTTTTTTGCAAGTACTCTGTGGCTTTCACCATCAAGACACTCATTTACTGCACATTCACGTTATCATGCTACTACCTGTGGTGTTTTGCTTTGTTTTAAAACATGCAGCAGACATTTATGAACCACTTTTTATGGGCATTTTTAGTCCCGCAGTGCATCTGCAATGGAACCCACTTTTTTTAGCGTGCGATTAGGGATGTACCGGTAAACGGTATAATATATATATATATATCATATATATATAATATATATGATAAACCGCAGTAAAATTCCAGACGGTTAGTAATACCGTTTAAATGTTTAATTACCGAAAAACAGTCATTTATTACTGCATTTTAGGCAACGCTGCTTACTAGTGAAAAAGCTAAGCGTACAACACTGCAAAGGCAGCAAACATAAATGTAGCTTGCATCACTTGGACAATGTTGAGATCTAAAGTCATATTTTGATCAAGACGGGGAAAAACATGCCTGATGTGCAACAATAATTAAAGCTACAAACATGGCAACCATATCCGAGCAAAAACGATGCATGATTTATCTGGGAGAGTCTTGATATGAATTTCCTTGACCCAGCCACACACAAAGAAGTTGTAGACCTCCACGCTTTTCCAAGTTTTCATTTGTTTTGTTGTTTAGATGTCTTGAGCACCAGATAGTTCGAAATGTCTGGGAACTTGACAAATCTTATTTTTTTGATAACGTATAGGGATAGATTCCATTGCATAGATTGCTTGTTAGATTGTTTTGCTCGTATTTGCTTTTAATGATAACATCTAGGCCCCTTGTGTACTCAGATAGTTCACACTCTGTTTGCTGCACAGAAGCCTTATAGGTTTGGTGGCCCACCACTTTGTTAATTTCCATTTAAAAGTCACGTGACGGACTACAACCTATTTCTGGTGAAGACACTGTTAAAAGTTGAACACTGGATGGCAGCACCAACAGTTATCAAAGCTTATGATGATGCTACTAATGCACCTCTTTCATACCCTTCATACTTATGTGACATGTTTGATACCACCATGACATTAAGAAAGTAGTAGTAAAGGACTAATTACAGTGCAGAAATGTTGAGAAGAGCAGATATTCTACGGGTATGTAATGACTTTTTTTGACTTTGATTTACTGGAAATATTATTATTTTCTTGATGAAAAATGTTTCCACTGATCCAATTGTTCTTTGATTTAGGATTATCAAACTAACTTGACGAGCTCCTGTAAATAACTGAGGTATGAAATAAAATCAGGAAAACTTACTAGAGTTGACGTTGATTAAGTGTCCTGTACTGCTCAAAAATAATATTGCATCAAAATCAACATTATATGAATAGTAACTCTATAGTGGTTAGTACTGAAAAACTTAAAAGCTTTAAGCTTCTTTGTCAAGTCGGGAAAATATTGAGTGAATTATTTCCATTTGTCTTTAATTTAAAACCATTCCAAAATCAAAATGTTCAGCACGTTATACGTACTTATACATAACTAGCTGCATGGACAGATAATTTCACTAGCTTTTAGTACTTTTTTTTCCTAAAATCTAGTCATTGTATCTTATATCTTATACAACATCTAACAATACATACATTTTTTTATTTATCAGATGTCACAACCC
Source organism: Nerophis lumbriciformis (assembly GCF_033978685.3). Lineage (NCBI taxonomy): Eukaryota > Metazoa > Chordata > Actinopteri > Syngnathiformes > Syngnathidae > Nerophis > Nerophis lumbriciformis. Next base: position 25,771,961 of record NC_084578.2, on the reverse strand, counting down.
CGTTAAAAATAGTACTTTAACCGACTGAAAAATGCTTGTAATTCAAGGTATGCTCACAATTTTAAAAAATAGCAAAGCTGAGAGACAGCTAGTATCTCAAACTATTCGCAAGTTAAGGTACTGCAGGTACTACTTTACTTCAACATTTGTCGACACATTTAAACCATATCAACATAACTTTCAGGCGATTTATTTTTTACATTCCAAAAAATCCCATGTTTTCCCAGTATTCCACATTTCTGGCCTATAAATTCCCACTGAAATTTATTATTTCCCCCTAGGGCTGGGCGATATTGCCTTTTTTTTAATATCGCGATATTTTAAGGCCATATCGCGATACACGATATATATATCTCGATATTTTGCCTTAGCCTTGATGCATATAATCACAGCAGTATGATGATTCTGTGTGTCTACATTAAAACATTCTTCTTCATACTGCATTAATATATGCTACTTTTAAACTTTCATGCAGAGAAGGAAATCACAACTAAAAAAAAATCACTATTTTTTTCATACGGTGTTGATCTGGAAATGTTTGCCTCGGCATTTTGATGGTGTGGACGTGTGGCACCGAACGGAGATGTTGACGTGCGGAGTAAGCACTCTTCCTTGTCTAGCGGGTGACTTTTCAAATGATGCTACAGTGTAGCCGAGTGTCCTGGGTTCGCCTATACAGTGTACTTATCTAATAAAATAATAAACGGGAGACATTAGATCAGGTTCGGTAGCCACCGCTTCTTTAATGTCAACATCACACACACCTCGTTCCACAACCACACACACCCTACGTCACAGCCCTCCGACAACTCTGGAGGGACAAAACTCCTCCTCCTTACTGACACACTCCGGTAACTTGGGACACCCTGAACTGTTTATTACAGCAGTAATGCTACTTTTTATAAATAAAGTTGATTTGATTTGATTTGATTTTATAGCAACGCTTTTGCCCCACACTTGACAAATTACGGTGGTCTGTTTGACATATTCCTACTTGAAGCCAAACCACCGCCAGACGATTGACCCCCTGCTGTTTTTTTGGGGAATTAATTATTCCTCTATTTGTTACCAGATTCGCACCTTCTTTCTCTTGTATTTGCGCTCGCACCACTCCGCTAGCATCACAGCTAACGTTAGCCATGCTGCTACCTCTCTGCTCGGGGAGGGCGTATACGTATGTGACGTATGACGTGACAGTATGTGACATATGTAAGAAGGTGCGCTTGTCTGTCTGTGAGAAGGAGAGACTGGAAAGAGGAGAGCCTGTAGTGTAATGCCCGCAGCTAAAAGCAACTGCGTGAGAACATATACTCGATATCACGATATAGTAATTTTCTATATCGCACAGAGACAAACCCGCGATATATCGCGTATATCGATATATCGCCCAGCCCTATTTCTCCCACATATTTACAAAACAGTACAGCATCACGTAAGTTCCCACTTTTTTCGGAAGAGCGTAATTCATTCATTCGTCGTGTCAGAGCCCTGATTGTGAGCTGACTGCATGGAAGAAAATATAATGTCCTTTGAAAATTTGCTAGCTAGAAAGTGAGGTGCAAAAGTGTAATCAGAGTGCATTTATTAACAGGCTTTCACAACTTAAACTGACTCTCAGTCTGTTTAAGCCTAAGCAGCTCACTCAAAGCAACACCGTTTAAATTCACTCCTCCAGCTTTTCATGTCCATCCTTGTGTTGCCAAGCTGGTTCCAGTGTGGTTGGATAAACAAATGCATCCTGCAAAGCCACGCCCCCCAAACACCACATATTCTTGTAGGACTGCTATCATTCACACTAAACATGGGCACTTGTCATTACAGCACACGTCCACCCATAATCCATATTGAGTTGGAGATACTCCCCCCAAAAATAAAATATCTTTCAATCAAATTCACTTCACTTCACACTTCACAAATGTTTGCTAGAGACAAAAACATTTGGGTTTGACATCAAAAGACAAAATTACACCAGAGCCCAACATTTCAGCTTTTATTTTCAGATAGTCAACTCTGTGTTAGCGGACACCACGTCTATAGTAGCCACAGAGAAAAGAAGTGTTATATACCTTGTCATTAGCGGCCACCTGAATAATGCAATCAGCGGCCACTTATTTATCATCCCAGAATCTTTTTTTTTTTTACTGCGTATAGAAAAAACTACCGGTAATCAAAATTTGCTGCAATAATGCATAATGTCAATGGAGGAAGTCTCAGTTAATATTGGTTTCCTATTTTAGGATAAACTTGCTGTAATATGAATGTTTTTCTTATTAATTTCTTTCTTCCATAATATTTAAGTTTAACAATTTTATAAATAACAGAAATTAACAATGACGATCGCTTACGGTTCACATAAACATACTACGGACATTTGCATTAGGGGTTCAATGGTACAGGAAACCCACGGCACACTCCGTACCTAGGTTTTGGGGCCATGGTTTTAGGTACATTTTTTGGGTGTAAAGTGAACAACTTTACATGCAAAAAGTTATTTCTTTAATTTGCTTGTCAGCAAAAACTGCATTCTGCAGTAAACAAAGTATAGGTGGTATACCAAAGGGCAAGCGATGAATGAGCATGTATCGGACACTTCGGTCTCCCTGGACTTATTCTCACTCATTCGCGTGTACGGGACATTGATCGAGAGCTAGTGGTCAGCTGAGGACGCAGGTTGCTTTGTTTGGTCTTTTCCTGTGCTGCCCCCTGCCCAGCAGACAATGGCGTGGAGCACCCCCAAGACCACTGCGGTGTACAGTATGCGGGTATTAATTTAAAATGGTGGTTTGTTGTTTGTCTATGTATTTAGACTTAGACAAACTTTAATGATCCACAAGGGAAATTGTTCAATGGTGTGTGATATGGTGCAGTATGTGCGCAATATGTATTATTCAGTGCTCATTTTTTGTTGTTTGACTTTTGTAGCTGTATGTACAAACCCCGTTTCCATATGAGTAGGGAAATTGTGTTAGATGTTTATATGAACGGAATACAATGATTTGCAAATCCTTTTCAACCCATATTCAATTGAATCCACTACAGAGACAAGATATTTGATGCTCAAACTCATAAACTTTTTTTTTTTTTGCAAATAATAATTAACTTAGAATTTCATGGCTGCCACACGTGCCAAAGTAGTTGGGAAAGGGCATGTTCACCACTGTGTTACATCACCTTTTCTTTTAACAACACTCAATAAAAGATTGGGAACTGAAGAAACTAATTGTTGAAGCTTTGAAAGTGAAATTCTTTCCCATTCTTGTTTTATGTAGAGCTTCAGTCGTTCAACAGTCCGAGGTCTCCGCTGTCGTATTTTACGCTTCATAATGCGCCACACATTTTCGATGGGAGACAGGTCTGGACTGCAGGCGGGCCAGGAAAGTACCCGCACTCTTTTTTTACAAAGCCACGCTGTTGTAACACGTGCTGAATGTGGCTTGGCATTGTCTTGCTGAAATAAGCTGGGGCGTCCATGAAAAAGACGGCGCTTAAATAGCAGCATATGTTGTTCCAAAACCTGTATGTACCTTTCAGCATTAATGGTGCCTTCACAGATGTGTAAGTTACCCATGCCTTGGGCACTAATGCACCCCCATACCATCACAGATGCTGGCTTTTGAACTTTGCGTCGATAACAGTCTGGATGGTTTGCTTCCCCTTTGGTCCGGATGACACGATGTCGAATATTTCCAAAAACAATTTGAAATGTGGACTCGTCAGACCACAGAAAACTTTTCCACTTTGCATGAGTCCATCTTAGATGATCTCGGGCCCAGAGAAGCCGGCGGGGTTTCTGGATGTTGTTGATAAATGGCTTTCGCTTTGCATAGTAGAGCTTTAACTTGCACTTACAGATGTAGCGACGAACTGTATTTAGTGACAGTGGTTTTCTGAAGTGTTCTTGAGACCATGTGGTGATATCCTTTAGAGATATATGTCGGTTTTTGATACAGTGCCGTCTGAGGGATCGAAGGTAACGGTCATTCAATGTTGGTTTCCGGCCATGCCGCTTACGTGGAGTGATTTCTCCAGATTTTCTGAACCTTTTGATGATATTATGGACCGTAGATGTTGAAATCTCTAAATGTCTTGCAATTGCACTTTGAGAAACGTTGTTCTTAAACTGTTTGACTATTTGCTCACGCAGTTGTGGACAAAGGGGTGTACCTCGCCCCATCCTTTCTTGTGAAAGACTGAGCATTTTTTGGGAAGCTGTTTTTATACCCAATCATGGCACCCACCTGTTCCCAATTTGCCTGTTCACCTGTGGGATGTTCCAAATAAGTGTTTGATGAGCATTCCTCAACTTTATCAGTATTTATTGCCACCTTTCCCAACGTATTTGTCACGTGTTGTTGGCATCAAATTCCAAAGTTAATGATTATTTGTAAAAAAAAAAAAAAAAAAGGTTTATCAGTTTGAACATCAAATATGTTGTCTTTGTAGCATATTCAACTGAATATGGGTTGAAAATGATTTGCAAATCATTGTATTCCATTTATATTTACATCTAACACAATTTCCCAACTCATATGGAAACAGGGTTTGTACTTCAGTATTGTTTATATACTGATACTACTAGACTATGTATTAATCGTATCGACATCTGGATTGATCACCCCTACTTTACGTTGACGCTTTAGTGGTTAGCTTCTTGTGTCGTCCTGTGGTTAGCATGCTTAGCCATTGCTTTTCCTCTATTCCTCCTCTTGTCCTCCAGTGATAATATTACTTAAAATAAACTTGGTTTTTTCGCTTTGGTGGTGAGGATTAGTATCTCAGGAGTGTGTTTGCCCTGTGGATTCATTGTAACTTGCACCCTGCTGCATGTGTGTAACATGGAATATGGAAATGTAAGTGTGTCTCCCTGAGCGTGCATCCCTTTCGAAGGAATCTTTCACATGAGTACAATCTTTAGTACGTAAACACTGGGACTGGGACAAAGATCAGCTGGGCTCGGCAGCTCATCATCGCGACCATTTTAAGGAAAATACCAGCCCTGATCCGATCCCACAATGGGGACAGCTCTAGTTTTATCCCTTTTGTTTACTAATCCAATGCTTCACGTCGTATCCAGCTTCATTCAACGTGTGAGATTGTCATTGCTCCAACCTCAGCAAAGTCTGTTTTAAAATGGCTTCCAACCTGCATATAGTGGTCATCTGTTTATTGTCGCTATTGACTGCATTTACATATTGAGCTAATACACATTTTACAAGATAGTATTATTTGTAACTGGAGGTGGACAAAAGTATCAGAACAGCTACACTGAATGAAGAATCACACCCTGAGGTGCTCAAGGGTGATACTGGTCTGCCCTTCAAATGTTTTCAGTCTACAGAATAATGGAATTGGCTTCACTGTTTCAATAATAAGAAGGGATGTGAAGTTTGTGCATATGTCACTCTGTAGTGGGATAAACTCTGTAGTGCTGAGCAAGATTATAATAATTCCGTAATAGAAATAAATGTAAATCTATTGTGCGATATAATTATGTGTTGCTAGTATCGTAATTTTACGTTTGGGCTGCTGCGGGGCGCGGTGCGATGCTATGCCAGGGGAACATGCCTTTTTTGCCGTATCAGAATATGATGAAGTGTATGGAGCACTTGGCTTCACTGTAAAACCACGGTGGGAGACGAGGAAAGAATGGTGTATCGTTTCCTTTAATGTTAATAAGCTTACAATGGTATACAGAGATATAGTCATAACAATTTTATAGACAAATTATATTATTTACTAGTCACTGTGGAGAGTGGGGCAGGGGGGTCGTGAAATAATAATAATAATAACTGGGATTTATATAGCGCTTTTCTAAGTACCCAAAGTCGCTTTACATGTAGAACCCATCAATCATTCACACCTGGTGGTGGTAAGCTACTTATATAGCCACAGCTGCCCTGGGGTAGACTGATGGAAGCGTGGCTGCAATTTGCGCAAACGGCCCCTCCGACCACCACCTATCATTCTTCATTCAATTCACCGGTGTGAGTGGCACCGGGGGCAAAGGGTGAAGTGTCCCGCCCAAGGACACAACGGCAGCGATTTTTTGGATGGTAAGATATGGTAAATAGTTTCTTCTCCCTCGGGGGGTAACAGAAAATATTTGAGAAGCACTAATCTAACTGCAGTTACATTTCTAATTTGTGGTAGCATTTACATCACTTGAAAGACATGACTTCACTGTTAATAAGTTTTATTGTTTTGAACTTCTCCTTTTTATATACACAGTATAATATATACTTTACAAAAAAAGAGAAAATATCAGCAAAATTGGTATTCACTTATGTGTTTGTGTGTATAATTTTAAGAAAACCATACTATATTGTGATATATATCGTTATCTGTATATAAAATTACCAGAGCTGTCAAAATTATTAACAAGTTAACTCATGTGATTAAAAAAAAAAATAATATTGCATTAATCATTCTGACTGTACAAGCTCATTTATTTACTTAAACCGCTATACGGTCAGTGATCAGTACAAAAATGAGTGAGGAGAGTCCTGACTGGTGTGCGTTATGGCAAATTTCCCTCCAATGTATAGCCTCAAAGAACTTTATATAAGACTTTTACCAAGTTTTGTGCGAATAAAAACATGCATTCAAGTAAAACGTTTGAAAACGTTCCAGGATAACATTCGAACAACAAAATGGCATTTATGTACAAAATTGGGGTGTTTTCTTAAAGGCCTACTGAAATGCGATTTTCTTATTTAAACGGAGATAACAGGTCAATTCTATGTGTCATACTTGATCATTTCGCGATATTGCCATATTTTTGCTGAAAGGATTTAGTAGAGAACATCGACAATAAAGTTCGCAACTTTTGGTCGCTGATAAAGCCTTGCCTGTACCGGAAGTAGCAGACGAGTAGCGTGACGTCACAGGTTGTGGAGCTCCTCACATCTGCACATTGTTTACAATCATGGCCACCAGCAGCGAGAGCGATTCGGACCGAGAAAGCGACGATTTCCCCATTAATTTGAGCGAGGATGAAAGATTTGTGGATGAGGAAAGTGAGAGTGAAGGACTTAGAGGGCAGTGGGAGCGATTCAGATAGGGAAGATGCTGTGAGAGGCGAGTGGGACCTGATATTCAGCTGGGAATGACTAAAACAGTAAATAAACACAAGACATATACCGTATTTTCCGCACTATAAGGCGCACCGGATTATTAGCCGCACCTTCAATGAATTACATATTTCATAACTTTGTCCACCAATAAGCCGCCCCGGATTATAAGCCGCGCCTACGCTGCGCTAAAGGGAATGTCAAAAAAACAGTCAGATAGTTCAGTCAAACTTTAATAATATATTGAAAACCAGCGTTCTAACAACTCTGTCCCAAAATGTACGCAAATGTGCAATCACAAACATAGTAAAATTCAAAATGGTGTAGAGCAATAGCAACATAATGTTGCTCGAACGTTAATGTCACAACACACAAAATAAACATAGCGCTCACCTTCTGAAGTTATTCTTCATTCGTAAATCCTTCGAATTCTTCGTCTTCGGTGTCCGAATTGAAAAGTTGCGCAAGCGTGGGATCCAAAAATGGCCGGCTCCGTCTCGTCGAAGTCATCGGATTCAGTGTCGCTGTTGTTGTGCAGCAGTTCTGTGAATCCTGCCTTCCGGAAAGCTCGGACCACAGTTGTGACCGAAATATCTGCCCAGGCATTTACGATCCACTGGCAAATGTTGGCGTATGTCGTCCGGCGCTGTCTGCCCGTCTTAGTGAAGGTGTGTTCGCCTTCGGAGCTGTGTGAAAAAAGCCACCCGGCCTCTTCGCGTAAACTTCCCTTAACCACTCGCTCATCTTTTCTTCATCCATCCATCCCTTCGAGTTAGCTTTTATGATGACGCCGGCTGGAAAGGTCTCTTTTGGCAAGGTCTTCCTTTTGAATATCACCATGGGTGGAAGTTAGCATGGCAAGCTAGAACCACAGTGAAGGATGACTTCTCATTCCCTGTGGTGCGAATATTCACCGTACGTGCTCCCGTTCCACAGTGCGGTTCACAGGAATATCAGTTGCTGTGAAATACGGTAGTAATCCGTGTGCGGATGGAGAGATTGCGTCTTTTTATGAACCGGATCGCTTAGTAGGAGCCATTTTGTGGTCTTTACAGATGTAAACAGGAAATGAAACGTACGGTGATATCCGCGCGTTTTTTCTTCTTCTTCCGGGGGCGGGTGGTTGCTTACAGTAGAAGAAGAAGCGCTTCCTGTTCTATGGGGGCGGGTGCTTTCCTTGGCGGTTGCTTGCGTAGAAGAAGAAGCGCTTCCTGTTCTACCGGGAAAAAAGATGGCGGCTGTTTACCGAAGTTGCGAGATCGAAACTTTATGAAAATGAATCGTAATAAAGCGCACCGGGTTATAAGGCGCACTGTCAGCTTTTGAGAAAAATTGTGGTTTTTAGGTGCGCCTTATAGTGCGGAAAATACGGTATATACTCTATTAGCCACAACACAACCAGGTTTATATTTAATATGCCACAAATTAATACCGCATAACAAACACCTCCCCCCTCCCGTCCATATAACCCGCCAATAAAACTCAAACACCTGCACAACACACTTAATCCCACAGCCCAAAGTACCGTTCACCTCCCCAAAGTTCATACAGCACATATATTTCCCCAAAGTCCCCAAAGTTACGTACGTGACATGCACATAGCAGCACCCACGTACGGGCAAGCGATCAAATGTTTAGAAGCCGCAGCTGCATGCGTACTCACGGTACCGCGTCTGCGCATCCAACTCAAAGTCCTCCTGGTAAGAGTCTCTGTTGTCCTAGTTCTCCACAGGCCAATGGTAAAGCTTGACTGTCATCTTCCGGGAATGTAAACAATGAAACACCGGCTGTATGATCCGGCACAACAGTCCAGGGGTGCATTCTACGGCGGGGGTGCGTTATCCGGCACAACACCTGCCGCAATACACCGCTTCCCACCTACAGCTTTCTTCTTTGCTGTGCTGTCTCCATTGTTCATTGAACAAATTGCAAAAGATTCACCAACACAGATGTCCAGAATACTGTGGAATTTTGCGATGAAAACAGACGACTTAATAGCTGGCCACCATGCTGTCCCAAAATGTCCTCTACAATCCGTGACGTTACGCGCAGGCGTCATCATACCAAGACGTTTTCAGCAGGATATTTCGCGCGGAATTTAAAATTGCACTTTAGTAAGCTAACCCGGCCGTATTGGCATGTGTTGCAATGTTAAGATTTCATCATTGATATATAAACTATCAGACTGCGTGGTCGGTAGTAGTGGTTTTCAGTAGGCCTTTAAGAAAATGTTAATTAAGCAAGCGAGTAATCCAAATTCCAAAATGAGATTAATCGGACTAAAGTATACTTTATATCTGCATTATCCTTTCCATCCTTACCCTTTTCATCCTTTTGTAACTGAGCTACTGTGTGGAACAATTTCCCTTGTGGGTCAATAAAGTTTGTCTAAGTCGAAGTCTAAAAACAATATTGTTTGACAGCCCTAAAAATTACCTACAATGGGGAAATGTATTTTTGTCCATAATCGCAAACTACAATGGGGGCTTTGCCCTTTAAATCAGTGTTTTCCATACATTCTTAATCCAGCTAAAGGCGCTCAATTGTAACGTCATCAGAATGGGATCAAGCATTAACTCTCCATTCAACCCGTCCACATGCACACGCTAAAAACACTTCACCCTGGCCAGTGTTATCAAAAGTGCAAGTATCTGTTTGTCTAGATGGCCTAACATGAAAGCATGTATTTGGTGCTGCTGTACCTCCAACAAAAAAGCAGCAATGTAAGAGAGTTAATTTGTATTTCTGCGCATATTTGTTTAGCTTTTCATGTTTTTTGCTTATTTTTGTTTCCCCACACACATCTACATAAAAATTACATGGCCAAAAATGCCAAATAGACTATGACCTCATCTACCACCGCACCTCTAAATCAATGCCACATTGTAGGGCTGGAAAATTAATCAAATTTTGATTTTGATTATGGCTTCTCACGCTCATGAAAATATAATAATCGAAAAAATATATATATTAATGGGACGCGCAGCGTGCATGCAAATTCCTAAGCTTGTAACGGTGAAACAGATGAGAAGCGGATGGGTGAAAAATAAGAGGTCTACTAGAAGTTTGGGATTTCACCATGATTGCTGCTTTTGACACAGCGCTAGTATGCCTAATGTATATTCACTAAAGTCAATAAAAAGTAAGGCATATGATTTCCGCACTCAAGTACCCGCGGATGGCATCACATAATTGGCCAAAAATACAGAATCCGCTGTTAAACGCAGAATATCAGGGAAATTGACATAAATGTAAGGGACAGGCTGTCATTGTGAGGAGAAGGAATATTTGTTTGTGAAAATAATGTGTCCGGGACCGCTCATTTATCCGCGACACACTCAACTGTCCCGTGTTAAACTAAACAACGTGGAGACGGCCCTTTGAAACACAGACTAAACTATGAAGCTTAAGCTAGAAAAAACAATCCATACACCCACAACAAATCTCATTTGCTGGTGTTGTTGTGGACGACATCAACAATGTAACATCAATGTACAAACAAAACAGCAGTCGCAACTTGAGAGGTTCTCTTTTTTTTTTGTTACAGCCTCAAATTGTCGCCTTACTCGTCGTCATGCTGAGAACTACAGCACAGCACACTTTCTACCTTCACAAAAATAGGGCGGTGCGCTACATCCGGTCTGACTGCGATAAAACAAAAGTAAAAAAAAAAAAAAAGTACCTTATACAAGCATAATTTACTTAAAGCACTTATTAATACATTTACACAGTTATTATGCTTTGACATAAAATACTGGTCAAAATTGTCCAAAGATTATTATTGCACCAATAAATATGATGATGCTCGAACCCGGTTTTCCCAGTTGTTCGATAAGAAAAGAACAGAGTCCTCGGACTCGAATCCCTTTTTGAGAACCGGTTCTTTATGAGAGTTGGTTCTTTATTAAAATCCCTGGGAACGAATCTCGTCCCGACAAGAAATGCCCCGTGAGACATCACAAGAAATTACGTCTTGTAGCTCAGTCATTTGTCACGGACCGGGTGCAGCGTGCTGCGGTTCGTTCCCCGGACGCAAAACTGACAGCTTCGGACGAAAGCGTGCAGGTAGGAGATGATTTATTTCTCATAAATCATACACATTACAACAGACAGGAACGAAACAAAAGGAAAGCGTGCCGTTCGCACGAGAAGCTAAAGCAAAAACTTACTTAGCACAGGAATACTAGAAGCTAAGGTAACTTTAGCACAGGAATCATGAGCTCGAAAACCAGAATGCCAACGTAACTGTTGCAAATGCAAACAATGAAGCCACGACGAGTGACCGGAAAAGGCAGGCTTAAATAGAGTCTCTGATGAGCAACAGGTGCGCGTACAAGGCAGGTGAAAATCATAAGTAACCATGGTGACTAAAACAAACCCCCGAAGTGCACAAAACAACTAAGGAAGTCCAAAACTAACAGAACATAACTAAACAAAACATGATCCGACCACGGATCATGACATCATTAGGCATCACTAGTGCTTTCTTTATTTCTTTAGTTTATTTGGAACATGAACACACTTACAGTATAATACATCAAAGTTTCATATCATTTCACTTTACAGGAGTAGGAAGAAGTAAAGCTTATTTAATCCTACCCCTTTCCCACTTCATAGCGTTTACAAATATATACATCATTTACTGACCTTTTTATAATTAAATATCTGTGAATTTGCAACAGTTTTGTAATATGTAATTAATTAATTCAGTCACTATTAATATACTGAGATGAAGAATATCTTATTTTCAATAAGGTTGAAAGTATTTCTCATAATTCTTCTTCTTTGTACTTTGTAAGCACTATTCATTTGAACAACCTCTTAAACTGGATCATATCAGTACAATGTTTAACTTCTTTACTTAATCCATTCCATCATTTAATTCCAGATCATTTTAGCTGTTTGCAATTTTACCAAACCATCGAAGTTTAATATTTTTGACTCAATAAATAAAGTGTTTATATGTTCTCTATATCCAACATTATGTATCAGTCTAATTGATCTTTTTTGTAAAACGATTAACGAATGTAGCACACATTTGTAGTTATTTCCCCACATTTCTGCACAATAACTCAGATATGGTAATACTATAGTAGCGAGCAGTAGAGAATGTGAAGTGATTTGTTAAACCAAATATTGTGTGTTTTTTTCCCATATACAACAACCTATCTGGAATCGATAAGAGAATCGATAAGGAATCGGGTCGATAAGAGGATTCGATAATAGGCTCGAACTCGATAATTTCTTATCAAACGTCGTCCCTACCAATAAATGTGGGGATTTTTGCATTTAATTTTTATTACATTTTATTTCACACAAAAAGCATGCACTCTATGGAAATAAGTGTCAAAGGTAAAAAAAACTGAATTAACATACCAGTTTTTTCAACTATATTTAACGTTTAGTTTTAGTGGTACAAATTAATGAATAACTGTGTTATTAATCGTGATTACAATATCAATCATAATAAACGTGATTATTATTTTGGTCATAATCATCCAACTCCGCAGTCCTGTGGTAAACTGAAACTGTAGTTTCTTTTATACAAAACAAAAACCAAGGAGGGGACAACTAATGAATAAAGTAACTGCTTTTAATAAACCTGCATTATGTGCATGATTCACAAGTGCCAAGTCAGCAGCTGACACCACAATATGGGAGGTGAACTGACTTGACACACCTTCTGACAGACAGAGACAGAGCTGTCAAAAAAATGACAACTGCCTGAAGACATATCTGTCTAAAAAGAACATCACAGCTAGTAATCAAATTGCATGTGCTTGAAACATTTAATTACTTAATTAATGACAGACGAGCCCAACAACTCCTGACTTTGCTGTTCTCATCAAGTATTCTCAATTTGTTTAAATAATAGTAATAATCATGTGTGCATTCATTATTCAGCCTTTTCAGCCACTTGCCTTATTAAAAGAAACACATTTTTGTGTGTAATAACAAACGATAAAATGTACTGAAAATCTCATATAAACAAACAACATTAATGTGGCAAGAAATATGTCAATAATGAATAAAACTAATTGTACTGGACCAAAAATCACTCCATATTCTCAACTGCTCGCGAGTGTTACCATATCTGAGGTATTGTGTAGAAAAATGGGGCGATAACTACAAAAGTCCACTTCATTCACGAAGCGTGTCACAAAAAGGGCATTTAGAATAATACATAATGCTGGATATGGAGAACACTCAAACCCTGTATTTATAGAATCAAAAATATTGAAATTCAATGATTTGTTGCGTTTGCAAACAGCTAAAATGATGCACAAAGCAAACTATAACCTGCTACCCAAGAATGTACACCAATTATTCTCAACAAAATAAGAGAAATATAAAGTTAGAGAAAGAATAAACTTAAAATATGTACATGCACATACAACACTTATAAAACACATAGTGGATCAGTATGTGGAATTAAATTCAATTAATTAAACAAAGAAGTAAAACAATGTATGATCCAGTTTAGGAAACATGTTCAAACTCAAAGTCTTTACAAAGTACAAAGAACAATCCAAATAAACATCTTGAACCTTATTGAAAAATTAGATGATTGTATTCATCTGATTTAAATGAATCGTATTATCATATGAATCACAGCATTATATTGTGTGCTAAAATGTTGTGTAACTGATCATTCCTAGTAGTTTATAACCTACAATGGTACCTTTTGTAAATGACTTGACTAAAATACAAGAAAAGGACAACTTTGTGGGCTTACTGGGGGAACATTTAGATGTTAATTGACTGTCCATCTTTGCACAAGTAAAAACGCTGCAGAACTGCTTGTATCAGGGATTATATCACACATTTTACATGCAAACCGATATAATCCAATACTCATTTTTTTGGAGATATTGAATCGATATCAATATTGGATCGGGAAACCCCTAGTCTGAAAGTATCATTTATAACTTCTAGCATTGTTCCTTCCTACCGACTAACATTTATAAACATCTAACACTGAAAACACGGAATGATTTTACCTCTTAAACTCTGGTCCATTTTACTGGAAAAATACCATCCATCCATCCATCCATCCATCCATCCATCTTCTTCCGAGGTAGGGTCGCGGGGGCAGCAGCCTAAGCAGGGAAGCCCCGACTTCCCTCTCCCCGTGGCCTCCTACCGGTCGGACGTGCCCTAAACACCTCCCTAGGGAGGCGTTCGGGTGGCATCCTGACCAGATGCCCGAACCACCTCATCTGGCTCCTCTCGAAGGAGCAGCGGCTTTACTTTGAGCTCCCCCCGGATGGCAGAGCTTCTCAACCTATCTCTAAGGAAGAGCCCCGCCACCCGGCGGAGGAAACTCATTTCGGCCGCTTGTACCCATGATCTAGTCCTTTCGGTCATAACCCAAAGCTCATGACCATAGGTGAGAATGGGAACGTAGATCGACCGTTAAATTGAGAGCTTTGCCTTCCGGCTCAGCTCCTTCTTCACCACAACGGATCGATACAGCGTCCGCATTACTGAATACGCCGCACCGATCCGCCTGTCGATCTCACGATCCACTCTTCCCTCACTCGTGAACAAGACTCCGAGGTACTTGAACTCCTCCACTTGGGGCAGGGTCTCCTCCGCTGACACTGATCATACAGGGAGCGGACCGCCACAATCAGACAGTCCATTACCCCATACTCTCTGAGCACTCCCCACAGGACTTCCCGTGGGACACGGTCGAATGCCTTCTCCAAGTCCACAAAGTACATGTAGACTGGTTGGGCAAACTCCCATGCACCCTCAAGGACCCTGCCGAGAGTATAGAGCTGGTCCACAGTTCCACGACCAGGACGAAAACCACACTGTTCCTCCTGAATCTGAGGTTCGACTATCCGGCGTAGCCTCCTCTCCAGTACACCTGAATAGACCTTACCGGGAAGGCTGAGGAGTGTGATCCCACGATAGTTAGAACACACCCTCCAGTTCCCCTTTTTAAAGAGAGGAACCATCACCCTGGTCTGCCAATCCAGAGGTACCGCCCCCGATGTCCACTCGATGCTGCAGAGTCTTGTCAACCAAGACAGCCCCACTGCATCCAGAGTCTTAAGGAACTCCGGGCAGATCTCACCTACCCCCGGGGCCTTGCCACCGAGGAGCTTTTTAACTACCTCAGCAACCTCAGCCCCAGAAATAGGAGAGCCCACCACAGATTCCCAAGGCACTGCTTCCTCATAGGAAGACGTGTTGGTGGGATTGAGGAGGTCTTCGAAGTATTCCCTCCACCGATCCACAACATCCGCAGTCGAGGTCAGCAGAACACCATCCTCACCATACACGGTGTTGATAGTGCACTGCTTCCCCTTCCTGAGACGGCGGATGGTGGTCCAGAATCGCTTCGAAGCCGTCCGAAAGTTGTTTTCCATGGCTTCCCCGAACTCCTCCCATGTCCGAGTTTTTGCCTCCGCGACCGCTGAATCCGCACACCGCTTGGCCTGTCGGTACCTGTCCGCTGCCTCAGGAGTCCTATGAGCCAAAAGAACCCGAAAGGACTCCTTCAGCTTGACGGCAACCCTCACAGCCGGTGTCCACCAACGGGTTCTAGGATTACCGCCACGACAGGCACCAACTACCTTGCGGCCACAGCTCCAATCAGCCGCCTCGACAATAGAGGTGCGGAACATGGTCCACTCGGACTCAATGTCCAGCACCTCCCTCGTGACATGTTCAAAGTTCTTCCGGAGGTGGGAATTGAAACTCTCTCTGACAGGAGACTCTGACAGGAGACTCTGCCAGACGTTCCCAGCAAACTCTCACAATGCGTTTGGGCCTGCCAGGTCTGTACGGCATCCTCCCCCACCATCGCAGCCAACACACCACCAGGTGGTGATTGGTAGAAAGCTCCGTCCCTCTCTTCACCCGAGGGTCCAAAACATGAGGCCGTAAATCCGATGATCCAACTACAAAGTCGATCATGGAACTGCGGCCTAGGGTGTCCTGGTGCCAAGTGCACATATGGACACCCTTATGCTTGAACATGGTGTTCGTTATGGACAAACCGTGACGGGCACAAAAGTCCAATAACAAAACACTACTCGGGTTCAGATCCGGGCGGCCATTCTTCCCAATTACGCCTCTCCAGGTTTCACTGTCATTGCCAATATGAGCGTTGAAGTCCCCCAGTAGAACGAGGGAATCACCCGGGGGAGCACTCTCAAGTGAATCCAAAAAGGGTGGGTACTCTGAGCTGCTGTTTTGCGTAAGCGCAAACAACAGTCAGGACCCATCCCCCCACCAGAAGGCAGAGGGAAGCTACCCTCTCGTTCACTGGGTTGAACTCCAACGTGCAGGCTCTGAGCCGGGGGAAAACAAGAATTGCCACCCCAGCCCGTCGCCTCTCACTGCTGGCAACGCCAGAGTGGAAGAGAGTCCAGTCCCTCTTGAGAGAACTGGTTCCAGAGCCCTTGCTGTGCGTCGAAGTGAGTCCGACTATATCAAGCCGGAACTTCTCCACCTCGCGCACGAGCTCAGGCTCCTCCTCCCCCAAGCGAGGTGACGTTCCACGTCCCAAGAGTTAGCTTCCACCCAGCTCACATTGCACACGACCTCTATGGCCCCTGCTATGGGTGGTGAGTCCATTGGAGGGGGGACCCACGTTGCCTCTTCGGGCTGTGCCTGGCCGGGCCCCAGGCCCGGAGTTACGGCACGATGGCGAGCGCCTGGTGGCCGGGCCTGGCTCCAGAGGGGGGCCCCGGTGACCCGCGTCCGGGCGAGGGAAATCTGAGTCTCGGTTCTTGTATTTCCATAGAAGTCTTCGAGCTGCTCTTGGGACGGCGTGGCGCAGTGGAAGAGTGGCCGTGCGCAACCCGAGGGTCCCTGGTTCAATCCCCACCTAGTACCAACCTCGTCATGTCCGTTGTGTCCTGAGCAAGACACTTCACCCTTGCTCCTGATGGGTGCTGGTTAGTGCCTTGCATGGCAGCTCCCTCCATCAGTGTGTGAATGTATGTGTGAATGGGTAAATGTGGAAGTAGTGTCAAAGCGCTTTGAGTAGAAGCATTTAAGTCCCATCTTAAAACTCATTTGTATACTCTAGCCTTTAAATAGCCCCCCTGTTAGACCAGTTGATCTGCCGTTTCTTTTCTTTTCTCCTCTGCTCCCCTATTCCTTGTGGAGGGGGGGGGGGGGGGGGGGGGGGGCACAGGTCCGGTGGCCATGGATGAAGTGCTGGCTGTCCAGAGTCGGGACCCGGGGTGGACCGCTCGCCTGTGCATCGGCTGGGAACATCTCTGCGCTGCTGACCCGTCTCCGCTCGGGATAGTGTCCTGCTGGCCCCACTATGGACTGGACTCTTACTATTATGTTGGATCCACTATGGACTGGACTCTCACAATATTATGTCAGACCCACTCGACATCCATTGCTTTCGGTCTCCCCCAGAGGGGGGGGGGTTACCCACATATGCGGTCCTCTCCAAGGTTTCTCATAGTCATTCACATCGACGTCCCACTGGGGTGAGTTTTTCCTTGCCCTTATGTGGGCTTTGTACCGAGGATGTCGTTGTGGCTTGTGCAGCCCTTTGAGACACTTGTGAATGAGATTTAGGGCTATATAAATAAACATTGATTGATTGATTGATTGATTGAGTACCTTGAAGGTAGAAAAGCGCTATACAAGTACAACCCATTTATCATTTATTTATCTCTTTGTCTGATCCCTCACCTAGGACCTGTTTGTCTTGGGAGACCCTACCAGGGGTCATGGAAGCCCCCGGACAACATAGCTCCTAGGATCATATACCAAAAAAAATACCAAATGAATAATATCTGAGTGTACATGGTATGAAAGAAGATACTGAATGTTGATGGTTAGAAATTGATGAAAATGTATATATACTGTATTTACTAGTGGATAAGAGTAAATGAAGATGTTTGTTCAGTAAGTTTTAGTGGTAGAAGAATGATACTTACAAGTGAAACTAAAAAAAAATACCGTGCAATTGTTAGTTTATTCCAGCAATTAGATTTACAACGTGAAACTATGACATGACAAAGTCTTATAACATGCAACTCAAGATATTTCAAGCCATTAATTTTGATGATTATGGCTAACAGCTTATGAACACAAACAATTAAGAATATGATACAATTAATAAAGGGATTTTTTTTAAAGACAAATATTGGCCCTCTGAAAAGTTTAAACTTATAAGTTAAAGTTAAAGTTAAAGTACCAATGATTGTCACACACACACTAGGTGTGGCGAAATTATTCTCTGCATTTGACCCATCAACCTTGATCACCCCCTGGGAGGTGAGAGGAGCAGTGGGCAGCAGCGGTGGCCGCGCCCGGGAATCATTTTGTGGTGATTTAACCCCCAATTGCAACCCTTGATGCTGAGTGCCAAGCAGGGAGGTAATGGGTCCCATTTTTATAGTCTTTGGTATGACTCGGCCGGGGTTTGAACTCACAACCTACCGATCTCAGGGCGGACACTCTAACCACTAGGCCACTGAGTAGGTGTACATCTGTATCACTTGGTTTGAGACCTATTTTCATGAATTATTGCCTCTATGTGGCATGGCATGGATGCTATCACCCTGTGACACCGCTTCAGTGTTATGAAAAACCAGAATACTTCGATAGCAGATTGTTTGTCAGCATCTTCATCAAGCATGTCTGCTAAAGGAACCATTAAGTGTTCTAAAATCTCCTGATAGACAGTGGTGTTCACTCTGAACTTAATAAGGCACAGTAGACCACCACCAGCAGATGACATGGCTCCCCAAACTAACATTGAAGAAACTTCACACTGGAAGTGTCTTAGATTGTGTGCGCGTCCCTTTTTACTCCAGACTCTGAGACCTAGGTTTCCAAATGAGATGTAAAATGCTCTCATTGGAGAAGAGGACTTTGGACCATTGAGCAACAGACCAGTTCTTTTTTTTCTTTAGCCTAGGTAAGACACTTCTGACATTGTTTGTTGCTCAGGAGTGGTTTGATAAGAGGAATATGACATTTGAAGCCCATTTTCATGATCCATCTGTGTGTGGTGGCTCTTGATGTATTAACTCCAGCCTCGGTCCACTCATTGTGAAGTTCCCTCATATTTTTGAATGGCCTTTTCCTGACAATCCTCTCTAGACTCCAGTTATTCCTACGGATTATGCACCTTTTTCTTCCACATGTTTCCCTTCCAGCTACATTTTTATGAATGTGCTTTTGTAATGCACTTTGAGAACATCAAACTTATTTTGCAATTACTTTTTGAGGCTTTCTCTCCTTGAGGAGGATGTCAATGATGTATTTTTGCACAAATGTCAGGTCAAAAGTCTTCCCCCATGATTGTGAATTCTTATGAACCAGACAGAGACCATCAAAAGGCTCAAGAACCCTTCACAGGTTTTTTGGATAAATTAGCTGATGAGCGTGTGACACTTAGAGCCTAGACTAGGATTGAACCTTTTCACAATATTCTAATTATCTGAGATTTTAAATTAGGGATTTTCCAAAAATGTAACCCATGATTATCAAGATTATAACAAAAGATTAACATACCGTATATCACTTTACATGTAATGAGTTTTTACATATTAGTTTCACATTTGAAGTTGAATTGCTTACATCAATTAACTTTTGCACGATTTTCACATTTTTCAACTGTAAATAGAGCTAAGTGTTAACTTTCAAATGCTGTTAAGTTGTTTACATTAATGTTTTATGAAATTATTCATGACAAATGCTGCTCTTTGACTATTGGCTTGTTTTCCACAGTTGCTAATTTAAGTATATGTGCTTTGAATCGGACACGTGTTTATTGATATTGAACAATTACCATAGCAACACAGACACAACCCGGCAGCTCTCAGTACCGTGGTTAACGCCTTCCCTCCAAGCAACTACTACGTAAATGAATCAATTGTGCTTTCTTCAGCGTGTAGAACTAAATATTTTCCACATTAGTTACCAAGTGATCAGCTCAGCTACTGGATTTGTTTCCACATTAACAGAGCCATTCTCAGAGACATACATTAGAATTAAAGTTGTATTGCGTATAATGTAATCACAAGGGTCTAC
Organism: Nerophis lumbriciformis; assembly: GCF_033978685.3. Lineage (NCBI taxonomy): Eukaryota > Metazoa > Chordata > Actinopteri > Syngnathiformes > Syngnathidae > Nerophis > Nerophis lumbriciformis. The sequence continues at coordinate 25,751,862 of NC_084578.2, read as the reverse complement.
AATTGACAAGATGTATGGCTTTAACTACAATATAGGCATGCATGATTTGAAACACATGCAAGTGAGAATGACACTCAATTAGTTACATACAGTACTTGTACAAAGACACAGAGTATCCCAACAAGAGTCTCTATATGCTAGTTATTTGATGCCACTACATGTTAGAAGTGTCTTTTTGCCCCAAAAAAGTGATCAGTGATTACTTAAAGAAACATACTAAGGTTAGATCTAAAATCGTTTAAAAAGCTCCTGTATTCCAACAGCAGATAAAGTTCATACAACAACAGTCCTGTTATGTTGGTTCTGATCCGGCTAATGCCATTATCTCGTCGACACTCGAAACGGGCAATATGGCCTAAATAGCGATATAAATTACAGCCTCCTGCTATAACGATATACAGTACATTACAATATATTATTTGGTATATAAATTATGATTTGACCATTTCAAAAGGGTTAAAAAGGCTCCTGATTTCTCCTACACTTTTCCTATTATGCAGTAACACACTGCGTAATTTCTAGTTGTATTTTGTTATTATTTATCAATGTGTTAAATTTATTGTTTATATCTGGTTACTTTCTATAGTAACACATTCATATCTACACTCCCGTTAAAAAGTAATAAGCACATATTCTTCTGTTGTTTTGGACACTTTACTTTAGTTTTAGGCGATACTTCAAGTTTGGGTACCAATCTAATACCAAGTAGTTACAGGGGCAGTATTGATCATACCAATGCTGATATTGATACTTAATATTTGTAATCTTATTGAATGAATGCATTTTTTATTACAACTATAATCAGACAAAAACACAGGATGGCAGTGTAACAATATCAATAAAATGTTTAAACTATGTCTTAATATTGGCTCTGATTTAAATCCTTTGGTTTTTGCTATTTAAGCCCTCCTGTGTGACTTTATCTTGAGAACAATAATAAAACGGCAAAATATTATTGGATAATAAAAAATAATATTGAGGTAATGACTGTGGAATCAACGATATACTGATCATTTACTTGGTATCGTTACAGTCAATATTTTTTAGCGATCTACCCACCTTTGTTTACAATCAAGAGCTCTAGCTTGCGGTTAGCATATTCTCCGACAGTGTGTAGTGGATGGAGCATGTTTATCTATTCCTCGTCCCCCAGGGATTACACTTGTAAGACGTTACTTATTTGCTACCATGGAGGCGAGGATTGCTGACTTAGAAGTGGCTTAGCACTGTGGAGGCACATTAACTGCTAGCTAGAATGCTAAAATAGTAGTAAACGTTCTTTCGTCAGTCAAATGTCTATCATTCGTATCGTAAAAACAATTTCATAAAAATGTGTCTAAGTCTATTGTCTATATCGCGCAACCCTAGTCCACACCAAACCTTACATTTAGGGATGTTCCGATCAGGAAATGTGTGCTGCAGATTAAAATACGGATCATTCAGAGGGAAATCGGCCGATACAAATACCCCATCACATGTGTAAACTGTACATTTTTTGTTTATTTCTGGTGAGTGCTATTTCCGTATTATCTTTTATTACATACAATTGATCTAATTACTCTATAGTATCAATCCTATACGGACAGATATTAACTATTCCATGAGTGTGTAAACATTAACAAAAACAAAACAATGATTTAGAAAAAATGTTAATATTGATCTGATCGCTATAGTATCAATCAAATACTAAAACTAACTACCCTTAATATCGACACTACAATATTATGGATCAATCACCCTCTTAAGTGTCATTTACCTTCGCTGAGGACATGTTCTGTATGTGGGCCTATTTGAATTTTAGTTAAAGAGCCCTTACATGGATGCATTAGCTTATACCGCGCTACTAAAACAACTAATTGAACTTTTCACTGACACCTTACTTAACCAAATAAACATTGTTATGCTGCCTGTTGGGGTGATAATAACCAATCAACTTATGTGTGTAAAAAATACCAGCCCTTCTTCTAACAAGTGTAACTCAGACCAATTGCAATCATAATGGTTGGCATACACTTAATCGCCAATGAAATTGTACAACTACTAATATGCTGCTTGATGGCTGGACTTTTGTCATAATGTAAGCAAGGAACAACGGCATACTTTGTTTTTAACAGCACTTAGCCTCTCCTTGCTTTAAAAAAAAAAAAAGAAAAAACTTCCATAAGGGTCTTTTGTAGCAGTGAGCTGCACAACTCATAAATAAAGTATTCATATTTATATCTTTATTGCTAAAAATATCTCAAGTTTAATTTAAAAAGCTGATGGATAAATTTAGAGCCACTGTTCGAGTCGTAATCCATTAGTTGACTAATCTAGGCCTGCAACAATTAATTCATTAAAATCGATTTGAAAAAAGCTTAAATGTACATATATTATGTTACTTTTTTTCCAATCGGTTCAATGTAACTAAGAAAAAATTATAAAATCCGGACCACATTGAGTGCCCTCAACTTTAAATATGCCGACATTCTTTGAGTAACCCACATTAATCCATTTCCTATACTGCTTATCTTTGTTAGGGTCAGAATAAGATAGGGTCTATCCCAGCTGAATTTGGGCAAGAGGGTACATTCTAGACTTGTCGCCAGTCAATCACAGGGCACATATAGAGAAACAATCACTCACACTTATATTCTTACCTACGGACAATTTAGAGTCTTCAGTTAACCTAACATGCATATTTTTGTAATGTGAGTGTACTCTGAGAAAACGCACGCACAGGGAGAACATGCATACTCCGCATAGAGACGAAACTGAGATTCGAACACAGATCTCTTGACTGTGCTAACCACTAGAGCACCGTGCAACTCATGTAGACATGTTAGAAATTCAATTTTAATGATGTTGTGAATTTACAAGAAAAAAGAATGAAAGCATAAAAATTTGTCTTTCCAATTACAGTATCTGTTAACAAGTTTCCCTGAAATACAGAGGCTATATAGTGTATTTTATCCGATTACTTGATGAATAAAATAATAATAATAACTGCATTCCTAGACTAATCGTTAAGATACTTGATGGTTCGTCCACATTCAAATTGTCAATTACTTGATTAAAAAAATATTAATTAGCTACATCCGTAGACTAATCGTTAAGTGTATAAAGCGCTCTAAAAACATTCAAAAGCTTCCATCAACGTTTTAAATACACGCTTTAAGTATATATGTAGTGTAGTAACAGGCACATTCGTAATAACATGTAATATTTACATATTTTGCTCATTTCAAAAAGGGAACTGCACTTTTTGACGACAGATATATATATTTTTTCATTCTAAATATTAAATAAATGCGATCAAAAGTCCGCTTACAATAAAGCCTATGGGAGCCGCGCAATTCCGCCTACAAAGCCCTTAAAAAAACATCCAAACACCTCCATTGAGGTTGTATATACATGATGTAAGTATATATGTTATGTAGTAATTGGTACATTATTAATAACATTTAATAATGATGTATTTTGATAATTTTAAGCATACGCGGCGCAATTATTTCAAAAACATCACGTTTGCCTTTTTTTTCTTTATCACTGATTATTAACTCAGTGCAGACTTTATAAGAGTGAACAAACATGATAAAACATCACTTACTGTGCAAGGTCTACTGTCATTAGGATGCCGACTGCTAGGATGTTCATATATTCCCATTTAGGTGAAGAATGTCTCATAATCCTCACGAAGAAAAGGAGTGGGGGGGAGCGCCTTTTCGTGACGGCCTCGCCAGTTTCGGGTCTGAAATGGCTGTCAAAGTGTACCAACTTGTCGGAATACCTACTCAGACTTTTTCTGTGCAGGTGAGATGCATGATTTATGATCTGGAGTAAACTTACAGGGAGCTGGGAAGCAGTAGGCCGCTCGATGAAGTAAACATAGGCACACAAGCTTGTGATCACGGCGCAGCTATAAATAGTTTGTTTATAATAACAATATCACTAATACTTGGTTAATATTCAAGTCCATCTATCTTCTTCCGCTTATCCGAGGTCGGGTCGCGGGGGCAGCAGCCTAAGAAGGGAAGCCCAGACTTCCCTCTCCCCAGCCACTTCGTCCATCTCGGATCCCGTGGCGTCCCAGGCCAGCCAGGAGACATAGTCTTCCCAACGTGTCCTGGATCTTCCCCGTGGCCTCCTACCGGTCGGACGTGCCCTAAACACCTCCCTAGGGAGGCGTTCGGGTGGCATCCTGACCAGATGCCCGAACCACCTCATCTGGCTCCTCTCGATGTGGAGGAGCAGCGGCTTTACTTTGAGCTCCTCCCGGATGGCAGAGCTTCTCACCATATCTCTAAGGGATAATAATATTCAAGTCACAAAATGTAAATGGAGTATTGTTGGCGCTTTTTGAATGGTTATTTTTCGGATTTTATGAGCAAAATAGTGGAGCTCCCATTGACTGTGCTGTAAGCGGACTTTTATTTAAAAAACATAGGCACTAGAGATGCGCGGATAGGCAATTTATTTCATCCGCAACCGCGGCAGAAAGTCGTCAACCATCCGCCATCCACCCGATGTAACGTTTGATCAGAACTGCATCCGCCCGCCATCCGCCCGTTGTTATATATCTAATATTAATTAAAAAATTTTAAAAAGGGTGAAAACTACGCGAATTGCACCTTGTGCAGACAAGATTTTTCGATCGGACACGGAGGAATTAGTGATGTAAAAGACCACGTTGGGACAAAAAAACACAAGTCTAATGCCGTTGCTAGCGATACAAGTGGAAAACTTTCAACGTTTTTCGTCGCCCAAACAGATTCTTTGGATGTGATAAATGCCGAAGTTTTATTTACGGAGGCAATAATTGAGCATGGACTTCCAATCGCACTGGCTGATCACATCATTACGCGGTGATCGCGATCCCAAAAATAAACTTTTCTTGCATGATAATGTCCAGAAAAATTCGCTTTATATTACTATAGAGTCCTTTTAACGAATGAGTTTGATGGTTTATCACAAACCTTAAATGAAAGAAGTCCTTTGTTCTCCTGCAGCATGGCCTTGCTTTGTGTTTGGTGCGCCATCCTGTCGGCTGTATTTCACAGCACGACATACTGTTAAAAGTGTTTATACTATTTATACTTTCAATTAACAAATTGAAGTCTTGTGAAAGGTTGACAGGATAACTGGCATTAACTGTCAAAATAATTTCAAACTATTGAAGTTAGCTTACAGAATAAACATGTCAATCAACCCATATGATTTTTGCTGTAATATTTTTGTTTTGAAAAGTCACTGTGACTGATAGAAAAGTGATGGTTTTAGCAACATTTTAACCTGTCTGAATGCTAATAATCATTTTGCGAGCAAGCAGGTAAGCTGCGCGGGCGGAGCGCGCGGAGTGACCCATGTTACGAGCCCCCGGCCACGGGGGTGGCGGGCAGGTAAGCTGCTTACCTGCTGCGCGTGACGCCGGCCGCGGCGAAAGCGGACGAGGCGGGGTGTCGGTGCGGTGGGCGCGGTAGTGACCCTGGACGTGCGTCGGGCCCTTCTCGCGGATCGCCTCAGCTACGGCTCCCGGTGGGGCCCTCTCGGGGGAAGGAGCCTCGGTCCCGGACCCCGGCGAGGAGTCCCTCCGCTCCGTAAAAGTGTCCATCTCTTTTCTTTTTTTTTCTTCTGTTGTGGCATATGCTGCAGGTTCCTGCTCGTTTTTCGTATGTGGGTAACAACATTTAACTATGTATATATATTTCCCAATTGGTTTAACTGCCAACCGCAAAAAAAAAATAAAAAAAATAAAAAAATAAAAAAATCTAATTAATCCGCCCGACCCGACCCGCGAGCGGATAAAATCTTATTTTTTTAAATTTCATCCACCCGATCCGCGGATAATCCGCGGACTCCGCGGTTGTGTCCGCAAACCGCGCATCTCTAATAGGCACACAAGCTTGTGATCAAGCTTGTGTATTTAATATTTAGAATGCATTAAAAAAAAAAGTGTCTTCATGTCATTCATAATGATTGTGTACGATCCAAAAAAAGTGCAGTTCCCTTCACTCAATCAGTGGAGTATTAATTTCACAAACGCATCAGAATGTTAGCTTTTCCTTTCAACAACAACACTAATATTAATGGCAGACTTCATGAGAGCCAACAACGGCTACTTTGGAACAAATGAGAATCCAGAAACGTATTTTTTGTCAGCCTGAAAATACTACTAGCTTTACAAACAATGTGCGAAACAGATCAAGCTATAGTGACACACTAATCATCATGCAGCAGTATTGCTAAGTGCGAAACAAGAAATACAAACTACGAAATACTTACTGAACAATGTGCTAAAATTTTACTACACTGAAATTGTTTTTTAAATGTTTAACTAATCATGTGCCACCGCTGGTCTGTAATCTGGCAGTCTGACGTCAAGGCTCTCGCAGACCTAACACCAGATCCTCAGTCGGTGGGGAATGTGTGGTTCCTAAGTTCAGAACATCTTTTGGACAGTTTACCTTTTACTCTAAACGGAGCCAGACTGTGGAACACCATTCCTACTGAATTAAAACTGCCAACTGACCTTAAACTCTTCACCAGACGTCTGAAACCGTGGCAGAAATCAGAGCAAAGTTGTAAACATTATTAATGTATTGTCAATTTGATACATTGTATATTTTTTAATATATTAACACGCATTCTATATCCTATGAGCATCCTGTGGACAGGTGTTGAAAATTAGCATTTTCTTGCTACAACAATTAAAGCAGTACATCTGTTTTGTCCATATCAATTAAGTAAAAAACTTTTTTTTTTTTAATTTCTGCTCTTACTAGGATGCCGACTGATAGGATGTTCATATCTTCCTGCTTAAATGATCTGATGAAGGTTTGGGGGGAAAAAAAAGTGCAGCAAACATGAGTCTTTTCATGTCTTTCTCGCACTCTCCGGTTATAAGTTGGATGTCAAAGTTTACAAACTTCTCAGTTTATGTACATCTTTTATAATGGAGCAAGAAAAACAAAGATGCAACAAACACTGCGAAACATAAACAGCAAGGGTGAAAAAACATCCACATATTCGATAAAATATCACTGTTCTACAGAACTTTGTTGTAGAAATCTGTCTCCATCTGACACTTGCGTCTCAGGTTTTAATAAGGAACTGCACTTTTTTTGGGGAATTTTGCCTATTATTCAAAATCATTATGAAAGACATGATGGATGGATTTTTTTAATGCATTCTAACTTTTAAATAAACATGAATAACAGTCCGCTTACAGCGGAGCCAATGGGAGGTACTCTATTTCACCCATAAAATCCAATAAATAACCATTCAAAGACAGCCACCATTTTGGGACTTGAATATTAACCAAGTACTAGTGATATTGTCATTTTAAGCGCTAATGCAGACAAACTATTTATAGCGGCGACGTGATGCCTATTTACTACGAGTGGTCTGCTGCCTTCTTGCTTCCTTGCTCCCTGTAAGTTTATTCTATCTATCCATCCATTTTCTCCCGCATGTCCCTTTCGGGGTGGTGGGGGTTGCTGGAGCCTATCCCAGCTGCATTCGGGCGGAAGGCGGGGTACACCCTGGACAAGTCGCCACCTCATCGCAGGGCCAACACAGTGGTGTACGGTGCAACAAATTTACTCACAAATGCTCCTAAAAATAGATCGTACGACTTATAAAAAAAAAAAACAAAAAAAAAACTGTCACACGTGCAAAAAGAGATTTCAACCTCTTCAGCGCATTTTGCTTCGAAATCCAAACTAGATCTTAGATGAAGAAACTGGTCAGTAAAAGACAACATTTTTTTCACCACCATTAGACACAAACTGCACTGCGTGCTACTAACTACAAGGGTCGGAGGGAATATTGAACAACAAATCAATGATAGAAGTGACAAACTTGCCATTTAAATAATACCCCGTTTGTTGACAAGAACATACAGCCATGGAAGAACATTAAATCTTTTTATTAAGCAGAGGTAACACAATCCAGTGAAAGATTCAAAAGAGCTGCCGCTGCTAGCCTGCTAAGCGAACAAAAAGGCTCAAGCTCAGACTCACTGTCGTCACACATCACTAAGCAACAGGCACTGCCTTTTTAAAAGGCACACACACAGACGCACACACTGTTGTCATATGTAACTTATCTCAACTACATTATGCCAGATATTCGTAGTTTATTTTTTAAGTAACAGATGAATTTCCAGAGTAATTACTTACATTTATTAAAGGGTAATTATGTCAGTAATTCAATTCAATTGTTGGTAAAGTAACCAGTAACTATAATAAATTACTTTTTAAAAGTAATTGTCAGATCACAGCCTGTCACACAGCATCATGAAGCAGTTGGCAGGTTGGTGTTCCTGGCTAACATATTTGTATGTCCCATCATAATATTTATTTATAAAAACACCATTGTTAAAGGTCAATTATTTTCATGTTTAAACATGAAAAAGTGGGACACTTTATTTCACATTTTGTTCTTTTGTGTTTTGTTAGCTGAAGAATTGAGCATAGCTAAAGATTTTTAATGAAGATGGGAGATTTTTTTTATATTATTTTGAAGGCTTTTTCTTTTTTCTTATCTCAAAACACCTCTTAAGTTGGGATCCTATAATACAAAACCTACTTTTCTTAATTGTTGGTACTTGTTTTTGTGTATTTGGTAATCCCCATCAGTCCCCAAAATTTAAAATCAAGGCATGGTGGAGATATTTAGGTACGTCAAAAGATATTTCCATTTATGGGCCAAACTATATCGGGATATGAGTTTTGATCCATATCACCAAGCACTACATTCGTGTTAGCGACAGTGTTAGCACAGTTAAGGGATGTTCTCTGTGTTTAATTGAGCGTTGAAGTAGGCTTTATGATGGCATTGAGTTTATATGTATGAGTGCACATGTGTACCTTGTTTGAGTGTTAATAATGAAATTGTGATATTTAAGAGATTTCATATTGCTACAAAACATTTTCTGTGCTACAAAAATATGCTGTGCTTCTAATTCTTTTCACTAGCAGTGCTACTAGTGGAAAAGCTAAGCGTACAGCCCTGCAACACAGATAGACAGACAACATTCACACTCCCATTCACACACTAGGGCCAATTTAGTGTTGCCAATCAACCTATCCCCAGGTGCATGTCTTTGGAGATGGGAGGAAGCCAGAGGGAACCCACACAGTGATGGGGAGAACATGCAAACTCCACACAGAAAGACCCCAAGCCCGGATATCGAACCCAGGACCTTCTTACTGTGAGGCGCACACGCACTAACCCCTGTTCCACCATGCTGCCTCCTGTAAGTGTATCTTAGATCATAAATCATGCATCTCACCTGGACAGAAGAAGTCTGAGGAGGTATTCCGACAAGTTGGTACACTTAGACAGCCATTTAGGACACGAAAACAAGCTTGTACTCTCATTAACTGCATTGTTAACCACCTTGTACTTGCCGTATTTAACGACTTAGAATGCATTGGGGAAAAAATAAACATAAGGATTGTGAATTTTGGGCAAAATTCCAAAAAGAGTGCAGTTGCCCTTTAAGTATCCTCATTACTGGAAGATAACATATTACACACAAAGGAAGAGAGTAAGAAACAAGTTGAAATATTGTGTTGCTATTGTTAAACTTGCTAAACTCTCCATAAAATGTTTTTTAAAATGTACAGTGTGATTGGTATTGGTTTTGGTGTCGGCCGATCTCACACATGAATGATTGGTATCGGCAGCATAAAACCCTGAATGGAGTCTCCCTAATCAGAGCCATTCAATTCCACAGCCCAAGTCTTGAAGGGCTGAGCAACTTCTCATGGTTTGACAGTGAACTGTCCGGCCATCCATTTTCTACCGCTTGTCCCGTTCGGGGTCGCGGGGAGTGCTGGAGCCTATCTCAGCTGCTTTGGGGGAAGGCGGGGTACACCCTGGACAAGTCGCCACCTCATCGCAGGGCCAACACAGATAGACAGACAACATTCACACACTACTCACATTCACACACTAGGGCCAATTTAGTGTTGCCAATCAACCTATCCCCAGGTGCATGTCTTTGGAGGTGGGAGGAAGCCGCAGTACCCGGAGGGAACCCACACAGTCACGGGGAGAACATGCAAACTCCACACGGAAAGATCCCGAGCCCAGGATTGAACCCAGGACCTTCATATTGTGAGGCACACACACTAACCCCTGTAGCACCGTGCCGCCCGCACCCGTTCACTGTGTTGTACAGTTTGGTTTGTTTTCAGGTTATCTTTGCATTTGAATCAGCCCTTTGCCAAACAAGAATATATGAAATATTTCATCTTTCACTGTCCAAAGCGACACACACAATCCTGCTTTTTGACAATTCAACCCTATAAACATTACTTTATTGAATTCACACATTTGTTCCAGCTTGATTAAGTGAGTCAAACATTTACGTTCTATTTTGTATTAACTAGTGCATTTTTACAATGTTGCCTCATTGAGACATCTGTTCAAAGTCTTGCATATTGACCCTGTAAATAGGCCAGATAAGGCAGGTATTGAATTTGGGGCCTTCACAACCACCACATAGCCTCACAATATTCTGTGTTTTAATATCTGATGTGTAATTTGTTTGCGTTCAGAACTTCAACCTCCTGCTAAACTACTGAAAATGCTGACACACCGGTTTTTATATTATCCTCTCTTTAACTCTTAATAATGTATTGGGTCATTTATTCTTAATAACTTAACTTTCTGCTGTAACGCGCTTCCAATCTCCACTTTACTATGCATTTATTTCTTCTGTAGTTTCTAGCTAGCTTATCAGCTAGCATGCCTGCTCCTGCTTGCTCTCAGTGTGTAACATGTTTAGCCTTCCTTGTCCTCTCGTGATAATGACAATGACACCTAAGATGATATTAACAAATTGCCGCAATTAAGGTGATTACGATCAACTTGGGGAAATGGCTTAGGTGATTAGCGTTTGTTATCAGAATTGAAAGGCATTAATTGGCACATTTTACCAACAACCCCAAATATTAGTGGAATATTCATACTTTTTCTAAAAAATACTGATCGGCCGCTGATCAATCGGCACATCTGTAGTTAATACTAATAATACAGATTTGTCTTTTAGTAATTGTATATACCGTATTTTCAGGACTATAAGCCGCAACGGTATACAAGCCGCACCTACTAAATTTTAGAACAGCATTTTATTCATGTATTAGCCGCACCGGACTACAAGCCGCAGACACATACCAGTACGTTGTGAAATGAGATATTTACATAGAGATTGTAAATGTTTATTTACATACCTTAAATGTTTCCAAACAGTGCCTGTAACATGGCAGTATAACGGCTGATCAAACAAACCTATAAAAATAATTTGGCCGACTTGACACTGAAAAATAAAATAAAAAAATAAAAAAGTCATTGGTGTCTTTATTCATCCTGTATGAGATGAATAAGTTGTTCTTTTTTTTTCTTTTTTTTAAATAAGGTTCAAGATGTTGATCAGGAATTTACTTCTTGGTACTTTGTAAACACTTTGAGTATGAACAGTTTCTTAAAGTGAATAATTTTAATACATTGTATAATTTACCGTAGCTGTTAGCAAATAATAATCCATAGATTAGCCGTACATTTGAATAAACCACAGGGTTTAAAGCATGGGAAAAAGTATCTGCCTAGAGCAGTGGTCCCCAACCACCGGGCCACGGCCCGGTACTGGTCCGTGGATCGATTGGTACCGGGCCGCACAAGAAATAATTATTTTAAAAAATAAAAATAAAAATAAAAATAAAATTATATTATTTTCTTTTTTTTATTAAATCAACATAAAAAACACAAAATACACTTACAATTAGTGCACCAACCCAAAAAACCTCCCTCCCCCATTTACACTCATTCGCACAAAAGGGTTGTTTCTTTCTGTTATTAATATTTCTGGTTCTTACATTATATATCAATATAGATCAATACAGTCTGCAGGGATACAGTCCGTAAGCACACATGATTATTTTTTTATGACCAAAAAAAAAAAAAAAGGCGGCCTTAACACATACATACATACATACATACATACATACATACATACACATATATATATGTATATACATATATATATATATATATATATATATGTGTATATATACAAACCCTGTTTCCATATGAGTTGGGAAATTGTGTTAGATGTAAATATTAACGGAATACAATTATTTGCAAATCCTTTTCAACCCATATTCAATTGAATGCACTACAAAGATAAGATATTTGATGTTCAAACTCATAAACTTTTATTTATTTTATGCAAATAATAATTAACTTAGAATTTCATGGCTGCAACACGTGCCAAAGTAGTTGGGAAAGGGCATGTTCACCACTGTTACATGGCCTTTCCTTTTAACAACACTCAGTAAACGTTTGGGAACTGAGGAGACACATTTTTTAAGCTTCTCAGGTGGAATTCGTTCCCATTCTTGCTTGATGTACAGCTTAAGTTGTTCAACAGTCCGGGTGTCTCCGTTGTGGTATTTTAGGCTTCATAATGCGCCACACATTTTCAATGGGAGACAGGTCTGGACTACAGGCAGGCCAGTCTAGTACCCGCACTCTTTTACTATGAAGCCACATTGATGTAACACGTGGCTTGGCATTGTCTTGCTGAAATAAGCAGGGGCGTCCATGGTAACGTTGCTTGGATGGCAACATATGTTGCTCCAAAACCTGTATGTACCTTTCAGCAGTAATGGCGCCTTCACAGATGTGTAAATTACCCATGTCTTGGACACTAATACACCCCCATATCATCACAGATGCTGGCTTTTCAACTTTGCGCCTATAACAATCCGGATGGTTCTTTTCCTCTTTGGTCCGGAGGACACGACGTCCACAGTTTCCAAAAACAATTTGAAATGTGGACTCGTCAGACCACAGAACACTTTTCCACTTTGTATCAGACCATCTTAGATAAGCTCAGACCCAGCGAAGCCGACTGTGTTTCTGGGTGTTGTTGAGAAACGGTTTTCGCCATGCATAGTAGAGTTTTAACTTGCACTTACAGATGTAGCGACCAACTGTAGTTACTGGCAGTGGGTTTCTGAAGTGTTCCTGAGCCCATGTGGTGATATCCTTTACACACTGATGTCGCCTGTTGATGCAGTACAGCCTGAGGGATCGAAGGTCACGGTCGTAGCTGCTTACGTGCAGTGATTTCTCCAGATTCTCTGAACCCTTTGATGATATTACGGACCGTAGATGGTGAAATCCCTAAATTCCTTGCAATAGCTGCTTGAGAAAGGTTTTTCTTATACTGTTCAACAATTTGCTCACGCATTTGTTGACAAAGTGGTGACCCTCGCCCCATCCTTGTTTGTGAATGACTGAGCATTTCATGGAATCTACTTTTATACCCAATCATGGCACCCACCTGTTCCCAATTTGCCTGTTCACCTGTGGGATGTTCCAAATAAGTGTTTGATGAGCATTCCTCAACTTTATCAGTATTTATTGCCACCTTTCCCAACTTCTTTGTCACATGTTGCTGGCATTAAATTCTAAAGTTAATGATTATTTGCAAAAAAAAAGATGTTTATCAGTTTGAACATCGAATATGTTGTCTTTGTAGCATATTCAACTGAATATTGGTTGAAAATTATTTGCAAATCATTGTATTCCGTTTATATTTACATCTAACACAATTTCCCAACTCATATGGAAATGGGGTTTGTATATACGGTACTTACACAGACATATATCTACATTAGGGCTGGGCGATATATCGATATACTCGATATATCGCGGGTTTGTCTCTGTGCGATATAGAAAATGACGATATTGTGATATCGTGTATACGTTCGCACGCAGTTGCTTTTAGCTGCGGGGCATTAAACTGCATGCGTTTCTCACTCTTTCCTGTCTCTCCTTCTCACAGACACTTAAAACAAGCGCACTCTTCTTACATACGTCACATAAGCAACGTCACACGCTCCCGTGGAGCAGACAAATATCGACATGGTAACGTTAGCTGTGATGCCAACAGCTAACACTGTGGTTTGAGTGGTTATACGAGAGAGAGAAGGTGCGAGTCTGGTAACAAATGGGGGAATAATTAATTCCCAAGAAAAACAGTACGGGGTCCATCGTCTGACGGTGGTTTGGCTTCAAGCGAGAATATGTCAACATCTCCGTTCGGTGCCACACCAACTAAATGCCGAAGCTACTATTTCCACATCAACACCGTAGGACATATACTATTTGATATGCAGCTCATTTTTATGTGACACGTATTGAAATATCTTGTGTGAGATCATGCACAAAAGTGCACTTTATTTGTTTTAAAATGTCTCTGACAATCTTGCACTTTCTGTTTTGGAAATGACATGAATGTTTGTGCCACTGTTTAATAACTGTCTAATAAATACAGTGTTGGTCAATTGACTTAGTTGTGATTTCCCTCTGCATGAAAGTTTAAAATGAGCATATATTAATGCAGTATGAACAAGAATGTTTTAATGTAGACACATAGAATCATCATACTGCTGTGATTATATGCATCAAGTGTCCATTCAAGGCTAAGGCAAAATATCGAGATATATATCGTGTATCGCGATATGGCCTAAAAATATCGAGATATTAAAAAAAGGCCATATCGCCCAGCCCTAATCTACATACATACATACATGTATATATACAGTATATACAGTACATACACACACACACACACACACACACACACACCTACATATACACACAAACGCACGCACACGCACCTATATATATATATATATATAATTGTCATTTTGATACCAACCCTGCCACGCCCCTGCCGCCACAAATTCATTGCCGGTCGATTGGAAACAATGCGTCGAGGCTTTAGCGTAACCCTGTAAAATGTAATTTGTGTCTGCACACTACCTTTTCCATCCAAGTTGATTTGAAATAACCGTAGAACAAGGATTTTTGTTTAGGATCACATACATATAAAGGAGGGGGCCACTTTGATCCATATTGTACACTTGAAATGCTAAAATCAATCCAATGCAAAATAAATGCTGATCAATCTCAATAAAACATTACCTTATGAGCGTGTTTTTTTGGTTATGAGTGTGCTATCTAATAATATATTTATTTTACAGTAAGCCGAAGGCCAACAAAAAAACAGGATGTGGGATTAAAATAGCCCTGACAAAATATGTGGAGATGTACTGTAGGAAGGGATTCATATGGCCCCATTTGTTGCGATTTACCTGACACAAGAAATGTGACTACCGTATTTTTCTGACTATAAGTCGCAGTTTTTTTCATAGTTTGGCCGGGCTCCAGTGCGACTTATATATGTTTTTTTCCTTCTTTATTGTGCATTTTCGGCAGGTGCGACTTATACTCCGGTGCGACTTATACTCCGAAAAATATGGTAATTGGAAGGTTAAACTATCCATTTCAGCCGCTGGATGGAGGTAGAGTGTTCCATCCATCCATTTTCTACCGCTTGTCTCTTTCGGGGTCGCGGGGGGTGCTGGAGCCTATCTCAGCTGCATTCGGGCGGGAGGCGGAGTACACCCTGGACAAGGCGCCACCTCATCACAGGGCTGTTGAATATCTTAAAATGTGTTTGGTGGCAATACCAACTTTGACCACAGTGTTAGTTGCTATGTCCATCATTTTCAACAGGCTGCATTGCAAAATGATTAGCCCGCCACCTTCCTGTCACATGAGATCCACTCAGGAATGGGGCCATATGAATCCCATCCTTACTGTAGAAAACAATGCAAACAAGTGTGTGTCTGAAGAAACCCACACCAGTGTTGCCACAAAGCAGTATTTTACCTTGAAATTGCTGGAGTTGACCCAAGAGCTTGCGATACCATCCACCATCTTATCAAGAGCAGTCTGGTCCTGTTCAAGGTCCCGAGACTTGTCTTTGTCCAAGATATAGTCAATGATGTCTTGGCCCGTCTGTAGGCGCTTGCCCACATCTTTCTGCAGGACGTGGGCCAGGCAGCTCTCCATGTTGGCCTCCATCAACCTTTTAATTGTCTCCTTATTTGCCTCTGTCAATCACACTAAACTCAACTGGCTTTTTGAAGAATGAGCCGAGACAAGTTTGTAGTTTCTTCCAAAAAGACCGTCCGTCCTTCAGTGGGAACGGCTAGCCCACTAGCTAGCTAGTGGTTGTGCCCTCGAGACTGATGTAGTCGGGCTGTGGGAATGGTAGCTATGCACCATGTGTGCCCGCACAGCAGCTGGGGAACGCTGACTTCTCACCACTGCTTAAGTGTTGGAAAGGGTACTTTAGGGGAGCAGCAAAAGAGGAGTAGGATGGAGGCCAGATTACATATCCTTGTCTTTTCCTGGGATCTGCCCTGGAGAGCCCTAAAAGACAGAAAAACAGATGAGGGATAAAATGGCCCAATGCATAGTGCAATCACACGTGCGCAATATGTGTTATTTATTGCTCATGTTTTGGTTTGTCGTTCTTTGTTTTACTTTTGTAGCTGTATTTATCAATGGCGCAGCTGACGTGGTAGCTGGTTGCATCAGTGCTCTTTTAATGTCTTATGTACGTTTGTACTTTGATGTTTTCCTCTTGTGTTTATGTGAAGGGATTTTACCTTAGTTTTGTGGACGTGTGGACAGTGGAAAGTCAGCACGGAGATCAGCCTGCGATGATAATCATATTTGTGTTGCATTTATTCATTTAGGATTATTGGACGAGTGACTTTTTCCGAAACCATTGTGTGCAGTAGAATGTAATACGTCAAAAGAAGCTAATACTTCAAAAGAAGGGACTCTAAAAAAATTATTAAAAAATCTATTTAAATACAAAGTAATATGCAGTGCTAAAATAAATACATTTCAACTATATTAATAACGCATAATAATAACATACATTTGTTTATTGACTAAACTTTCAATAAAACATAAGTGCAAATGAAAATACAGCTTAACCACTTTAGTCATAATTTTTGCACTAAGGGGGAACTGCATTTTTGTTCCATATCGTTTACAATCTTAATGAAAGACATGACAATATATGGATTTTTTAAATACATTCTAAATATTAAATAAACGTGAATAAAAGTCCACTTACAGCAGAGCCAATGGGAGGTCCTCTATTTCAGGGGTCCCCAATCAAAGGGTGCGGGGACCGTTACCGGTCCGTGACGCATTTGCTACCGGGCCGCACAGAAACATTAAATAATAATAATAAACGACTGCATTTTCTCCGACTTAACTTTCGCCTGTACTACTAGACACACAAATAAGCTTGTTTATAGATGTACAATAAAACTCTTCATAGGAAGATGCCATTGGTTATATTTGTGACATGATACAATGCACATTAGTGAACATATAAAATATAAATGTGACAGATTGTAGCCAAAGGCTGATTTCCATCTGCAGTCCCCAGCAGGTTGATGGTAACCTGCTGGGGGGATATCATCCCAAAGAAACTAGCCCAGGGCTCCCACTAGTTCAGCGTTATAGTGAGTTGTATTTTTCATGCACTTATTTTTGCTGTATTTATCCGGCACAAGTGGAAAGCCGGTCCCTGAAAATAATGCCTACATTAAACCGGTCTGTCGTCCAAAAAAGTTTGGGGACCCCTGCTCTATTTAAAAAGAAAATAACCATTCATTCTTATTGGGTCCATTTGTACACTGTCAGTTACATGAACATTGATATTGTACATGAGGGCCCATAGATATAAATGCCCGTAAATAAAGCTTTGAGGTCGCAAGCTACTTTTGCTGTGTAACGTGTAGTGTAGCTTAGCTACATTTAATCGAGAGTAACTTGTATCTTAGATCAGTGTTTTTCAACCACTGTGTGCCGTGAGATACAGTCTGGTGTGCCATGGGAGATTATCTAATTTCACCTATTTGGGTTAAAAATATTTTTTGCAAACCATTAATTATAGTCTGCAAATTATGTGTTGTATTTGAGTGGTCGGTGCTGTCTAGAGCTCGGCAGAGTAACCGAGTAATACTCTTCTATATCAGTAGGTTGCAGCCGGTAGCTAATTGCTTTGTAGATGTCGGAAACAGCGAGAGGCAGTGTGCAGGTAAGGAGGTGTCTAATGCTTAAACCAAAAATAAACAAAAGGTGAGTGCCCCTAAGAAAAGGCATTGAAGCTTAGGGAAGGCTATGCAGAACGAAACTAAAACTGAACTGGCTACAAAGTAAACAAAAACAGAATGCTGAATGACAGCAAAGACTTACGGTGGAGCACAGGGCGTCCACAATGTACATCCGAACATGACATGACAATCAACAATGTCCCCACAAAGAAGGACAAAAACAACTGAAATATTCTTGATTACTAAAACAAAAGTAGATGCGAGAAATATCGCTCAAAAAGAAAGACATGAAACTGCTAAAGGAAAATACCAAAAAAAGAGAAAAAGCCACCAAAATAGGAGCGCAAGACAAGAACTAAAATACTACACACAGGAAAACACCAAAAAACTCAAAATAAGTCACGGCGTAATGTGACAGGTCGTGACAGTACACCTACTTTGAGACAAGAGTTATAGTGATGCATGGGTGGTTTTGCTTTGAATTCATATCTAACAATTGTGAGAACGACTTTTTATTGTCAATATCGGCTGCTGAGTTTCATTTTTTTATGTTTTCTGCTCGCAGTGGGCCTCTGGATTTTTTTCAACGAAGAAAATGTGTCTTAGCTCAGAAAAGGTTGAAAAACACTGTCTTAGATGACTACATGTTCCAGGTAGCTTGCCTATCATTGTGTTTATCTTAATCATAACAACAACACGACCGCATATAGTCTCTTGTGCTAGTGTGTACGAGACAGCAGTGAGTGACACCAGACAAATTCCTCAGAACAACTTGTATTCAACTGAATTAGTATTTTTTGAAAAATCTAGACCAGTGGTGCTCACACTTTTTCTGCAGGCGAGCTACTTTTCAATTGGTCAAGTCGTGGGGATCTACCTCATTCATATATATAATTTATATTTACTCATTTATGAAATATATGTTTTTGTTAATAAGTTAAAGGTGTTTAATGATAATGCAAGCATGTTTAACACATATAGTTAATATTGTTAATAAATTAAAGGTGTGTAATAATAATGCAATCATGTTTAACACATAGTTAATATTGTTAATAAATTAAAGGTGTTTAATGATAATACAAGTATGTTTAATACAAATAGTTAATATTGTTAACAAGCTAAAGGTGTTTAAAGATAATACAAGCATGTTTAATACATATAGTTAATATTGTTAACAAGTTAAAGGGGTTTAATGATAATACAAGCATGTTTAATACATATAGTTAATATTATTAATAAGTTAAAGGTGTTTAAAGATAATACAAGCATGTTTAACACATATAGTTAATATTGTTAATAAGTTAAAGGTGTTTAAAGATAATGCAAGCATGTTTAACACATATAGTTAATATTGTTAACAAGTTAAGGTGTTTAAAGATAATACAGGCATGTTTAACACATATAGTTAATATTGTTAATAAGTTAAAGGTGTTTAAAGATAATACAAGCATGTTTAATACATATAGTTAATATTGTTAACAAGTTAAAGGTGTTTAATGATAATACAAGCATGTTTAATACATATAGTTAATATTATTAATAAGTTAAAGGTGTTTAAAGATAATACAAGCATGTTTAACACATATAGTTAATATTGTTAATAAGTTAAAGGTGTTTAAAGATAATGCAAGCATGTTTAACACATATAGTTAATATTGTTAACAAGTTAAGGTGTTTAAAGATAATACAGGCATGTTTAACACATATAGATTCCTTTCTTTCATGAAGACAAGAATATAAGTTGGTGTATTACCTGATTCTGATGACTTGCATTGATTGGAATCAGACAGTGGTGCTAAAAACGTCCGCATTTTCGAATGGAGGAGAAAAAAGTCCTCCTTTCTGTCCAATACCACATGAAAGTGGTTGGTTTTTGGCATCTTGTATACACTTTACAAGAAATACATTGTCGGCAAACTCCGTAGCTTGCTAGCTTGTGCACGCCAGCTTTCTGAGACTCTTATTTTGTTAGCGCAACTGTGCAGTCGGTCTTTTGGAGTTTTGACAACAGGTACGGCGCCAGAGTCTGTTGAAATAAAGTGTTTCTCGCCTTCCAGTCGGTAATTTTAATGAGCTGGCAGCAGCGAGCGTCATCTCAGAAGACCCTCGGGTGCCGTGAATGTCAATCAAGTGACGAAAGTGACGTCATAGTGAAGATTTATGATCGCTCATTTTTAGGACCATCCATCCATCCATCCATCTTCTTCCGCTTATCCGAGGTCGGGTCGCGGGGGCAGCAGCCTAAGCAGGGAAGCCCAGACTTCCCTCTCCCCAGCCACTTCGTCCAGCTCCTCCCGGGGGATCCCGAGGCGTTCCCAGGCCAGCCGGGAGACATAGTCTTCCCAACGTGTCCTGGGTCTTCCTCGTGGCCTCCTACCGGTCGGACATGCCCTAAACACCTCCTTAGGGAGGCGCTCGGGTGGCATCCTGACCAGATGCCCGAACCACCTCATCTGGCTCCTCTCGATGCGGAGGAGCAGCGGCTTTACTTTGAGCTCCCCCCGGATGACAGAGCTTCTCACCCTATCTCTAAGGGAGAGCCCCGCCACCCGGCGGAGGAAACTCATTTCGGCCGCTTGTACCCGTGATCTTGTCCTTTCGGTCATAACCCAAAGCTCATGACCATAGGTGAGGATGGGAACGTAGATCGACCGGTAAATTGAGAGCTTTGCCTTCCGGCTCAGCTCCTTCTTCACCACAACGGATCGATACAGCGTCCGCATTACTGAAGACGCCGCACCGATCCGCCTGTCATTTTTAGGACTATTTTTTTAATGCCTGGCTGGTGATCGACTGACACACCCTCCGAGATCGACCGGTAGCTCGCGATCGACGTAATGAGCACCCCTGATCTAGACATTTCAAATTTTATATGTTCTGGTAAACTACTAATGGTAACAACATAAGCTAGCCGATATATAGCCTTGATATATTTTTGGAGCAAGTTGCAAAAACAGCCCCTTTGATCTTAAGAATTCTTACTACAGTACTTCCTATTTCCCAAAACCGTTCAAGAATCAAAACATTCCGTTTTACACATCCCCAAAATTCCCACTTTTCCAGTATTTCCCGTTTTCTGAGTCATCATTTGATTTGAGCATCATTTCTACACATTTACTTCTCTCGCCTTTATATGAAACGATGAATTGCAAAAAAATGAGAGAACGCTCGCAATGCCTGTCAATGACGACCATACATCGTGTGGCATGTAGCTGACCAAGTCATATTAGTACATTTATGTAGAAATGTGATGAAAATGTATATATATATATATATATATTTATTTATATACATATTTACGGTGTTTCAGGTGGGATGTGTGCTATTGTGTCATGTTCGCTAGCTACCAGAGACACATCACTGCTAGCAAGTTGCTAACACTTAACATGTAAAACTAAGCATTTAACTCACTATTACTTTCACTCTTGATTTACTTTATCTCCACCAGACGGGAGGTGAAATACAACTAAAGATCTTCCTTAAAATGAAACGTCAGAAAACACAAAGAGGCATATGTGAGTAGGAGGCAAACGATGTACATCCACTATTATAATATATATAAATGTACTCACCATAGTTTGTTTAAAGGTCTCTTGTTGTTGTAGACACACACACTACCTAATGTGCTTTATAAAGGTTGACGGCCTAAATGTCGTTTTCTCTCCACCCGGAATGCTGCCTGCAGCACAAGAATGGGATCGTCGCGCGCATGCGCACTCGGCAGCAGGATGATTTGGAGAATGTCGCATGGCCACAAGTTGACGACGCAGGACAACCTCTGGCGACCTCTTCTGGACAACAGTAGTACAACAACACGACCGCTTTCTAACCCTGTTTTACTTGATGTTCGCCAGAAAAACATTAAACACCAGTAAAAACGTGTCCGTTTCAGCTTTTTTTGCTTGACGAACTCATTTAAGTCGCAAAATGACCCATTAAGGAAACATTTAGGAGTAGTCATGTGACTTTCCAATGATTTGGCTTCACCAAAATAGATAGATATATACAGGTAAAAGCCAGTAAATTAGAATATTTTGAAAAACTTGATTTATTTCAGTAATTGCATTCAAAAGGTGTAACTTGTACATTATATTTATTCATTGCACACAGACTGATGCATTCAAATGTTTATTTCATTTAATTTTGATGATTTGAAGTGGCAACAAATGAAAATCCAAAATTCCGTGTGTCACAAAATTAGAATATTACTTAAGGCTAATACAAAAAAGGGATTTTTAGAAATGTTGGCCAACTGAAAAGTATGAAAATGAAAAATATGAGCATGTACAATACTCAATACTTGGTTGGAGCTCCTTTTGCCTCAATTACTGCGTTAATGCGGCGTGGCATGGAGTCGATGAGTTTCTGGCACTGCTCAGGTGTTATGAGAGCCCAGGTTGCTCTGATAGTGGCCTTCAACTCTTCTGCGTTTTTGGGTCTGGCATTCTGCATCTTCCTTTTCACAATACCCCACAGATTTTCTATGGGGCTAAGGTCAGGGGAGTTGGCGGGCCAATTTAGAACAGAAATACCATGGTCCGTAAACCAGGCACGGGTAGATTTTGCGCTGTGTGCAGGCGCCAAGTCCTGTTGGAACTTGAAATCTCCATCTCCATAGAGCAGGTCAGCAGCAGGAAGCATGAAGTGCTCTAAAACTTGCTGGTAGACGGCTGCGTTGACCCTGGATCTCAGGAAACAGAGTGGCCCGACACCAGCAGATGACATGGCACCCCAAACCATCACCCAACCATGCAAATTTTGCATTTCCTTTGGAAATCGAGGTCCCAGAGTCTGGAGGAAGACAGGAGAGGCACAGGATCCACGTTGCCTGAAGTCTAGTGTAAAGTTTCCACCATCAGTGATGGTTTGGGGTGCCATGTCATCTGCTGGTGTCGGTCCACTCTGTTTCCTGAGATCCAGGGTCAACGCAGCCGTCTACCAGCAAGTTTTAGAGCACTTCATGCTTCCTGCTGCTGACCTGCTCTATGGAGATGGAGATTTCAAGTTCCAACAGGACTTGGCGCCTGCACACAGCGCAAAATCTACCCGTGCCTGGTTTACGGACCATGGTATTTCTGTTCTAAATTGGCCCGCCAACTCCCCTGACCTTAGCCCCATAGAAAATCTGTGGGGTATTGTGAAAAGGAAGATGCAGAATGCCAGACCCAAAAACGCAGAAGAGTTGAAGGCCACTATCAGAGCAACCTGGGCTCTCATAACACCTGAGCAGTGCCAGAAACTCATCGACTCCATGCCACGCCGCATTAACGCAGTAATTGAGGCAAAAGGAGCTCCAACCAAGTATTGAGTATTGTACATGCTCATATTTTTCATTTTCATACTTTTCAGTTGGCCAACATTTCTAAAAATCCCTTTTTTGTATTAGCCTTAAGTAATATTCTAATTTTGTGACACACGGAATTTTGGATTTTCATTTGTTGCCACTTCAAATCATCAAAATTAAATGAAATAAACATTTGAATGCATCAGTCTGTGTGCAATGAATAAATATAATGTACAAGTTACACCTTTTGAATGCAATTACTGAAATAAATCAAGTTTTTCAAAATATTCTAATTTACTGGCTTTTACCTGTAGATAGCAGTGACGTGCGGTCACTGGAGGCAGGTGAGGAAAGAAAAAAAATGTAAAAATAAAAAAAATAAAATTGTTATATGTATTCAGTGATTATACTATAAAGTTATTTTCCATTTAACTTCACCAGTTTTAGATTATTTTTATTCAAAATCGCTGAATTTTCACATTTTCAAATACTGAGAAGAGACGGTGCGGTGATCAGCAGCCAGTTGAGGCACGTCACTCAGTTGTGCCTCAACATGGATTGTGCGATGACTCGGCTAACTGCTGGCCTGCTGTGCAGTGAGACCGTATTGCTATATTAATTATATTATACATTTCCATAGTTTAGTTAGCTGAGGTATATAATGTACAGTGTATTTTGTCAACAACTGTATGTGTGTAAAGTATTTCTTGTGCTGAGCAATCATAAAACTGCTGCGAAGACGCACTGTGTGAGGCTCGCAGTAATCCCGCCTCCTGGTGCCGGTTAATGCACCCCCGCCGCAGAATGCACCCCCCGACTGGAGCGCCACACCCAAACCCTCCACGTGCAAGACCGAATCCACCCAAAAAAAGTCACTTAACAAGAAGCCAAAAAGTGCAAAAACAACAATGCTCGTGCCGGAGGAGCCGTGAACGACTGCAGGGACACAACATTAGGTACACCTGCAGACTGCAGCACGGATTTCATATTTCATTCATTCACAACTCCTCCAACACTAACACCACTGTACCCGCACTTATAAGTAAAGGTAAGACCATAATAACGTTTTTTTAATTAAATGTGCTTTTTTGTGTGCTACAGTTTGTATGTGTAAAGTTAAAGTTAAGTTAAAGTACCAATGATTGTCACACACACACTAGGTGTGGTGAAATTTGTCCTCTGCATTTGACCCATCCCTTGATCACCCCCTGGGAGGTGAGGGGAGCATTGGGCAGCAGCAGCACCGCGCCCGGGAATAATTTTTGGTGATTTAACCCCCAATTCCAACCCTTGATGCTGAGTGCCAAGCAGGGAAGAATGCTATATGAGCTTTCCCGGGCGCGGCCAAAATGATTCCCGGGCGTGGCCACCGCTGCTGCCCACTGCTCCCCTCACCTCCCAGGGGGTGATCAAGGGTGATGGGTCAAATGCAGAGAATAATTTCGCCACACCTAGTGTGTGTGTGACAATCATTGGTACTTTAACTTTAACTTTAACATAACCCGTTAACTGCTGCCAATCAAATGGTGAATAAGATACTCTTTAGGGTTCATATGTTTGTAAATCTGACTGATGAAGTCAGTGCCTCACCAGCCATGAACCTCACCGCACGTCACTGATAGATAGATAGTACTTTATTGATTCCTTCAGGAGAACTCCCTCGGGAAAATTAAAATTCCAGCAGCAGTGTACAGAATTGAGAACGAATTAAAAAAATAAATAATGGGGGTATAAATGGAAATAAAACAATAAGAATAAACATAAAAACCAACAATAAGAATAAAAATATAACGGTAAAATTAAGAATATAACAAGAGAAACTAGGCAGTAGTGACCATGTTATGAAAATGTATTGCACTTTTAATTTTTTTTTTTATTGTTTTGCATCCTCTGTTATCCTAGTACCCCCCTACCCCCAGAGAGGAGTTGTACAGTCTGATGGCGTGTGGGATAAATTAGTGTTTTAGTCTATTAGTCCTGGATAGCAGAAAATGTAATTATTTTGTCATTAAAACTCATTTTAAAGCCAAATCAAATTATAACACTGTCAAATACTAAAATGAAACTGTTCTTAATATATTTCTTCAAATAATTCACAACAAACGAGCTAGGAAACTTATCACCATCAGCCATTTAGCCTTAAAATTGATTTGGAGAGTCTGCCGTATTCATTGTAAGAAAAAAAATGCTAATAAGACACGCACGTACTTTTGACGAAGACATTCAGTATTACACAAAATGTTTCCTAAGAATAATTTTAGAGTTAACAGTAACACATATGAAACATGAAATGTATTCAACATGAATGTCACCAAAAGGTACGTAACATTTTGAGAGCCCAGGAAACACTGAAAGTATGACTGATAAAAGAAACATTGAAACATTTTGAAAATTAGCTTGTGCCACAACTTTCTCATATGGTCAGATAAATATTCATGACATAAATCAGTCATTTTGGGTAGTACTAACAACTACTCCATATGAGCCATATACTATCACTGATACTAGACAAATAGGCGATTACATTTTTCAAACTGTGCCAAGTGAAAATTTCAAGAAGATACCCTGAAAACTACAAACACTTCCTGAATTATTTACAGCACCACCCTTGGCAATCAAGTTTAAAGCTTCAGGAATTTACTATCCAAGTGTCATAATTTGACTGCAGCCACAACTGAAACTCAATGTGAAGTAATGGTGAGTCAAACGATAGGCGCTTTGAGAAACATACGTAGTGTCACCGTCGTTTGAAAGTAAAGCGACAAGACTTATTTTTTCCCGCTTACAAGTGACTTTTTTGACCAGTAGATGGCACTATTATGAAACACCAACGCAGTATCAGTGCAGTTTCAACACCAACACAGAATCAGTGCAGTTTCAACACCACCAGTGTGTGCCACTCACATTTACACATCACTTGCAAGAATTCTAAATGTGCAGCATGGAATTGAGACCACCTGAAATAGATCACCCCTTACTATGAAACACTGTTTACAGTTCAAATGTCAACTTTATTACAAAGACATATAGTTCAATGACACTTTCAGTGAAGTGCACCATGAACTCTTCATGCATTTTACTGACAAACATGATTTATAACAATCTTCAATTGATCTTTTGGTTTTATAAGAGCTTCTTTTTAAATGATGAGGATCGTCACATCAAAAACATACACACACCCTCAGTTGAAGTCTCCGTGCTCTGAAAACCAGACCAAAACCCACAATAAAAGACTTTGTTTAAGAGTCTGCTGCGTCAGCCTCATCGCTTCCACCCGGTTCCTCACGCTTCTCCTTTTCCTTGTCGCTGGCTTCTTCATCGTCAGGGAACAGCTGGTCTTTCTGTACAGCAGGCATCTTGATGACAATCTCATCCTCAGCATCATTGTCATCACTGATCATGGACTTCCTCCTCTCCAGGAAAGAAGGCGTGCACATGGGTGTGGTGTCCTACAGGTAAAGATATGCGTTCAGGTCACTAAGTACCGTATTTTCCGCACTATAAGGCGCACCTAAAAACCACAAATTTTCTCAAAAGCTGACAGTGCGCCTTATAACCCGGTGCGCTTTATATATGGATAAATATTAAGATTCATTTTCATAAAGTTTAGGTCTCGCAACTACGGTAAACAGCCGCCATCTTTTTTCCCCGTAGAAGAAGCGCGCGGTGCATGCTGGGATATGTGACGTTTCATTTCCATTTGTGTGTTTATGTAAAGACCCCAAAATGGCTCCTATTAAGTGTGTTGTCTGTCTAATTATAAATAATGCAGACGAGGCGTGTTAACTGAGTTCTCAACGTTTACTCACAGCGTGCTCATAACCACATTCTAACTCCCAGCATACAACAACGCTTCTCAGGGCTACCGCGCATGCTCGTAACTATCGTTGCATGCTGGGTAGTGTAGTTGTTATATTTGCTAGCTCATAACAGCACATTGAGAGACACGCTTACGCGCTTAATTCAATACTCGCCGTCATTCCGGGTGGATTGACAAAAGACCTCCAGCCGCTAGATATTGGTGTCAACAGGGCATTCGAAGCTAGACTGCTAACTGCGTGGGAACAATGGATGACAGAAGGCGAACACACCTTCACTAAGACGAGGAGGCAGCGCCAGACGACGCCAACATCTGCCAGTGGATCGTAAATTTGCCCAACTTTTCACTTCGGACACCGAAGACGAAGGATTTACGAATGAAGAATAACTTCAGAAAGTGAGCGCTATGTTTATTTTGTGTGTTGTGACATTAACGTTCGAGCAACATTATGTTGCTATTGCTCTGCACTATTTTGAATTTTACTATGTTTGTGATTGCACATTTGCGTACATTTTGGGAGTGAACAGAGTTGTTAGAACGCTGGTTTTTAATATATTATTAAAGTTTGACTGACCTATCTGACTGTTTTTTTGACATTCCCTTTAGCGCAGCGTAGGCGCGGCTTATAGTCCGGGGCGGCTTATTGGTGGACAAAGTTATGAAATATGCCATTCATTGAAGGTGCGGCTAATAATCCGGTGCGCCTTATAGTGCGGAAAATACGGTAGATGCCAATTAGTTCACAGCTGTTTAAAGTAGAGCTGTCAAAATTAACATGGTCATCTACATTCATTCTTTTGCATAAATAAACAATTCCAGGATTTGGTTAACAGGTTAAGTTCTCCATGAAAACTACCGGGAGTAGAAACATGACTCGTGTAATTACCTCCAGCATTTGTACTATGTACGTTTATGCTTCTGCAGACCTGGGTAGTACCATGCTACATTTACTTCGTTATACTCACTTAAACAACTGTTTGGATAAATTGTACTTGTCAGAGTAGTTATTATACTTTTTACTTGAACATTTTTGTGAAGGATCGATACATTTAATTACATGAATATATTCATTTATGATCCATACCTGGGGATAGGTTTATTGGCAACACTAAAGTGTGAATGTGAGTGTGAATGTTGTCTGTCTATCTGTGTTGGCCATGCGATGAGGAGGTTACTTAATGCATCCGCCACACTTGATTATAACTTGTTGATGAACAAGGACAAACCAGAAGTGCCAAATCCGCTTTTGTGGCCACACATAAATGAACAGTATAGCCCTGGGGTTTCCAAACTTTTTTTCACGGAGGGCCGCACACTGAAAAACTAAAGCATATGTGGGCCATTTAGATTTTTTTCATTTTCAAAAACAATACAATATGTAGAGGGTTTTTTTTTTTTTATACCTTTAGGGCTTCTCTCAAGTTTGGTCCCGGGGACCCAGAAGGGTCTCAGTCATAAAAATGTTCAAACAAAATATAATACTTTTTCCCCCGCCCCCAACACTTAATTCTTTCGATCAACTATAAAGTTTAAAAAAAAGTTGTACGGTATGTGTTATGCCCTTTTTGTTAAAGAAAACCCTGTTTTTATGTCAAACCCCAAAAATACGTAATATTGATGTGATATAATTGGAGCCTTAAAGGGGAACTGCACTTTTTTTGGGAATTTTGCCTATCGTTCACAATCATTATGAGACAAGAACACGTCTTTTTTTTTTTTTTTTGGATTTTAAAGACAAACTTGCAAGATGCGACTAATGGGAGTCATCGTTGTAGCCTTCAAAGCCCTCTATAACAAATTCAAAACCCTCCAATGATTTATATACACGCTGCAAATCTAGATATAATGTAGTAACAGACACGATCATACCAATATATAAAATGTACAATATTTACCGTATTTTGGTCATTTTTTGTACAGCGGGAACTAATTCTTTGGCGCATTTATTTTCGTTTCCATAGCAGCACATCCGACTTCCCGCAACAAATATGTTCCTACTCCCTGAATCAAACGCAAGTGTGTTTTCTAATCATGACAGACTTGGTAATAGACAAAAAATATATATATATTTTTGGACAAATGAGGATTCACAACCTTATCTTTTTGAAACTAAATATACTGAGGATGAACTGCTGCTTATATACCGTAACCAAGCAAAAAGAAGAGGCTGAAGCGTTGGAACAGAAAGAAGCCGAAAAAGTGAGACTTGGTCACGCTGCAAATGTGGAACTTTAGAACCGAGCTATGCTGAAAAATGGAGTGTTTAAATCAACTGGAAACGTCCCCGGTCAGCTTGACCAAACGGACAAACAAAAACATGAAATGTGGGCTAATACTTTACAGATACTGTAATATGATTGTTTTTCACTCAGTACAGATTGGTGTCGTATCGCATTTTTGTGTATTACACACTCAAACGCGTTTCGTGCTGACGTAGAAGCTAGCTTATCTCTCTTTCTGTAGTTAACTTCTACGGCTAATACCGTACGCTAGAAAAATAGTTCCTCAGTGTTCGCTCTTATAATAACAATGTTGCTACAGTTTGTTACTATGCAGGTTATCGTTTGTAAATGAAGTATTTTTGACTGTTATTGAATGCATTTTTAAAGAGATTTAGAGGTAGAATTGGGCTAGCTACCTAGAACGAGCAGACTTTTATACGTAAGAAAGTGGAAAAAAAACAACTTTTGTCTTCTTATCTCTCATGATTGTGAACAATAGGCAAAATTCCCCAAAAAATGCAGGTCCCCCCTTAAATTCATTATTAATTTTTGAACATAAGTGTCTTTTTTGATATATAATTATTTTTTTTAAATACATTAAAATTCTCAGGCACTCAAAAGGGTTCCACTCATAAAAGTATTTAAACAAGTCAGATTTTTTTTTTTTTACATTATTTATATTTATGCCGTTTATTTAACATGCAAAGTATACAATATTAGTTTTATAAAAAGTTTACATCTCTATACCAGAGGTGTCCACATTTTTTGACTCAGGGGCTGCATTGGGCAAAATTATTTTTTGGCTGGGGCCGAAAGCAGACTGCATGTAAAGTAAACATATACAGTTGTGGTCAAAAGTTTACATACACTTGTAAAGAACATGATGTCATGGCTGTCTTGAGTTTCCAATCATTTCTACAACTCTTATTTTTTTGTGATAGAGTGATTGGAGCACATACTTGTTTGTCACAAAAAACATTCATGAAGTTTGGTTCTTTCATGAATTTATTATGGGTGACCAAATCTGCTGGGTCAAAAGTACAGCAATACAATACAATACAGCAATGTTAATATTTGGTTACATGTCCCTTGGCAAGTTTCACTGCAATAAGGTGCTTTTGGTAGCCATCCACAAGCTTCTGGCAAGCCTCTGGTTGAATTTTTGACTACCGGTACTCCTCTTGACAAAATTGGTGCAGTTCAGCTAAATGTGTTGGTTTTCTGACATGGACTTGTTTCTTCAGCATTGTCCACACATTTAAGTCGGGACTTTGGGAAGGTCATTCTAAAACCTTAATTCTAGCCTGATTTAGCCATTCCTTTACCACTTTTGACATGTGTTTGGGGTCATTGTCCTGTTGGAACAACCAACTGCACTCAAGACCTAACCTCCGGGCTGATGAGTTTAGGTTGTCCTGAAGAATCTGGAGGTAATCCTCCCTTTTCATTGTCCCATTTATTCTCTGTAAAGCACCAGTTCCATTGGCAGCAAAACAGGCCCAGAGCATAATACTACCACCACCATGCTTGACGGCAGGAGTGTTGATCCTGGGATTAAAGGCCTCACCTTTTCTCCTCCAAATATATTGCTGGGTATTGTGGCCAAACAGATCAATTGTTGTTTCATCTGACCACAGAACTTTCCTCCAGAAGGTCTTATCTTTGTCCATGTGATCAGCAGCAAACTTTAGACGATCCTTAAGGTGTCGCTTCTAGAGCAAGGGCTTGCTTCTTGCATGGTAGCCTCTCAGTCCATGGCGATGCAAAACACGCTTGACTGTGGACACTGACACCTGTGTTCCAGCAGCTTCCAATTCATCGCAGACCTGCTTTTTGGTGGTTCTCGGTCGACTCTTGATCATCCTGACCAATTTTCTCTCAGCAGCAGGTGATAGCTTGTGTTTTCTTCCTGATCGTGGCAGTGACAAAACTGTGCAATGCACTTTTTACTTACGAACAATTGTTTGCACAGTTGCTCTTGGGACCTTAAGCTGCTTTGAAATGGCTCCAAGTGACTTTCCTGACTTGTTCAAGGCAATGATTAGTTTTTTCATATCTGTGCTGAGTTCCTTTGACTTTCCCATTGTCGCGTTTGTAACCAAATCTAATGACTGCATCACATGAGCCCTATTTAAATGGGCTCAAAAAAGTCAACAGGTGTCGTCAATTATAATCACTCACATGAAGTTAAAAGCCATGCCATAAAGCTACCGTAATTTGATTTGATTGTAACTTTTCTACATCACCAAAATTGATAATGTATTTTGCTGTATGTATACTTTTGACCACGCAGATATGGTAACATTTTCAGTAGACCCATAATAAATTCATAAAAGAACCAAACTACATGAATGTTTTTTGTGACAAACAAGTATATGCTCCAATCACTCTATCACAAAAAATAAGAGTTGTAGAAATCTTTACAAGTGTATGTAAACTTTTGACCACGACTGTATATAGCCTATACATATTATATTAATATAATGATATATTTAGTAAATTAATCAAATTGGACATTAAGAATATGTGAAAGTTCGACTTCTACCTTGTTTACTTGCGTAACAGCCCCCTTACAGTCTTGTAAACAATTTGACATATATCAAGCAGCTAAAATGCTCCAAACATAGTAAGTGGAGAGTGTTTTGCATTTTCCTACCATGCCTTGTAATGGATTTAAATGGGTGTAATTTAAGAATTGTTTTATAATTTCCACAAAGTTCAATGAGCAGGTTATTATGTGTGCCCATGTGTGTTGACATTGTGTTTTTGCGACATAAATAAGGAAGGTGGTTTAAAATAAGTCATATAAGTAAATGCTATGCTGTATTCCCGTCACCAATTCATAGTCATTGACCTGATTTACTCAGGTTGTCCACATGATGGCAACAAATTTGCAGCAATCAGATTGTCCGATATTTACAATTAATTTCGAAACACCCCACAAGCCAGACTCCTTATAGAATCATGACGTCTCGCCAAACTAAAGATGCCATTGGGCCATAGTTTGGAACCCCTGCTTTAGATTAACTATAAAGTTACATTTTTTATTGTTTAATGTCCTTATTGTTGAGCAAGCGGCAGTTTTTTATGGCAAACAAAAAGGGTACCGTATTTTTCGGACTATAAGTTGCAGTTTTTTTCCATAGTTTGGTCAGGCTCCAGTGCAATTTACATATGTTTTTTCCCTTCTTTATAATGCATTTTCAGCAGGTGCGACTTATACTCCGAAAAATACGGTATTTTTTTCAAAACTTAAAAGAGCTGTTTGCAACATGTACACAGATGCCTAGAGAGCGCCAACTTTCCAATATATTTTACACAGTATATCCTGCCCTCTTATGACTTTTCGTATGTAATGACATAATTACGTACGTACGTAACACATGTATACGCAATAACTTTAGGTGTTGTTAACTAATAATAGCAATTTGCATAGTTAGCGTTAGCTGTCATTGAATGTTTATTTCATCATAACAAGACTGCAAATTGTTTGTTGCTTCTCTTAGACTGCTTTTGTTTGTGTGCACGCGCTCCCTGCGCGTACGTGTTGACGAGACCGGATGAGTGAGTAACACAAATCATTTTATTTGGGCCGGTAAAAATTTTTATTACATAAAACTTTGTAATTGTGAAAAATACACACAATTGCCAAACAAATGGTAATAAAGCTAGCCAGTGGTGTTCTTGTTATATTTTTAGCTTTGAAAAATGTTACTGTGAGGAAGTTGCAAACAGCACCTTTATATCTCTGCATCAAGTATAATTTGTTATGTTTTAGGCCCTTTTTGTTAAAGAAAACCCAGTTTTTCATGGCAAACAAAAGAAATGCAATATTTTCCTCAAAAATATAACAAAGTGGAATTATTTTATTCAAAGTAATTGGAGCCTTGAATAAGTCCATAATTCATACCACTGATTTGTATTCATAATGTTTTTTTTTTTAACAATGACAGTTTCAAGGAAAAAAATAGTCTGCATGGCAGCTTTGTGTTATTCGAATCAACAACTGCAATTTTTTCTTGGTACATTTGACCTCTATGCTCTTTTATTTAACTTTTTAAGGTCTTTTCTGTAATAGTATTTTTATAATGTGCCTCAGGATGTTCAAAAATTAGCTGCGAGCCGCAAACGGTCCCCGGGCCACACTTTGGATACCTCTGGTATAGCTAGCACAGTATGATAGAGGGAAACAGATTAAACAATTTAATTTACTTTCATTTGAAAGCCCTAATTTAAAGCACTTGGTAGCAGTGAGCATGTTGGTGCGTGTTTTTCATCACGTGGCTACCAGCAGACAAACATGATAAAAGCACCACAGTACTTTGGGCACAGTTATCCGAACCCAGACAACATACAACATCTGGGATCATTTTTAGTCTGTGCCAAATGAACATACATGACCGTGTTTCTTACGTCACTGCACGTAGACGCGTTCGAGGAATCAGACTTCTTCTTCGGGGGCACTTGGGCAGCCTGGAAAACACGAGCACAAGGTGAGCATGCTATCTATTAGAGATGCGCGGATAGGCAATTATTTCATCCGCAACCGCATCAGAAAGTCGTCAACCATCCGCAATCCACCCGATCTAACATTTGATCAGAACCGCATCCGCCCGCACCCGCCCGTTGTTATATATCTAATATAGACGATGCAAGGCATTAGTGAGGTTATAAAGCTTTTGCCTGTTAAAAGAAAAGAGACTGATCCAATGCAGCATTCGCGTGCCACGCTGTCACGACCCAGACGCACACCAGTGCGCAATCATATGGGAGCCGCGCTGAGCGCACCTCCAAGCACGTCTCGCTGCCGGCGACGGCCAGGTATGGGCCCGACGCTCCAGCGCCATCCATTTTCAGGGCTAGTTGATTCGGCAGGTGGGTTGTTACACACTCCTTAGCGGGTTCCAACTTCCATGGCCACCGTCCTAGCTGCTGTCTATATCAACCAGGGTGAGCCCCACCCCTTTCGTGAGCGCACTGCGCGCGGAGTGACCCCTGTTACGCGCCCCCGGCAACAGGGGTGGCGGGCAGGTAAGCTGCGCGGGCGGAGCGCGCGGAGTGACCCATGTTACGAGCCCCCGGCCACGGGGGTGGCGGGCAGGTAAGCTGCTTACCTGCTGCGCGTGACGCCGGCCGCGGCGAAGGCGGACGAGGCGGGGTGTCGGTGCGGTGGGCGCGGTGGTGACCCTGGACGTGCGTCGGGCCCTTCTCGCGGATCGCCTCAGCTACGGCTCCCGGTGGGGCCCTCTCGGGGGAGGGGGCCTCGGTCCCGGACCCCGGCGAGGCGTCGGGGGCCTTCTCCGCTCCGTAAAAGTGTCCATCTCTTTTTTTTTTTTCTTCTGTTGTGGCATATGCTGCAGGTGCCTGCTCGTTTTTCGTATGTGGGTAACAACATTTAACTATGTATATATATTTCCGAATTGGTTTAACTGCCACCCGCCTGAATCTATTTAAAATCTAATTTTTTTAAATTTCAATCGCCCGACCCGACCCGACCCACTGATAAAATCTAATTTTTTAAAATGTCATCCGCCCGATTCGCGGATAATCCGCGGACTCCGCGGTTGTGCCCGCGAACCGTGCATCTCTACTATCTATACAACGCTTCACTTTATACAGTTAGTAAATTTGACAAGTTTTATGAAACAATCATAAAATCAATTAATTGACGTCACATCACATTGTTGTCATGTAAATTAATTTCCAACAAAACAAAGGGTGTGTGAAAAGAGTTTACACAGAAAGCACTTTCACTTTCAAAGAGAAAAAAAACAGTGGCCAATACTTTGGCTCAGTGTGCGCACACACTGAGCTGAACAATTATGGCCAAAATAATATACACGATTATTTGTTATCAATATTAACATCACAATTACACAATCACAATCATGATTATATATCATATTAAATAAAACTGTTAATTCCCACAGGTCAGCAACTTACTGAGTGATGGGGTTTCAGAGGAAGGGGGCAAGTGAACACTACGTCATGTACGGTAATATGTAATGAAATAGTCTAACCATAGCAGATCACGCATCAAAATCTCTAAGGAATGTTGATGTGATTTTATAAATTTTTATTGTGAAATTAATCACTACATAATGTATGTTATAATCGTCGAGCCCTCATTTCTCAGACCCTTATCATACAATCAAAATTTACAAACCCCAAAACCAGTGAAGTTCGCACGTTGTGTAAATCGTAAATAAAAACAGACTCCAGTGATTTGCAAATCTTTTTCAACCTATATTCAATTGACTGCAAAGACAAGATACTTAACGTTCGAACTGGAAAACTGTTATTTTTTGCAAATATTAACTCATTTGGAATTTGATGCCTGCAACATGTTTCAAAAAAGCTGGCACAAGACTGAGAAAGTTAAGGAATGCTCATCAAACACTTATTTGGAACATTCCACAGGTGGACAGGCTAATTGGGAACAGGTGGGTGCCATGATTGGGTATAAAAGCAGCTTCCATGAAATGCTCAGTCATTCACAAACAAGGATGGGGCGAGGATCACCACTTTGTGAACAAATGAGTGAGCAAATTGTCGAACAGTTTAAAAACAACATTTCTCAATGAGCTATTGCAAGGAATTTAGGTATTTCACCATCTGCGGTAAGTAATATAATTAAAAGGTTCAGAGAATCTAGAGAAATCCCTGCACGTAAGCATTTATATTACGGACCTTCGATCCCTCAGGCGGTACTGCATCAAAAAGCAACATCGGTGTGTAAAGGATATCACCAATGGGCTCAGGAACACTTTAGAAAACCACTGTCAATAACTACAGTTTGTCACTACATCTGTAAGTGCAAGTTAAAACTCTACTATGCAAAGTGAAAGCCATTTATCAACAACACCCAGAAACACCTACGGCTTCACTGGGCCAGAGGTCATCTAAGATGGACTGATGCAAAGTGTAAAAGTGTTCTGTGGTCTGACAAGTCCACATTTCAAATTATTTTTGGAAACTGTGGACGTCGTGTCTGGAACAAAGAAGAAAAGAACCATCCAAATTGCGCAAAGTTCAAAAGCCAGCATATGTGATGGTATGGGGGTGTATTAGTGCCTAAGGCATGGGTAACTTACATCTGTGAAGGCACCATTATTGCTGAAATGTACATACAGGTTTTGGAGCAACATTTGTTGCCATCCAAGCAACATTATCATGGACGCCCCTGCTTATTTCAGCAAGACAATGCCAAGCCACGTGTTACAACAGCGTGGCTTCATAGTAAAAGAGTGCGGGTACTAGACTGGCCTGCCTGTAGTCCAGACCCGTCTCCCATTGAAAATGTGTGGCGCAATATGAAGCCTAAAATACCACAACGAAGACCCCAGACTGTTGAACAACTTACGCTGTACATCAAGCAAGAATGGGAAATAATTACACCTGAGAAGCTTAAAAATGGGTCTCCTCAGTTCCCAAACGTTAACTGAGTGTTGTTAAAAGGAAAGGCCATGTAACAGTGGTAAAAATGCCTCTTTGACAACTTTTTTGCAATGTGTTGCAGCCATTAAATTCTACGTTAATGATTTGCAAAAAAAAAATTGTGTTTCTCAGTTCGAACCTTAAATTTCTTGTATTTGCAGTCTATTCATTTGAATATATGTTAAAAAGGATTTGCAAATCATTGTATTCTGTTTTTATTTACGAATTACACAACGTGCCAACTTCACTGGTTTTGGGTTTTGTATAAACAGTAGAAATAATGAAAAAAATGACAGCTACTGTCTTGTTGTAAAACACCAATGAAAATGAAATGTGGCATTTAGACATCACATGTCTGCCACAATCATGTGTGTCCTTAAATGTGTATTGCATGTCTTCCATGTCGAGAGCAGTTTTGATTTGGGCTTACATGGTAAACAACTAAAATTAATGTGTTGGGCATTGTTTTATCCAGACGCATAAATTTATTCAAATGTGGCCAAGTGGACACATTGTGGGTTTCCTGGACGTCGTCTACAACGCTAAAAGAAAAATCTAAGGAAGAGAATCCCTCTGCTATCTTCCACTAGTCTTTTAATATATAAATCGCCCACTTGAATATTCCCTCTTCTCTTCATTGTTGTGATTTCCCTTCCAGGTTCGATGACCCACCCTATCTTGCCTCTGATTGGCCTGTCCGTAATGTTTTGTCCTAATCCTAACCAATCGTGACTCATCATAGTAAACCAACCAACCAATCATGGCTTTTCTTATACGTAAACCAACCAATCATTATTGATGTTCCTGTATATTTTGTCCCTTGCCCGTGGAGTTGCTTCGCTATGTAGCTTCGATTTTAAGTAAATAATTTGAAATGGAAAACCTTACTTTTTACCACTGGATTATCAAAAACCGTACTCAATACGGGAAGACTGTGGTTGTTGGCAGGTATGGCAAAGAGACGGATCAAGATTTTAACACAAATTGTAGGTCGGAAAACACTAAGTAAACGGAAAATATTTTTTTATATCTTTACAGAGATAAAAAAGACGAATTTCCAACTATAGACAGAAAAATCACATGCCTGCTAATGATAAACACTGTGTCTTGAAAGTCTGTAGTAAATAATATAACATTTCAAAAAGTACTTACAAATCCTGGGAAGTCATAATCAATGCCGTGTCCTGCCAGCCTCTTGCGGAGTTTTCTCTCTTTACGCAGCAGCTTCTCCGTTACCTTTGCGACCTCCTCGCTTGTGTGGTTCTTGTTGTAGCGCGCTATAGCAGGATGGGAAGGTCTCTTAAAGGTGCGCTGGTTGCCAGCAAAAAGCTTCTCGTGCACTTTTTCCGGTGGAATCACATGACCTATCAAATGAGGAGAGTAACTTTAAAGCAATATTTAAGGCACACTGAATATACTGCCATTAATTATACCTACTATACTTATAGAAGAAGTCATAAATAATGATGGCAAGGCATCATGTAAATGAATTGAGCATAAAATCCGATTGTTGACTGAACATAAATCCTGGTCATTGTGTCAAATCTAGAGAGGTTTTGTTCTGAAGACCACAGTCATGCAATTGATGTTCAAACATTGTACTCACATTTAACCAGTCTTTCTCCCATCAGGTAATTGTTCATGGTCTCTGCTACGATCTTGGCTACCTCATCACAGTCAAACTCCACAAATGCATAGCCTTTGCTCCCACCTGTCTGAATGCAAGTCAGGACAAAGTTTAGCAAAGCGCTTTTTAAATATTTGACTCTTGTGATATACAGTACATTGTTAGGGACACAAGTATTTGCACAGTTTACCATTTGTCAAGGGTCGTACAGTATAGCGGTACTAATAAATAAAAAAAGTACTATACTGTCTTTGAAAAATACAGTTACTTTTTTTTCATGGACATGATGGTGTGCTGTGGTGACATTGCTGGTAATATAAGCAAAGGCACATGTAAGTCAACATACACAGCACTTGAAAGGGGAAACAGGAGAGGGAGGATGGATGTAATGTATTTTGGCTTAAAAACAATAAAGGTTAAGCTATAAACACTGAAACGCTGCTGTGCAGGTGGTGCTTTAAAATATAGCTAGCAAGCAGCTAACGTCCCTGCACAGTGTTTTAGCTACATTTAAATCACTAATCCTCAAGTAAACCACAGTTCTTACAAGTATCATCCCCGTTGGATGGGGAATAGCTAAACATGCTTCACTACACACCATAAGAGGATAAAAGAGCTAGATTGTCTAGTATGTTCACTGTTATTTAATGCCAAGATTGTTCTTTGATTGCAAGAAGAGAAAGTATCTTAAGATTGTACGTTAAAATAAAGCCAATAATGACATGTTATGTATCAAAATACATTTTGGTACCAGTACCGATACTAAAATATTGGTTTTGGGACAACACCACATTTGTCAAAACAGCCATTTCATGTAGAATTTCTATTTTCACAGGCGTAGTTTTAATTTTATTAGGAATGTCTTGATCAACATTTTGGCCTCCGATCCTTAAACTAAAGTTAATATAATAAAATTCATAAAGCTTATCAAATGTAGAATCCGCTAGTATTGTTGTAAATCAAATGATGTATAAAATCTGTGGTATTGAATGCTTCCTATAATTTTTTTAACAAAGTAAACACTTGGTGTGTGTGTGTGTGGCATAGCATGCTTAGCCTTTAATTTTCCTCCAGTTCTTCAGTGATGATAATACTTTAAAGAGAGAGTTTATTTTCAGCAATGGTGATGAGGATTAGTATCTTAGAAGCGGCTTTGCACTATGGATAGACAACGCGTCTATTGCAGCTTATGCTTAAATTACAGAGCCGGTGTTCTGGCAAGACACAAACCCTCCTGGAATTTGTACACCTCCTGCATGTGTGTAACAAACAAGGAATGTTGAAATGGAATTGTGTCTCCCTGAGTGTGCATCTCTTTAGAAGGAATCTTTCACATGAGCACACTGGGACACAGCTGCGGTGAAGATCAGTGTATAAAAAAAATTAAAAATAATTTTTTTTTTTTGTGTGTGTGTGTGTGTATGTATGTATATATATATATATATATATATATATATATATATATATATATATATATATATATATATATATATATATATATACATACACACACACACACAGGTAAAAGCCAGTAAATTAGAATATTTTGAAAAACTTGATTTATTTCAGTAATTGCATTCAAAAGGTGTAACTTGTACATTATATTTATTCATTGCACACAGACTGATGCATTCAAATGTTTATTTCATTTAATTTTGATGATTTGAAGTGGCAACAAATGAAAATCCTAAATTCCGTGTGTCACAAAATTAGAATATTACTTAAGGCTAATACAAAAAAGGGATTTTTAGAAATGTTGGCCAACTGAAAAGTATGAAAATGAAAAATATGAGCATGTGCAATAGTCAATACTTGGTTGGAGCTCCTTTTGCCTCAATTACTGCGTTAATGCGGCGTGGCATGGAGTCGATGAGTTTCTGGCACTGCTCAGGTGTTATGAGAGCCCAGGTTGCTCTGATAGTGGCCTTCAACTCTTCTGCGTTTTTGGGTCTGGCATTCTGCATCTTCCTTTTCACAATACCCCACAGATTTTCTATGGGGCTAAGGTCAGGGGAGTTGGCGGGCCAATTTAGAACAGAAATACCATGGTCCGTAAACCAGGCACGGGTAGATTTTGCGCTGTGTGCAGATGACATGGCACCCCAAACAATCACTGATGGTGGAAACTTTACACTAGACTTCAGGCAACGTGGATCCTGTGCCTCTCCTGTCTTCCTCCAGACTCTGGGACCTCGATTTCCAAAGGAAATGCAAAATTTGCATGGTTGGGTGATGGTTTGGGGTGCCATGTCATCTGCTGGTGTCGGTCCACTCTGTTTCCTGAGATCCAGGGTCAACGCAGCCGTCTACCAGCAAGTTTTAGAGCACTTCATGCTTCCTGCTGCTGACCTGCTCTATGGAGATGGAGATTTCAAGTTCCAACAGGACTTGGCGCCTGCACACAGCGCAAAATCTACCCGTGCCTGGTTTACGGACCATGGTATTTCTGTTCTAAATTGGCCCGCCAACTCCCCTGACCTTAGCCCCATAGAAAATCTGTGGGGTATTGTGAAAAGGAAGATGCAGAATGCCAGACCCAAAAACGCAGAAGAGTTGAAGGCCACTATCAGAGCAACCTGGGCTCTCATAACACCTGAGCAGTGCCAGAAACTCATCGACTCCATGCCACGCCGCATTAACGCAGTAATTGAGGCAAAAGGAGCTCCAACCAAGTATTGAGTATTGTACATGCTCATATTTTTCATTTTCATACTTTTCAGTTGGCCAACATTTCTAAAAATCCCTTTTTTGTATTAGCCTTAAGTAATATTCTAATTTTGTGACACACGGAATTTTGGATTTATTTGTTGCCACTTCAAATCATCAAAATTAAATGAAATAAACATTTGAATGCATCAGTCTGTGTGCAATGAATAAATATAATGTACAAGTTACACCTTTTGAATGCAATTACTGAAATAAATCAAGTTTTTCAAAATATTCTAATTTACTGGCTTTTACCTGTATATATATATATATATATATATATATATATATATATATATATTCGTCGTCCCCCAATTCAATCATGTGATCGGGACATCTCATATCTTATACAATTAATAATAATTGTAATACTTGTATTTAGGGGTGGACGAAACAATCAATTTGAGTACCTATGGATCGATACAGTATTTTTCCTTTTTAGCAATATATAAAAGGGTATCATATTGATTATC
Source organism: Nerophis lumbriciformis (assembly GCF_033978685.3). NCBI lineage: Eukaryota > Metazoa > Chordata > Actinopteri > Syngnathiformes > Syngnathidae > Nerophis > Nerophis lumbriciformis. Next base: position 25,710,303 of record NC_084578.2, on the reverse strand, counting down.
CCGCTCCGTGCCCCCTGGTAGTTTGGTGTGTAGAGCCGCAGCAGCGGCACACTGATTTTGCCAACCTTAGCTGCCAACAACAAGCAGTTTGGGGCAAAACAAAATAAAGTGAGGTACTTACTAACATTATATTATCACCTGATTGTATGTTGACCACAAAGATACAATGAGTAATATAAGCCATTGAAACTTTTATTGACAAAGACTTACGGGATGCTCTTGCTCAACTAAACCACACCACGTTATCATGCAAAGTAAACATCTGACTGAAACTGTTATTATTCTTGATTACCGTATTTTTCGGAGTATAAGTCGCACCTGCTGAAAATGCATAACAAAGAAGGAAAAAAACATATAAATCACACTGGAGCCCGGCCAAACTATGAAAAAAACTGCGACTTATAGTCCGAAAAATCCGGTATACTTGTAACAGAGTCTTGTGACATCACCGCTGAGGAAAGGACAGCCATTGTACTCAGGAGGTACTTTTGCTTACATATTCGTCTCCCACACGAAGCAGTGTCCAGCGCGTCAAAAAAACAAGCGCACACTTTTGGCCTTCACAATACAATTGCTGTGCGTTACATCCTATCTGACTGCTTTAACAAAATTAAGACTCCCAGAAGAGTACCTTACATATTTACTGTTATCATTTAGCATTTAGCATTTAATGCATACATTTATCACTTGTTTTCAAATCGGTTACAAAAAAGTGGCACCCCAAAAATTTACTGTGGGTCCCCATCTTGAAAATTCCTAGCGCCAACACTGTTTAACAGTAGATTGAATCAAACCTAATCGACCCGTGATTAATCAATTTAGAACCTTATGAATTGAGGTCGAATCGATTTGGGGAATTGGCCATGATACCCAGCTCTACTTGTATAATTATAACTAATGACAGCAAAATGACTTCCTCTAAAGAACAAATTACCTTTTTGCTTCTGGACAGTCGCAGCCTTAAGACATTGCCAAACTGTTCAAAGTACTCCCTGAGCTGTGGCTCAAAGAGTCCAAGGGGCAAATGGCCGACATAAATGACCCCAGGTGTCAAAAGATTCCCCTGGTAGAAAAAAAGACAAATTGATACATAATTATCAGCAATGGTTACACCTCAAATTGACAAGACAAGTGTAAACAGCATTTATGCAATAGAATCAACTATAATAATAACTGCGGTAAAACTTCCGATGGTTAGTATTACCGTTTTAAATTAAAATGATCAAAAAACCATTGGCCCTTACGGTTCACCCTTGTTCATAAACAAATGATATCGTGTCAGTAAAACATTACTGTAGGTGTGACCTCATAGGCCACAAAATAAATAAAACATAGAAATAATAGTTGATACACTTTAGCCACTTTGTCACTATATTTATTAAGGTACAAATTAAAAGTGAAAGAGAGGGGTATCTTACTGCATGTCATGCTTTTAATTGGTAATCACAGAAAAGCGGCCACGAAAGTATCAGCGTGAGTGAGGGCACAGATTCTCTACCACAAGTCACAAGCCACCTGTGGTGAGAGTGTCCGCCCTGAGATCGGTAGGTTGTGAGTTCAAACCCCAGCCGAGTCATACCAAAGACTATAAAAATGGGACCCATTACCTCCCTGCTTGGCACTCAGCATCAAGGGTTGGAATTGTTGGTTAAATCACCAAAAATTATTCCCGGGCGCGGCACCGCTGCTGCCCACTGCTCCCCTCACCTCCCAGGGGGTGAACAAGGAGATGGGTCAAATGCAGAGGACAAATTTGACCACACCTAATGTGTGTGACAATCATTGGTACCGGCACTTAAGTCCAGGGAGTGTGCATTATCACCACCTCTAAGATGCGCACTGCTCACGTGTCCTCTGGTTTTGCCGCGCAAAAAATCAAATCCCACCCTAAACAAAATAAACAAATCGTTTGTTTTGTACGATTTTGCAATGCAACTGTGAGTAACAGGTGACGAAAGGCGGCCACAACAGATAAAACAATGTTTGTCAACACTTAAATTATTGTAACGTCTGTGGAGACAGAGGACAGGAATTCCATCGGTCCCTTTATTTAGCGAAATTGTTTGTCGGCCATAATCACACCAAAACAATGTGTAAAATACTTTTATCTAGCAAAACTGGTCGTTGTCTACCGTACAAACCAAGCCAAAAGCAACTCTTTGTCATCTGTTATATCAACAGCAGTCGCTTGCTGTCTCTCTCACCTGTACCAACACATACACTATGGCAGGGGTCGGCAATCTTTACCACTCAAAGAGCCATTTTGACCCGTTTCACAAATTAAAGAAAACAATGGGAGCCACAAAACTCTTTTCAAATTTAAAATGAAATAACACTGCATACAAAGTTTTTTTTGCTTTGTGCTTTGCATAAACCAGGGGTCTCAGACACGCGGCCCGCACCTTAACAAGAACATTTAATGTTAGTGCGGCCCGCAAGTTTTATATGAATGGCGCTTGACAATGCCATACTTGCCGACCTTCCCGATTTTTCCAGGAGATTCACGTATTTCAGGGCAACTATTCTCTCGAATGCCTGCTGATTTTCACCCAAACAACACTAATAAGGGTGTGCCGTGATGGCGCTGCCTTTAGCGCCCTCTACAGCCTGTACTAACAGCGTGCCAGCCCAGTTACATGTTGTATGAGGCTTCTGTACACACACATAAGTGACTGCAAGGCATACTTGGTCAACAGGTTACACTGAGGGTGGCGATATAAACAACTTTAACACTCTTACTAATATGCGCCACAATGTGAACCCACACCAAACAAGAATGACAAAGAATGGTCTTTTCCTCTGGATTTAAAACTCCTTTCATCAATCTAAAGAGCCTTATGAAAGAATTTCTAGACATTCAGAAGTTTTGTTTCCATGTTTCTCGGTCTGAAATTTCCTTTAAAAAAAAAAAAACTGTGTCCCACCAGTCTTTATTTGCTTCTGACCTGCATCTGGTCCAAGACTTTCTTTGTAGTAGTGTCATGTTTGCAGCGCAATATAAGATGATTTATTGATGCTGTCTTCTATTTAAAATCAGCATAGCCAATATTTCTAATGTGCAGATGACCTATTTCTAAATGTTTTCTAATGAGCCGCAGATGCCTGGTGTGAATTCATAGGTCAACCGGAAAAGCAATATATTTATCTGCGCTAAAATCAAATCAAATCAAATCAACTGAAATAAGCGCTCCTTCCCCAGTGTACGGGAGGGGAGGCACAGAATGTTAGAATGTGTGCATGGACACCAGGACTTCACACAAGGGTGTGAAAATACAAAAAATATATATATTTGAGAAATCAGACTAATTTAGTGCATGGAAACGTAGTGAGTGATGTAAAATTGCACACACTCAAAGTTGGTTTGTCCGTGAGCCTTTAACGACTTGCATTGCAACACTATGTGCACGTGTGCCCTATAAAATTACCGTATTTTCCGCACTATAAGGCGCACCTAAAAACCACAAATTTTCTCAAAAGCTGACAGTGCGCCTTATAACCCGGTGCGCTTTATATATGGATAAATATTAAGATTCATTTTCATAAAGTTTAGGTCTCGCAACTACGGTAAACAGCCGCCATCTTTTTTCCCCGTAGAAGAAGCGCGCGGTGCATGCTGGGATATGTGACGTTTCATTTCCATTTGTGTGTTTATGTAAAGACCCCAAAATGGCTCCTATTAAGTGTGTTGTCTGTCTAATTATAAATAATGCAGACGAGGCGTGTTAACTGAGTTCTCAACGTTTACTCACAGCGTGCTAACTGCCAGCATACAACGCTTCTCAGGGCTACCGCGCATGCTCGTAACTATCGTTGCATGCTGGGTAGTGTAGTTGTTATATTTGCTAGCTCATAACAGCACATTGAGAGACACGCTTACGCGCTTAATTCAATACTCGCCGTCATTCCGGGTGGATTGACAAAAGACCTCCAGCCGCTAGATATTGGTGTCAACAGGGCATTCGAAGCTAGACTGCTAACTGCGTGGGAACAATGGATGACAGAAGGCGAACACACCTTCACTAAGACGAGGAGGCAGCGCCAGACGACGCCAACATCTGCCAGTGGATCGTAAATTTGCCCAACTTTTCACTTCGGACACCGAAGACGAAGGATTTACGAATGAAGAATAACTTCAGAAAGTGAGCGCTATGTTTATTTTGTGTGTTGTGACATTAACGTTCGAGCAACATTATGTTGCTATTGCTCTGCACTATTTTGAATTTTACTATGTTTGTGATTGCACATTTGCGTACATTTTGGGAGTGAACAGAGTTGTTAGAACGCTGGTTTTTAATATATTATTAAAGTTTGACTGACCTATCTGACTGTTTTTTTGACATTCCCTTTAGCGCAGCGTAGGCGCGGCTTATAGTCCGGGGCGGCTTATTGGTGGACAAAGTAATGAAATATGCCATTCATTGAAGGTGCGGCTAATAATCCGGTGCGCCTTATAGTGCGGAAAATACGGTATTAAGGTACAAATTAAAAGTGAAAGAGAGGGGTATCTTACTGCATGTCATGCTTTTAATTGGTAATCACAGAAAAGCGGCCACGAAAGTATCAGCGTGAGTGAGGGCACAGATTCTCTACCACAAGTCACAAGCCACCTGTGGTGAGAGTGTCCGCCCTGAGATCGGTAGGTTGTGAGTTCAAACCCCAGCCAAGTCATACCAAAGACTATAAAAATGGGACCCATTACCTCCCTGCTTGGCACTCAGCATCAAGGGTTGGAATTGTTGGTTAAATCACCAAAAATTATTCCTGGGCGCGGCACCGCTGCTGCCCACTGCTCCCCTCACCTCCCAGGGGGTGAACAAGGAGATGGGTCAAATGCAGAGGACAAATTTTACCACACCTAATGTGTGTGACAATCATTGGTACCGGCACTTAAGTCCAGGGAGTGTGCATTACCACCACCTCTAAGATGCGCACTGCTCACGTGTCCTCTGGTTTTGCCGCGCAAAAAATCAAATCCCACCCTAAACAAAATAAACAAATCGTTTGTTTTGTACGATTTTGCAATGCAACTGTGAGTAACAGGTGACGAAAAGCGGCCACAACAGATAAAACAATGTTTGTCAACACTTAAATTATTGTAACGTCTGTGGAGACAGAGGACAGGAATTCCATCGGTCCCTTTATTTAGCGAAATTGTTTGTCGGCCATAATCACACCAAAACAATGTGTAAAATACTTTTATCTAGCAAAACTGGTCGTTGTCTACCGTACAAACCAAGCCAAAAGCAACTCTTTGTCATCTGTTATATCAACAGCAGTCGCTTGCTGTCTCTCTCACCTGTACCAACACATACACTATGGCAGGGGTCGGCAATCTTTACCACTCAAAGAGCCATTTTGACCCGTTTCACAAATTAAAGAAAACAATGGGAGCCACAAAACTCTTTTCAAATTTAAAATGAAATAACACTGCATACAAAGTTTTTTTTGCTTTGTGCTTTGCATAAACCAGGGGTCTCAGACACACGGCCCGCACCTTAACAAGAACATTTAATGTTAGTGCGGCCCGCAAGTTTTATATGAATGGCGCTTGACAGTGCCATACTTGCCGACCTTCCCGATTTTTCCAGGAGATTCACGTATTTCAGGGCAACTATTCTCTCGAATGCCTGCTGATTTTCACCCAAACAACACTAATAAGGGCGTGCCGTGATGGCGCTGCCTTTAGCGCCCTCTACAGCCTGTACTAACAGCGTGCCAGCCCAGTTACATGTTGTATGAGGCTTCTGTACACACACATAAGTGACTGCAAGGCATACTTGGTCAACAGGTTACACTGAGGGTGGCGATATAAACAACTTTAACACTCTTACTAATATGCGCCACAATGTGAACCCACACCAAACAAGAATGACAAAGAATGGTCTTTTCCTCTGGATTTAAAACTCCTTTCATCAATCTAAAGAGCCTTATGAAAGAATTTCTAGACATTCAGAAGTTTTGTTTCCATGTTTCTCGGTCTGAAATTTCCTTTAAAAAAAAAAACTGTGTCCCACCAGTCTTTATTTGCTTCTGACCTGCATCTGGTCCAAGACTTTCTTTGTAGTAGTGTCATGTTTGCAGCGCAATATAAGATGATTTATTGATGCTGTCTTCTATTTAAAATCAGCATAGCCAATATTTCTAATGTGCAGATGACCTATTTCTAAATGTTTTCTAATGAGCCGCAGATGCCTGGTGTGAATTCATAGGTCAACCGGAAAAGCAATACATTTATCTGCGCTAAAATCAAATCAAATCAAATCAACTGAAATAAGCGCTCCTTCCCCAGTGTACGGGAGGGGAGGCACAGAATGTTAGAATGTGTGCATGGACACCAGGACTTCACACAAGGGTGTGAAAATACAAAAAATATATATATTTGAGAAATCAGACTACCGTATTTTCCGCACTATAAGGCGCACCGGATTATTAGCCGCACCTTCAATGAATGGCATATTTCATAACTTTGTCCACCAATAAGCCGCCCCGGACTATAAGCCGCGCCTACGCTGCGCTAAAGGGAATGTCAAAAAAACAGTCAGATAGGTCAGTCAAACTTTAATAATATATTAAAAACCAGCGTTCTAACAACTCTGTTCACTCCCAAAATGTACGCAAATGTGCAATCACAAACATAGTAAAATTCAAAATAGTGCAGAGCAATAGCAACATAATGTTGCTCGAACGTTAATGTCACAACACACAAAATAAACATAGCGCTCACTTTCTGAAGTTATTCTTCATTCGTAAATCCTTCGTCTTCGGTGTCCGAAGTGAAAAGTTGGGCAAATTTACGATCCACTGGCAGATGTTGGCGTCGTCTGGCGCTGCCTCCTCGTCTTAGTGAAGGTGTGTTCGCCTTCTGTCATCCATTGTTCCCACGCAGTTAGCAGTCTAGCTTCGAATGCCCTGTTGACACCAATATCTAGCGGCTGGAGGTCTTTTGTCAATCCACCCGGAATGACGGCGAGTATTGAATTAAGCGCGTAAGCGTGTCTCTCAATGTGCTGTTATGAGCTAGCAAATATAACAACTACACTACCCAGCATGCAACGATAGTTACGAGCATGCGCGGTAGCCCTGAGAAGCGTTGTATGCTGGCAGTTAGCACGCTGTGAGTAAACGTTGAGAACTCAGTTAACACGCCTCGTCTGCATTATTTATAATTAGACAGACAACACACTTAATAGGAGCCATTTTGGGGTCTTTACATAAACACACAAATGGAAATGAAACGTCACATATCCCAGCATGCACCGCGCGCTTCTTCTACGGGGAAAAAAGATGGCGGCTGTTTACCGTAGTTGCGAGACCTAAACTTTATGAAAATGAATCTTAATATTTATCCATATATAAAGCGCACCGGGTTATAAGGCGCACTGTCAGCTTTTGAGAAAATTTGTGGTTTTTAGGTGCGCCTTATAGTGCGGAAAATACGGTAATTTAGTGCATGAAAACGTAGTGAGTGATGTAAAATTGCACACACTCAAAGTTGGTTTGTCCGTGAGCCTTTAACGACTTGCATTGCAACACTATGTGCACGTGTGCCCTATAAAATTAATACAATTTAAAATAGAGCAAAAATGGAGCAAAATGGCATGACAGTGAGAAAAGGCTGACATGTTGATACTAATAAATTTAAACAAATATTTGTTTTAAAATATATGGTTCACCCTTTTTCATTACAAATGATATACCACATCACACTACCAGCATATTGAAATTATATTGATATGCTTGAGGGTTCTGTTATTTTTCGAATGTAAAATATTAAACTATTGTTATTATTGTACAGTATTGTTTATTTTGATATACTGGGAGGATATAGAACACTGCTGTTCTTTTCTATTTTACTTATTGGCAGCTGATACACAGTATCATACTTTTATATTCTGTGCAAAATGATGTTTAAGGACAGCGATCTTAAATACTGTACTTGACACATTGAAACACTTAAAAAAATTAGTGATTTGAAAAGTATATGGGTTCCATTGTTCTATTCATATCGTTGTATGCAAAAAGTATTAAGAATCGTGGGATTTTATGGGTGTCGGTGTCGACAATACATGGTGTTTACGTGACGTCACACATCCGGGTTATCCCGGGTCATCCGCCATCTTGGGAGGCAAACAAAACACACCTGGCCTAGTTGACACGCTTCACGATTATTGACAATAGCTTCGAGCAAACACTGGTGAAAGGCGCATAATGGTTATTTCCTGTTGGGTGAATGGATGTACAAATCGACGGGATGGATCAGTGCAGCGAGGATTTTTCAGTATTCCTAAAATTAGACACAACGAAGGAGAACAGACAAGGAAAATCAGCGAGGAGAGACGACGCTTGTGGTTGGCAAGCATCAACAGGAAAGAGGAGCCATCTCAACATTCCAAAATATGTTCTGATCACTTTGTAACAGGTAGGATTACGTCTCAATCTGTTTATTAAACATTTTAGAACGATGTATTGTTTATTTTTTTGTCAATTTGCTATTCTCGAAGCCCTTTATGGGATGGACCACGAAAGCGAAAGCCCCCCCCCCCACCCCCCTCAGGATATATAGCGCCCATCTCAGCCCAGGTTGCTTGTACACGAAATGAGTTGTAGATCTCAATGGATAAAATATTTAGGTATCAACCTTGTCATAAGTTAGAGGAGTCCGACGTGTCCTCGCTAAACACATGGTTTTAATGTACGTTATATATACATACCCTGCCCACTACAAGCACTTTCTCGTTTGCAGTCATGCTTTTAACGTCGCTGACCCATCCGTTAATAAACTGGTTGTACGCCTCCAGAGACTTGAATGCCCTCAATTCCTCCATTGTATAGGCACTGGTGTAATTGACGAGGTAGTTCAAAATGTCTATGTACGTTATGGCCGGGAGGCATTTGTGGTCATACGTGAAACTTTGTTTCGGCACTTCGTACGGGTCAACGCCTATGCATTGTGTCTTCTGGTTGTATCTTTCCAACGTCTGGTTGTCCAAGCCTTCTTTATACTTCTTTTTTGCTGGTTTCTCGGCCATTATGCATACGTTTGTGAACGGGTTCGTATATATGAATTTGCTGATGTTGTACCGGTGCGCTTGCCTTTCAAAATGGCGGATCGCGCGGAGCATCATGGGAAATCAGTCGGGCGTGAAAACTATGTATTCTGTGCAAAATGATGTTTAAGGACAGCGATCTTAAATACTGTACTTGACACATTGAAACACTTAAAAAAATTAGTGATTTGAAAAGTATATGGGTTCCATTGTTCTATTCATATCGTTGTATGCAAAAAGTATTAAGAATCGTGGGATTTTATGGGTGTCGGTGTCGACAATTAAATAAAAACAGCTGTGGTCCGCAAAAGTGGCCTTCTTATCATACTTTGGACACCAGTGGTTTAAATAATTGTAAACCATGACCTCATATGACAATTAAAATGATCAAAAACTATTCTGCGAATGTGCAATGGTAAAATGACTGCTGTATTTACCTAAAGCAGGGGTGCTCAACACGTCGATCGCGATCTACCAGTCGATCGCAAAGGTAGTATTGGTAGATCGCATTACATTATTTAAAAAAAAAATAAAAAAAAATAAAAAAAAATTTTTTTTTTTTTTTTTTTTTTGTGTCCTGTTTAGCTTCTCAGGCAAATCATATAGTTGATGTAGATGCCCATTTCGGCTGTTCAGATTTACTTTACAAAAGAGAAGTGTAGGATACTTCTCTTGTTGCCTTATTTGTATTTGACTTTATTAAATGTATTTATATTGTCATTTAGTGCAGCCGGGCCGGAGCAGGAGGGGATAGAAATAGAAAAAAAAGAAGACAGAGGGGGAAATTGTGGGGACAAGAGGGGGATTAGACAGAGAGACAAAAACAACAACAGCAAATAACAACAACAACAACAATAGAGCAACATCAGCAAATACGACATGTACAAATATGATGGTAAAAGTAATAGCAAATAAGCAGTTAGCGAAAAATAAAAAATAATACAGAAATGACAATGAGCATTATTACACTACAAATGGATCAATACAAATACCAATAGAAATAGCGCTATTGATAATGAACAATACCAATAATTTACCTTTATTATCAACAATACAGTTGTTTAAATGCAACAATACATATACGTAATGATAACTTGAGATACGAAAGAATGCAGAAAAATGAAAGGGGAGAAAGAGAAGCAACCTACATTAACCTTGTAGATTGTTATAGTCACAATAGGTTAAGCTTTATCAGTGTGCCGTGTGTTACACCCAGTTTACCCTAGGGCAGGGGTGCTCATTACGTCGATCGCGAGCTACCGGTCGATCTCGGAGGGTGTGTCAGTCGATCACCAGCCAGGCATTAAAAAAATAGTCCTAAAAATGAGCGATCATAAATCTTCACAATGACGTCATTTTCGTCACTTGATTGACATTCACGGCACCCGAGGGTCTTCTGAGATGACGCTGGCTGCTGCCAGCTCATTAAAATGACCGACTGGAAGGCGAGAAACACTTTATTTCAACAGACTCTGGCGCCGTACCTGTCGTCAAAACTCCAAAGACCGACTGCACAGTTGCACAGTTGCGCTAACAAAATAGGAGTCTCAGAAAGCTGGCGTGCACAAGCTAGCAAGCTACGGAGTTTGCCGACAATGTATTTCTTGTAAAGTGTATACAAAGGAGTACGGAAGCTGGACAAATAAGATGCCAAAAACCAACCACTTTCATGTGGTATTGGACAGAAAGGAGGACTTTTTTTCTCCTCCATTCGAAAATGCGGACGTTATCATCACCACTGTCTGATTCCTATGAATGCAAGTCATCAGAATCAGGTAATACACCAACTTATATTCTTGTCTTCATGAAAGAAAGGAATCTATATGTGTTAAACATGCTTGTATTATCTTTAAACACCTTTAACTTGTTAACAATATTAACTATATGTGTTAAACATGCTTGTATTATCTTTAAACACCTTTAACTTATTAACAATATTAACTATATGTGTTAAACATGCTTGTATTATCTTTAAACACCTTTGACTTGTTAACAATATTAACTATATGTATTAAACATTCTTGTATTATCATTAAACACCTTTAATTTTTTAACAATATTAACTATGTGTTAAACATGCTTGTATTATCATTAAACACCTTTAACTTGTTAACAATATTAACTATATGTATTTAACATGCTTGTATTATCATTAAACACCTTTAATTTATTAACAATATTAACTATATGTGTTAAACATGCTTGTATTATCATTAAACACTTTTAGCTTATTAACAATATTAACTATATGTGTTAAACATGCTTGCATTATCATTAAACACCTTTAACTTGTTAACAAAAACATATATTTCATAAATAAGTAAATATAAATTATATATATGAATGAGGTAGATCCCCACGACTTGATCAATTGAAAAGTAGCTCGCCTGCAGAAAAAGTGTGAGCACCCCTGACCTAAAGTATATACACGCACACGCTGATCACCCACATGCAGACACAGACACGTGGCTTCGTTAGCAATGGTTTAATATTCAGGAATCCAGATTATTCAAATTATTATTTAACAATACATATGACTGAATTCATGAAATGTAAGTCGGCGTGAAGTGTCGTTTTAAGGCATGTAAACATGTGAGAACTCACAGTGTTGGTGTTCTTCGTCTTCCTCTTCTTCACCTTCTGTACTTTCTTCTTGAACTCGGACTCTTGCTGAGGATTCAACGCGAGAAGCTCCTTCGCCCCCTGAGGCGTCGTTTCCCCTTGGCGTTCAGTCATCTTTATTTGTTAAGTTTGCGTGGCATATATTGTTATATTTCTGAGGTAAAAAAAAAAAAAAAGGGAGAAAAAACAGACAGCTTTCTGATCCAGCACCACGTTGGAATTCGTTTCCGGTTTACCACGTGTTGGTCGCCAACCAATCAGGAGTCGAAGGTTTGCAGGCACATACAACATTATAAACAGACAGCGCCTTCATGCGGTATGGAGGAAGAGCGGATATTAGACTTAGACTTCCTTTTATTGTCATTTAAATTTGAATTTAAGGACAAGCGGTAGAAAATGGATTGATGGACAGTACAGATAAGAACGAAATTTCGTTGCATTAGCTCGTTACATCGTAGCAGTTCATAATCTACAATTAAAATTGAATTCAATTTACATGTCAAGTTTTATTGTCATTTAGCTTTTAGTTACAACCAAATGGAAAAAAAGGTGATTCAGGGATTGAGAAGAGGCATAGTGCAAAAGAGCATACTATAAAAATAGTGTTAATAACTGCGTGCAAACGCACACACAAACAGTTCAAGAAACATAGCAGCAGAAACTGCAATGGCATTATTGGCATACATTTGTAGCAGCTCATATCTTAAAATACCAGAGAGAATGGCTTCCTAAAAATATATGTGGTTCAAAGATAACATTTTTTACAAATTAAAAGTTAAAGTAAATAGCTCCCCTTAAAATACAAACCCCGTTTCCATATGAGTTGGGAATTTGTGTTAGATGCAAATCCTTTTCAACCCATATTCAATTGAATGCACTACAAAGACACGATATTTGATGTTCAAACTCATAAACTTTATTTTTTTTTGGCAAATAATAATTAACTTAGAATTTCATGTCTGCAACACGTGCCAAAGTAGTTGGGAAAGGGCATGTTCACCACTGTGATACATGGCCTTTCCTTTTAACAACACTCAGTAAACGTTTGGGAACTGAGGAGACACATTTTTTAAGCTTCTCAGGTGGAATTCTTTCCCATTCTTGCTTGATGTACAGCATAAGTTGTTCAACATTCCGGGGGTCTCTGTTGTGGCATTTTAGGCTTCATAATGCGCCACACATTTTCAATGGGAGACAGGTCTGGACTACAGGCAGGCCAGTCTAGTACCCGCACTCTTTTACTATGAAGCCTTGTTGATGTAACACGTGGGTTGGCATTGTCTTGCTGAAATAAGCAGGGGTGTCCATGGTAACGTTGCTTGGATGGTAACATATGTTGCTCCAAAACCTGTATGTACCTTTCAGCATTAATGGCGCCTTCACAAATGTGTAAGTTACCCATGTCTTGGGCACTAATACACCCCCATACCATCACAGATGCTGGCTTTTCAACTTTGCGCCTATAACAATCCGGATGGTTCTTTTCCTCTTTGGTCCGGAGGACACGACGTCCACAGTTTCCAAAAACAATTTGAAATGTGGACTCGTCAGACAACAGAACACTTTTCCACTTTGTATCAGTCCATCTTAGATGAGCTCAGGCCCAGCGAAGCCGACGGCGTTTCTGGGTGTTGTTGATAAACGGTTTTCGCCTTGCATAGGAGAGTTTAAACTTGCACTTACAGATGTAGCGACCAACTGTAGTTACTGACAATGGGTTTCTGAAGTGTTCCTGAGCCCATTTGGTGATATCCTTTACACACTGATGTCACTTGTTGATGCAGTACAGCCTGAGGGATCGAAGGTCACAGGCTTAGCTGCTTACGTGCAGTGATTTCTCCAGATTCTCTGAACCCTTTGATGATATTACGGACCGTAGATGGTGAAATCCCTAAATTCCTTGCAATAGCTGGTTGAGAAAGGTTTTTCTTAAACTGTTCAACAATTTGCTCACGCATTTGTTGACAAAGTGGTGACCCTCGCCCCATCCTTGTTTGTGAATGACTGAGCATTTCATGGAATCTACTTGTATACCCAATCATGGCACCCACCTGTTCCCAATTTGCCTGTTCACCTGTGGGATGTTCCAAATAAATGTTTGATGAGCATTCCTCAACTTTATCAGTATTTATTGCCACCTTTCCCAACTTCTTTGTCACGGTTGCTGGCATCAAATTCTAAAGTTAATGATTATTTGCAAAAAAAAAAAAATGTTTATCAGTTTGAACATCAAATATGTTGTCTTTGTAGAATATTCAAATGAATATGGGTTGAAAATGATTTGCAAATCATTGTATTCCGTTTATATTTACATCTAACACAATTTCCCAACTCATATGGAAACAGGGTTTGTAGATGATACATTTAAAAACCTGAGTAAAAACTAGGCTAATGATTATTGTGCAATGTGATGATCAACAGTTCAGCATCCTTACAGCTTGAAGAATGTAACTTTTGATTAGTCTTGTGGTCCTGCATTTTATGCTACGGTACCGTTTCCCTGATGGCAGTAGTTCAAAATAATTGTGGAGTGGATGTGAGGAGCCCTTGACAATACTCAGGGCCCTACTCCTGCAACAGTTCTGGATGAGATCTTGGTCAGAGGGAAGTGGGGTTCCAATGACCTTCTCAGCTCCCCTGACTATCCTCTGAAGAGCTTTTGTATCTGACACACTGCAGCAGGAGTACCAAGTACAGATGCAGTATGTCACAATGCTCTCCATCAAACCTCTGTAAAAGGTCCTGAGGATGCTTATTTTAGCCTCCTCAAAAAGTACAGTTTCTGCTGGGCACGTTTTGTGATCTTAAAAGTGATGCAATTCCATTTGAAGTCTTGTGTGATCTGCACTCCAAGGAACTAGATGCTCTCTACTCTCTTCACAGTGCGGCAACTGATGCTGAGAGATGCGTCTTGGGCCATGACTTTCGGAAATCCACAATCATCTCTTTCATTTTTTCCTATATTTAACACCAGGTTGTTCTCTTTGCACCAGCCCTCCAGGTTTTTGACATTGTTTATTTATATAAATTCTTAATTTTCACACATGAGTCCAATCATCATAGTGTCATCTGCAAATTTGATGATCTGGTTCCCCTCATACCTTGATGTACAGTCATGTGTTAGCAGCGTAAACAGCTGTGGACTTATTACACAGCCTTGAGGGGATCAAGTGCTCAGCGTGAGGGGGTTAGATATGTTTTTCCCAATACCAACAGACTGTAGTCTCTCTGTCAGGAATTTCAAAATCCAAAGACATGTGGTGGTGTTCAGGCCAAGTAGGAGACGTTTATTCATAAGTCTTCGGGGCATGATGGTGTTAAATGCTTAGCTGAAATCAATGTATAGGACAGAGTGCAAGGTGGTGGATATTGCGTTCTCTGTGTAGCAGTTGGGATATTAAGCAAAGTGGAATGGGTCAAGTAACGCAAGGAGGCTAGCTCTGACAAGCCGTTCAAAACACTTCTTAACCATTTTTCAAAGAGAAAAAACATAGTAGAGGAATTATTTGCTGATTTTTTTTCAAGTGTACTTTTTGCCCATCGTTCACAATCGTTATGAAAGACATGACGACGGATGTATGTTTTTAATGCATTCTTAATATGAAATAAACGTAAATAAAAGTCCGCTTACAGCAGAGCTGTTGTGTTTTAGTGTGTTCCTGCCTTCTTTTTTGTCTGCACCTGTGTTTTAGTGATTTGTCCTCGGCGAGGGGCGGACCTGGTGACTCACCTGCTCGCAATTAGCCCGCCAGTATTTAGGCTCTTCACCTACAGCTTGACCTTGCTGGTCATTGTTTCCCGTACTCCGCACGTGCATGCGCCTACTTTGCTTCATGGTACGTTGCTTTCCCTTGTCCTGTTATTTCTAACTTCTTTGTGTTTGTTCCCTAGCCTCCTTTAGGCAGGAAAGACTTTATGCGGTGCTTGGTGCGCCCTGGCTTTTCCCCCTGCCAACCACTGAGGAATCTGTTTTGTTAGTATTCATGGTGTGCACTTCTGCCCCATCGCTTTTTGTTACACCTTTTGGACTTATTAAATGTATTCCTTTTTGTATTTCAAACTTGCCTCCCGTCTCTGCATCCCGGGGTCACCCCCCTTGACCAGTTCATAACAAGAGCCAACGAAAGCTTCTCTATTTCGCTCATAAAATCCAATAAATACCATTCAAAAACCACCAAAAATACTACATTTATATTTCTTAATTTGAATATTAACCAAGTATAAGGGATATTATTATAAGCACTAACGGGCGGTATAGCTCGGTTGGTAGAGCGGCCGTGCCAGCAACTTGAGGGTTGCAGGTTCGATCCCCGCTTCCGCCATCCTAGTCACTGCCGTTGTGTCCTTGGGCAAGACACTTTACCCACCTGCTCCCAGTGCCACCCACACTGGTTTAAATGTAACTTAGATATTGGGTTTCACAATGTAAAACGCTTTGAGTCACTTGAGAAAAAGCGCTATATAAATGTAATTCACTTCACTTCACTTCACACACACAAACTATTTATAGCGGCGCCGTGATCATTACCGTGTGTCCCTATGTTTACATCATCGAGTGGTCTGCTGCTTCTTCGCTTCCTTGCTCCCTGTAAATTTATTCTAGATCATAAATCATGCCTCTCACCTGGACAGAAGAAGTCTGAGTAGGTATTCGAACAAGTTGGGACACTTTGACATCCATTTAGGACTCGGAAATGGCTAGGACGACACACACACCCACCTAACCCTTTTTTTTCATGAGGATTATGAGACATTCTTCACCTAAATGGGAATATATGAGAGGGACAAGTGGTAGCAAATGGATAGATGGATGAACATCCCAGCAGTCAGCATCCTAATGACAGCAGACCTTGCAAAGTAAGTGATGCTTTATTATGTTTTTTGGCTCTCATGAAGTCTGCAGTGAGTAATAATCAGTGATGAGGGGAAAAAAAGCAAATGTCGTTATGTGTTTTTGAAATTAATGCGCCGTGAATTCTTAAAATGTTTAAAATACGTAAATATTAAATGTTATTATAATTGTACCCGATACTACATTACATATACAGTATACTTACATCATGTATTAATACCCTAATGGAGGTGTTTGGATGTTTTTTAAGGGCTGGTCCAGACCACCGTGACATAATCCCGTGATACAATTATTTTTCAATTTCAATTCAATTCAATGGTTTTTATTTGGTGATCAGTTCATGTAAACAGTACACTTCAAGCACATAGCAGATAAATAAATAAAAGTATTGGTTTACATTTCCTGACCAAAAAGGTATACCGTATTTTTCGGACTATAAGTCGCAGTTTTTTTCATAGTTTGGCCAAGGGTGCGACTTATACTCAGGAGCAATTTATGTGTGAAATTATTAACACATTACCGTAAAATATCAAATAATATTATTTAGCTCATTCACGTAAGAGACTAGACATATAAGATTTCATGGGATTTAGCGATTAGGAGTGACAGATTGTTTGGTAAACGTATAGCATGTTCTATATGTTATAGTTATTTGAATGACTCTTACCATAATATGTTACGTTAACATACCAGGCACATTCTCAGTTGGTTATTTATGCCTCATATAATGTACACTTATTTAGCCTGTTGTTCACTATTCTTTATGTATTTTAAATTGCCTTTCAAATGTCTATTCTTGGTGTTGGGTTTTATCAAATAAATTCCCCCCAAAAATACAACTTGTACTCCAGTGCGACTTATATGTTTTTTTCCTTCTTTGTTATGCATTTTCGGTTGGTGCGACTTATACTCCGGAGCGACTTTTACTCCGAAAAATACGGTAAATGCTTATTATGCCTACCCTTTCCTCATTCACTTTGTACATGTCAAATACAGAAAAGAAAAAACAAAAACAAGAAATCGATCTTGAGATAAAAAAAACACAAGAAAGGACTCTAGAGTCTCTGTCAAAATCATAGAACTTGATCACATGCATTGTTAAGCATGTAAATACATGCATTTACAATATATACATATGTATATATATATACATATACACATCTACACATTCAATTGTTCAAATGCACAATTGTGCATACATTTCTTTTCCTTTTCCTTCTTCCTTCCCCTTCCTCTTTCTCCCTCTTTCCTGCCTTTCCTTTCCATCCCTTTCTTCCCACACCGTGATCCATGATATAGTAAAGTAAAGAAGTCATGTGTATAAAGAAGTTAGTAATGTATAGGTATATAAACATGATACTATCATGTTCCACATCTTGATCGTACTTATTTCTACTCACAGCACATCTTTGTACTTATTTATGGTCTTATTTTTTTAAACATTTTTTTTAAACACATGGATTGAACTGCACATCCCCAGTTCCTTTTTGCAGCATTTCCACAGGTGTACCCCTTTCACAGATACACAATGCTCTCTGGAGGTAGTTCTTGCCCATGTTGTTGAAAACATATCTGCATTTCTGAGTTCATATACAGTGTCTTTGGTCACAAACAGCTTCTGAAGACATTGTGGATGTAGATTGTTGTGAGCTTTCATTTTCTGGGAGTTTGCTTGCATTTTCTGTTTCAGCACTCTTATTTGTGTTTCCATTTTCTCTTTGCCTCCTTTTCTGCCACAACTTCTCTTTTTTGAGCGCTGGCTCCTTCACCTGTCCCTTTATTTTTGTCCATAAATACATTTTCCCTGCACTTCGCCTGTGGTTTCTCCATCCTGGGGTCACGACCAACAACGCCACACCAAAACGTAACACACCGCCTTGATTCAGGATATTTTACTATTGAGAGGTAGGGCTTGGAGTGCTTTTCCAATTGCTTAAGTGCGATAGAAGTCAATCTGCCTCATCTTGTCATACGTCCTGCAGGTTCTTCTCGAAATCTAAAATGAGCGTGTAATTTAAACTCAGGATTGGCATTGCAAAGCGGCAAAATGACTTAATTGGTAACATAGTCAGTCTGGAGCTTGACTAAAGCGTCATTATAGATCATAAAGGATAAGAAGACAAAGAGAATATAATTTGCTGTAGTGAAGAGATCTGTCCACAGCACACTGAGTTGTCAGCAGGCGTCTGGGTCCCAGTCCCAGCATTCTCTCAGTAGCTCTTGCAACGCAGACCCCTGAGATCGTCACAGTCAGCCCATTTGTCACTTTATTCACTGCACTAAAGCTACTACCTGTCTGGAAGTTCTTCCTTAAGTGTGAGACAAGAGAATGCTGAGGCTCTCCCAGGTCAACCCAGCTCTTGTATGTAAGGTAGGAGGTGTTGTGGAGGTGAATCGCCTGCAGAGAGAAACATTTAGCACAGCAACTTCAACAAGATAGTTGTTGATTGTGAGTATACAGTACGGTACCCTTCAATAGGTACTCTTCCTAAACGGGGCAAAATTGCTCTGATTAGAGTGGTTGCAGACCGGGGTGGTGGTTCCTCTCTTTAAAAAGGGGAACCGGAGGGTGTGTTCTAACTATCGTGGGATCACACTCCTCAGCCTTCCCGGTAAGGTCTATTCAGGTGTACTGGAGAGGAGGCTACGCCGGATAGTCGAACCTCGGATTCAGGAGGAACAGTGTGGTTTTCGTCCTGGTCGTGGAACTGTGGACCAGCTCTATACTCTCGGCAGGGTCTTTGAGGGTGCATGGGAGTTTGCCCAACCAGTCTACATGTGCTTTGTGGACTTGGAGAAGGCATTCGACCGTGTCCCTCGGGAAGTCCTGTGGGGAGTGCTCAGAGAGTATGGGGTTTCGGACTGTCTGATTGTGGCGGTCCGCTCCCTGTATGATCAGTGTCAGAGCTTGGTTCGCATTGCCGGCAGTAAGTCGGACACGTTTCCGGTGAGGGTTGGACTCCGCCAAGGCTGCCCTTTGTCACCGATTCTGTTCATAACTTTTATGGACAGAATTTCTAGGCGCAGTCAAGGCGTTGAGGGGATCCGGTTTGGTGGCTGCAGGATTAGGTCTCTGCTTTTTGCAGATGATTTGGTCCTGATGGCTTCATCTGGCCAGGATCTTCAGCTCTCACTGGATCGGTTCGCAGCTGAGTGTGAAGCGACTGGGATGAGAATCAGCACCTCCAAGTCCGAGTCCATGGTTCTCGCCCGGAAAAGGGTGGAGTGCCATCTCCGGGTTGGGGAGGAGATCTTGCCCCAAGTGGAGGAGTTCAAGTACCTCGGAGTCTTGTTCACGAGTGAGGGAAGAGTGGATCGTGAGATCGACAGGCGGATCGGTGCGGCGTCTTCAGTAATGCGGACGCTGTATCGATCCGTTGTGGTGAAGAAGGAGCTGAGCCGGAAGGCAAAGCTCTCAATTTACCGGTCGATCTACGTTCCCATCCTCACCTATGGTCATGAGCTTTGGGTTATGACCGAAAGGACAAGATCACGGGTACAAGCGGCCGAAATGAGTTTCCTCCGCCGGGTGGCGGGGCTCTCCCTTAGAGATAGGGTGAGAAGCTCTGTCATCCGGGGGGAGCTCAAAGTAAAGCCGCTGCTCCTCCGCATCGAGAGGAGCCAGATGAGGTGGTTCGGGCATCTGGTCAGGATGCCACCCGAGCGCCTCCCTAAGGAGGTGTTTAGGGCATGTCCGACCGGTAGGAGGCCACGAGGAAGACCCAGGACACGTTGGGAAGACTATGTCTCCCGGCTGGCCTGGGAACGCCTCGGGATCCCCCGGGAGGAGCTGGACGAAGTGGCTGGGGAGAGGGAAGTCTGGGCTTCCCTGCTTAGGCTGCTGCCCCCGCAACCCGACCTCGGATAAGCGGAAGAAGATGGATGGATGGATGGATAGAGTGGTTGCCCAGAAACTTGCGGGCTTCTCGTCCAAATCCAGCCTCAGCCATCCTTGTCATTCCCGTGGTGTCCTTGGGCAAGACACTCTCCTATTTGCTCCCACACTTTGAGAACTTGCCACCATTCCTGTTAACCTATAATATTATATAGCACCATATTTACAGTTAATTTGTCCCAGAGAAAACAATTGAATTTAAATTAAAGGTCAAGTTGTCGCAGTTACAAAATGTTTTATTAACGGTAAAGACAATTTTTAATATTTAATAAGTAATATTTGTACTTTTGTAAATGACTTACAAATGTAGAAATAAGTAAAGCGGTTAAATGTGAAAGGTAAAACCGGTAAAACATGTTCTTCACTTTGACAAGTTATTTCTGCGCATGTTAATTTGGCTATATTGTACTGAGCAACCAGGACGACTCCAAAAAAATCTATCTCTTTTTGAAGAAATAACATCAGAGGAACTCCTTTGACTTGTCAATGGGACAAAACAAACAACATGTTTACTTGACCCATTTCTGGGAAACTTATCAAATAACTGTTTGTAATATTAGGACCATCAGTGCTAAATATTATAAAAGTATCACTTTTCTCTGATACTGTTCCCCAAGCATTCAAAAAAGTGGTTATTCATCGTCTGCTCAAAAGACCTAACCTCGATCCTGACCTCATGATAAACTACCGGCCGGTGTCACACCTTCCCTTTATCTCGAAAATCCTCAAAGAAAATTGTTGCACAACAACTAAATGAAGACTTAGTGTCTAACAATCTCTGTGAACCCTTTTAGTCTGGTTTCAGGGCAAATCACTCTACGGAGACAGCCCTTTGCAAAAATTACTAAAGATCTATTGCTAACTATGGATGCTGATGCGTCATCCATGTTGCTGCTACTTGATCTTAGCGCTGCTTTCGATACTGCTTTCGAATTATGACATTCTGTTAGAACATATCAAAACTAGGGTTGTCCCGATACCAATAATTTGGTATCGGTACTGGTACCAAAATGTATATCGATATTTTTTACACTTTTCAAAATAAAGGGAACTACAACATGGTCAATATTGGCTTTATTTTAACAGAAAATCTTACAATACAATAAACATATGTTTCCTATTGCACTCAAAGAACAATTTTAGAAGGTTAAAATATAAATTAAAGGGCATTAAACACATTGGGCTTTTCTTGTTGCACTCAAAGAACCATTTACAATTTTCCGGCCATAATCAAGGATTAGGTTTGCTGAATATAATAAAAAGCTTTATTGACATTATAGTAAATGCTTCATGATTTATGGTGGCCACTCCTGGTCTGTGCTTTAAGAAAAATAAAATTATTAGTAAATACTGAAAACAAAACTGTGGATGAATGTACCCATATAAGCCATGTAGCAGGTAAAACACACATTTGTTAAAGATAATATTATATTATATATACACAATATTATGTTAGACCCACTCGACATCCATTGCATTCGGTCTCCCTAGAGGGGGGGGGGGGGGGTTACCCACATATGCAGTCCTCTCCAAGGTTTCTCATAGTCATTCACATCGACGTCCCACTGGGGTGAGTTTTTCTTTGCCCTTATGTGGGCTCTGTACCGAGGATGTCGTTGTGGCTTGTGCAGCCCTTTGAGACACTTGTGATTTAGGGCTATATAAATAAACATTGATTGATTGATTGACTGATAAAACACAAATTGTAGCAAGCTGTTACCAAATTCCGTCACTTTACTTGCATTAGATGACTTTAGATGGGTCTTAACTGCACTAATATTTGCATCAAGTCAAGCAGCTGTGTGCACGTCTATGCATCTACATGTTATGTATCTACATGTTATGTATCTAAATGTGCACTATAGAGGAGCTGGTTAACTTAGAGTAGTGTTTGTCTGTTTAAGAGAATGGCAACGTGTTGTCTGAGTGATGTCAGTGAGTGAGTGGACGAGTAAGGAGGGAGAGAGGTAGTGCATGCACTGCGCAGTAGAAGGATGAACGGTCCAGTTGTGTCCTGCAAAACTAATAATAAAGCAACCAGACTGTCACAAATCGGTGGCCTCGTCATTCTGACCTGAAATCGGAGCTTAGCAGACCCATTGCCAGGTAAAGTGAAGGGTATTAACCCGACGAAAGCATTGACCCTAAAGGGAACGTCTGCCCTGTGCTCCTCCACTACGGTCTGCACCAGAGCAGAACAGCAGGACAGGTGTAACAACTACATTATTACCTGTCACTCTTTAAACTCCTTGTGCAGATCTGAATGCTTATTATTTAAATGTTTACCTAAGTTTGAAGCAAAGGTGGTAATACAAATCGCCACATTTGGCGAGGCGTGTTTTAAAGCAACACTTGAAGAGCAGCGCTTCCTTGTTCAAAGCGTCACCTTTATTGTTGGTTTTGAAGCCCAAATACTTCCATATTGCGCTTCACCATCCTCTTTATCAACCAGTAGAATTGTCGGTTTTTTTTGCCATTCTTCCTCTCCAAGATGTTATTGCTTGTATGTACTTTGTGTTTGCGTTTTGACACAATCAACATCATGCGCCTCGGCTATGTAGTCACCGCCACACAGCGGCATTCAGATGAAAGAATGGTACCGGTACTTTTCAAAGGCAGTATAGTATCGATTTCAATCAGTTAGTATCGCAGTATTTTAATAGTACCGGTATATCGTACAACCCAAGTCAAAACATGTATTGGTCTGTCAGACTTAGCCTTTTCTTGGTTTAACTCCTATCTTACTGACAAGATGCAGTGCGTCTCCCATAACAATGTGACCTCGGAATGTGTTAGGGTAACATGCCACTAGGTGACATGACACGCAAATCCGGTGTTAGCTTTCACTGTTATGCTGATGACACACAACTCTACATGCCCCTAAAGTTGACCAACACCTCGAGGCGTGTCTAAATGAAATTAAACAATGGATGTCCAGCCAACTTTTTGCATCTCAACACTAAGAAAACGGAAATGCTGATTATCAGTCCTTGACATTTGACAAGAAAACAATTATACAAAGCGACTCAGTAAAGAATCTCGGTATTATCTTCGACCCAACTCTCTCGTTTGAGTCCCACATTAAGAGTGTTACTAAAACAGCCTTCTTTCAGTTTTACTACTTACATATAAAATACTAAACGGTCGAGCTCCATCCTATCTTGCTGATTGTATTGTACCATATGTCTTGGCCAGAATGATTCCCAGAGCCCCAAAAAAGTCTGCAGGCTTTAGAGTGTTCTCTATTCGGGCTCCAGTACTCTGGAATGCCCTACCGGTAGCAGTTAGAGATGCTACCTCAGTAGAAGCATTTAAGTCCCATCTTTAAACTCACTTGTATCTCTAGCCTTCATCATAGACTCCTTTTTAGACCAGTTGATCTGCTGTCTCTCTTTTTTGCTCTGCCCCCCTCTCCTGCGTGGAGAGTTTATCAGGTGACTACGGAGATACATCCACGGATGCGGCGCTAGCTGCTCAAAGTCGGGACCCCGAATTGGACCACTCGTCTTAGCATCAGTTGGTGACGTCTCTGCGGCGTTGACTTGTCTCCATTCAAGATGATCCCCTGCTAGCCTACCAATGGACTGGACTTTCACATGAAGTCGGGACCCAGAGTGATCACTCCTTATGCATCAGTCGGTGATGTCTCTGCGCCCCGACATGTCTGCATGCAAAAGGATCCCCTGCTGGCTCCGCTATGGACTGGACCCTCACATTATTAACCGTATTCACTCTGCATCCATTGCACCGGTCGTCCACAGGGGTCCCCACATCTGCGATCCCTTCCAAGGTTTCTTGTTGTTCTCATTGGGTAGGGTTTGTTGTGTTTACTGAGGGAGGTGACGGCAAACAGACACCAAGGGGCAGTATGTACAATATTTATTATATATAATAAATATATATAATAATAATAACAACAAACAATCCAACTAAACTAAGGAAATGGAGTGTGAACTAGAATACAAGAGTGTGTAGTGTAAGACTATGTGTGTAATTTAACTGAAGTGAGTGTTACCAACGTGTTGAACGAGATACAAGAAAGTCCAGGGGGCAGGCAGATGATCCGGGGCGAGAGCGAGGCGTCAGAATCCAGGGGCGAGAGAAAGGTCGAGGAACGAAGGAGGCAGTCAGAGTCCAGAGGGAGATCCAGGGGAAAGTGAGACGCACAGCTCACTTTCCAGGCGACGAAGGGTACTGCGGGGACACGGGAGAAGACGGGACAAATCAAGGCACGGAGAGGAAACATGAATCGAGCATAAAGCTTGTTGCTTACGGTACACCATGAGAAAACTAAGTTCCCGCGCCGATCCTTGGGTCCACTGGTCCTTTATAAATCTCGCCCTCATCAGTCCCAGGTGTGTAGGCTTGTCGCTGCGTGGGCGTGCTGCGTGGGCGTGCTGCGTGAGCGTGCTGCGCTCAACGCGAGCAGGGGCGTGTCCGAGCGCGCTGTCAACGGCTCCTCCAAGTGCTCCCGCAGAGGAGGGAGAAGTAGACTGCGCGTGCGCCGTAGCAGTATCCCCCCCTATGGACAGATTCCAGATGTCCAAAGACAGACAAATGAACATACTCAAGAAACAAGGGAGGGTGGAGGGGAGAACTGGTGGTGGGTCGCCGGCCCAAGTGTCCCCGAATCCACCGAGGACGAGTCTGGTGGCGGCGGCGAGAAGAACGCCGCTGAAGCCGGCGAGGCGGGGGACCAAGGGACGGCCACCATCTTGGCCGTCGGGAAGGCGGACGTGATTGGCGCCGTGGTGCGTCTCGCCGGAAACGAGGAGGTGACGTCAGAAGCGTGGAAGCGGCGGACGTCATCGGCGGCGTGGAAGCGGCAGACGTCATCGGTGGCGTGGAAGCGGCAGACGTCATCGGCGGCGTGGAAGCGGCAGACGTCAACGGCGGCGTGGAAGCGGCAGACGTCATCGGCGCCGTGGAAGGAGGGCAGCTGAGGAGTTGGCCGAGGTGCTGAAGCCGGTACTGCCAGCCGAGGGGCAGAGGTCGGGGCCAACCTGGGAGCTGGCGGAGACGAGGGGGCCAGCCTGGGAGCTGGCGGAGACGTGGGGGCCAGCCTGGGAGCTGGTGGAGACGTGGGGGCCAGCCTGGGAGATGGTGGAGACGTGGGGGCCAGCGTGGGAGCTGGTACTAGCTCGGACGCTAGCCGAGGGACTGGTGCTATCTCGGACGCTAGCCGAGGGACTGGTGCTAGCTCGGACGCTAGCCGAGGGACTGGTGCTAGCTCGGACGCTAGCCGAGGGACTGGTGCTAGCTCGGACGCTAGCCGAGGGACTGGTGCTAGCTCGGACGCTAGCCGAGGGACAGATGCTAGCTCGGACGCTAGCCGAGGGACAGGTGCTAGCTCGGACGCTAGCCGAGGGACAGGTGCTAGCTCGGACGCTAGCCGAGGGACAGGTGCTAGCTCGGACGCTAGTCGAGGGACAGGTGCTAGCTCGGACGCTAGTCGAGGGACAGGTGCTAGCTCGGACGCTAGCCGAGGGACAGGTGCTAGCTCGGACGCTAGCCGAGGGACAGGTGCTAGCTCGGACGCTAGCCGAGGGACAGGTGCTAGCTCGGACGCTAGCCGAGGGACAGGTGCTAGCTCGGACGCTAGCCGAGGGACAGGTGCTAGCTCGGACGCTAACTCGGGGACAAGTGCTAGCTCGGACGCTAGCTCGGGGACAAGTGCTAGCTCGGACGCTAGCTCGGGGACAAGTGCTAGCTCGGACGCTAGCTCGGGGACAAGTGCTAGCTCGGACGCTAGCTCGGCGACAAGTGCTAGCTCGGACGCTAGCTCGGGGACCGAAGCTGGTAGCGTGGTTGGTGGGTGCGGCCAGGCAAACTGAAAGATCGATGGTAGCGGTCTTGCTGGCCGCAGCTGTGCTACCTCACCAGCACGGCTGTCGGTACCATTCCCCCCCTCCAAAGGCGGATTCCAGACGCTTCCAGTAGACTGAGGAACAGACACTGAGGGTGGAAAGAGGGTGTCCAGGCAGCGAGAAAATTCTTCCTTGCCCATATTGCTACTAAACATCCCCTTCCAAGATATGTCAACAGGGCAAGAAAAATCCTACCGTGTGGAGCGAAAAAAAGAAAAAGACATGGTGAATGGGGCAAAGAGGAAGAAAAAAAAAATTCACAGGGGGCGGAACTAAAGTCACTGGGGGCGGGGGCTAAGGAACTGTGCCGTCAGGTCCTTAATAATTCTGGCGGGAACTTACTGTTGTGTTTACTGAGGGAGGTGACGGCAAACAGACACCAGGGGGAAGTATGTACAATATTTATTATATATAATAAATATATTTAATAATAATAACAACAAACAATCCAACTAAACTAAGGAAATGGAGTGTGAACTAGAATACAAGAGTGTGTAGTGTAAGACTGTGTGTGTAATTTAACTGAAGTGAGTGTTACCAACGTGTTGAACGAGATACGAGGAAGTCCAGGGGGCAGGCAGATGATCCGGGGCGAGAGCGAGGCGTCAGAATCCAGGGGCGAGAGAAAGGTCGAGGAACGAAGGAGGCAGTCAGAGTCCAGAGGGAGATCCAGGGGAAAGTGAGACGCACAGCTCACTTTCCAGGCGACGGAGGGTACTGCGGGGACACGGGAGAAGACAGGGGACAAATCAAGGCACGGAGAGGAAACATGAATCGAGCATAAAGCTTGTTGCTTACGGTACACCATGAGAAAACTAAGTTCCCGCGCCGATCCTTGGGTCCACTGGTCCTTTATAAATCTCGCCCTCATCAGTCCCAGGTGTGTAGGCTTGTCGCTGCGTGGGCGTGCTGCGTGGGCGTGCTGCGTGGGCGTGCTGCGCTCAACGCGAGCAGGGGCGTGTCCGAGCGCGCTGTCAACGGCTCCTCCAAGTGCTCCCGCAGAGGAGGCAGAAGTAGACTGCGCGTGCGCCGTAACAGAGTTTTTCCTTGCCCTGATGTGGGATCTGAGCAGAGGATGTCAGTGTGGCTTGTGCAGCCCTTTGAGACATTTGTGAGTAAGGGTTATATACTGTAAGTAAACTTTGATTGATTGATTGATTGAACGATGGCAGAGTAAAAGTCAGGCAAAGCAATAGTTTGATGGGTGAAGGGTATGTAGCACACAGGCGACCAAACTTTGCATCCCAGAAAAGGAGGAGACAGGCACCGCCTGGAGAAAAAAAAATTGCAATAAAAATATGATATTAATACACAAAATTAATACACAAAACACCAAAGCGCCAGAGGTGGACAGCTTAGGGTTGAGTGCAATTACTCTAAAAACATATGTTTATCATTTTAACAGCTGTGTTCGTTAGCATAACTAAAACAGCAGCATGAAGACCCATGGCAAATACGTAAGATTGGTCTCAGCATCAGCACAGGGAAACCGTCTACAAACAAGTAACATGTCTAAAAGGTAACAATTTAAATGGCTGATTTGGCCATATAGCTAACAGTTACTAGTCTACATGCCTTCAGTGCAAGTGAGAGGATGTTAAGCGTCAGAAGTGGGCGTGACACAATATAATGGGACTAACCTTCCCAATTATATAGTGACCCCAGGTGGCAGCCTCAAGTCATGATAGGCCCCCATCACCTGTTGACAATGAGGTCCCACATACCTGGTGGTAAATAGCCACACACAAACACACACACACACACACACTTGTCCAAAACAGCAATGAGCAACCTCATCCTGCTACACATTCTTGGGCGTCCAGGTCACACATATGTTTGCAGAACTTTATGAAGCCAACTTTGTTCCACTTCTGTCCAGAATCCAGGGAGACTTTGATTGCTGGTCCCTACTTAACTTATCTACAGTTGCTCATGTCAACTATATTGAAATTAATATATTTCACCGATTTTCTTATCTGTTCCTGTGCATACACTCTTTCTCCCTCAGTTCTTCTTTCGTTAATTCGATAGTCTGATTTTGGATTTTATTTGAAATAAAAAGACTTACAGGTTACGTGAACAATATTGTTGGGAGGATTAGCACGACCAAACTTTAGGTTTTATTACAAGACCACCAACATTAGAATTCTTAAGTAATGGCTACAATATGAAGCTTTTGATCCCCTTCCGTTGTTGGTGATTATGGAGGCAAACTCAACTAAACCAGTTTCTCTTAGAGCTTTGGTTCACTCACCCATTCACTCATGCACCTCCTCTTATACCTAAGACCTCAATTGTAAAGACCTAATTAAAGATTTGGATGCAGTTTGAGCGCTATTTTGGTCTACAAACTATTTCTAGTCTTGAACCCATCACTGCTGATCATGCTTTCCATCTCTCCATTGTCGATAGTGCCTTTTTAAGATGGTCAAGTCTGGAGATCAACAACATTAAAAATGTACACATTGACAACACTTTTGCTTTTTTTCAGCAAATTTGTAATACATTTTCGCTCCCTAACAAATTTTTTTTTAGATATCTACATATCCGCAGTTTTGTTCGTAATACTTTTCCCAGGTTCCCAAACTTACCGACTTACTCAGTTTTAGATGCGCCCTGAGTCTCTGAAAATTAATTAAGGTACAGGGGTTAGTGCATTTGTCTCACAATACAAAGGATTCGATCCCCGGGCTTTGGGTCTTTCTGTGTGGAGTTTGCATGTTCTCCTCGTGACTGCGTGGGTTCCCTCCGGGTACTCCAGCTTCCTCCCACCTCCAAAGACATGTACCTGGGGATAGGTTGATTGGCAACACTAAATTGGCCCTAGTGTGTGAATGTTGTCTGTCTATCTGTGTTGGCCCTGTGATGAGGTGGCGACTTGTCCAGGGTGTACCCTGCCTTCCACCCAAATGCAGCTGAGATAGGCTCCAGCACCCCCCGCGACCCCGAAGGGGACAAGCGGTAGAAAATGGATGGATGGATGGACTTAGGAGTGACCCTACAAGATGAGAGCTGGACAGAGATCTTAAGTAGAGTTCATAAGTGTTCTATTTGTGCTAGACACAGCCTTATTCAATGCAAGCTAATACACCACACTTGTACGAAGGTCCAACTGGCTAAGATGTTTGACAGAATATCGGTACTATGTGAATGGTGTCAACAGTTTCCAGCTAACTTAATACATATGCTTAGGCTTTCCTCATCCCTGTGAAGTTATTTGACTGAAATGTTAAATACTTTGTCTTTGGTAATTGGCAAAAAGATTAAACCAAAGCCTCCAATCGAACAATTGGGGTCACCCCTCTGTAATCTTCTCCCATCAAAACAAAAAGAAGTAGGTAGCATTTACTACTGTGTTAGCTAGAACACTCATTATGTTAAATTGGAAGGATGCAATGCCTCCCTGCCACACCCGCTGGATTAGAGATATTGTTTATTTCCTTAAATTGGAG
Source organism: Nerophis lumbriciformis (assembly GCF_033978685.3). Lineage (NCBI taxonomy): Eukaryota > Metazoa > Chordata > Actinopteri > Syngnathiformes > Syngnathidae > Nerophis > Nerophis lumbriciformis. Next base: position 25,680,568 of record NC_084578.2, on the reverse strand, counting down.
ACAATTAGGCTGACATTGAAAAGTTGTTCTGTGACATTTACAGTATCCCGTACTGTGGTATGTATAAGAGACTGATGTCAAATTTAACCCTGATTAAAAGTAATTAAAATGGAGATAATTGATGAACCTTTTGTTTGCTTTTGTGTATAGCTACACCGTGTTGGGGACATTCCATACATAGTGCAGTTGTCTGTGGCTTCATGTCAATATATGCATGTAATTATTTGAAGGATGATTTTGGGGGGTTGGGGTGAACATCTGAAATGTATTGAGTTGTATTTCTGGAAAATATATATGTCAAAAACTCAATAAAGAAAAAAAGAAAAAAACAGGATTAAAAAAAAGAACTATACACTACATTGTATTAGAAATGGCAACAGTGGAAGATGCATGTACATGTACGAGCTAGTCTGCCCCACAACAAGAGGATTGCGAAAAAGAAGGAGCTTATTGACTACATTGTCTGACTAGAATGGTGGACGCGCGCAAAGCCCTTTGAGTAAATTTCTACTGTAATTATAACACCAGCTCAGTGGCCTTCCAGTCTCATATACTGAGACTGGAAGGTCGTGAGTTCAAACCCCGGCCGAGTCATACCAAAGACTATAAAAATGGGACCCCACCGCTGCTGCTCACTGCTCCCCTCACCTCCCAGGGGGTGAACATGGGGATGGATCAAATGTAGAGGACAAATTTCACCACACCCAGTATAACGATCGTTAGGACTTTAACTTTAACTTTAACCTGCAAAAGTCACCAAATAGACAAATTTCAAACAGCTTGTTTTCCGGAAGTATGAAGGAAGGTAAGATTGTTTTATGAATATTTCATTTCAACCACTTATGCAGATCCCAAATACACAACAATAGGTAAGAAAAGTTGGTTTTACATGAAATAGGGGCCAGCACATATACAGGGTATGTTGACAAGCACATGTAGTAAACAGATTCAGCAAAATCGCCTAATTTCTCACAGCTGTGTGTGTGCGTGCAACTTGAGTTTTATTCTTGATAAATAAAACTGTATGTGCTAAATGATTATATTTGCATCCTCTCCTCCAAGTATTGTGGAATGAGGACAGACAAGCTAAATTCCCCTCACTGACGAGACACAATCTCTTGTGCACAAGTTTAGAAGCTCAGCTTTGCGTGTGCAATCAAATTAGCGCGTGTTTTAGTACACATAAACCTTTACTAGATCAGGCCCTACGAGAATTTGTTTTATTATGTTTGTAGTTTGTATTTCATGTTTAGCACTTGGCACTCGGGATAAGTGATTTTTTTTGTTTGAACCTGCTTATCACTCAGCGTCTAAGACTTGTAGATTATCATCCGTATATTCAAGCTCAAAAATATAAGGTTCTGAATAGGGATGTCCGATAATAGCTTTTTGCCGATATCCAATATTCCGATATTGTCCAACTCTTTAATTACCGATACCGATATCAACCGATATATACAGTCGTGGAATTAACACATTATTATGCCTAATTTGGACAACCAGGTATGGTGAAGATAAGGTACTTTTAAAAAAATTAATAAAATAAAATAAGATAAATAAATTAAAAACATTTTCTTGAATAAAAAAGAAAGTAAAACAATATAAAAACAGTTACATTGAAACTAGTAATTAATGAAAATTAGTAAAATTAACTGTTAAAGGTTAGTACTATTAGTGGACCAGCAGCATGCAGAATCATGTGTGTTTACGGACTGTATCCCTTGCAGACTGTATTGATATACCGTATTTTCCGCACCGGATTATTAGCCGCACCTTCAATGAATTGCATATTTCATAACTTTGTCCACCAATAAGCCGCCCCGGATTATAAGCCGCGCCTACGCTGCGCTAAAGGGAATGTCAAAAAAACAGTCAGATAGTTCAGTCAAACTTTAATAATATATTGAAAACCAGCGTTCTAACAACTCTGTCCCAAAATGTACGCAAATGTGCAATCACAAACATAGTAAAATTCAAAATGGTGTAGAGCAATAGCAACATAATGTTGCTCGAACGTTAATGTCACAACACACAAAATAAACATAGCGCTCACCTTCTGAAGTTATTCTTCATTCGTAAATCCTTCGAATTCTTCGTCTTCGGTGTCCGAATTGAAAAGTTGCGCAAGCGTGGGATCCAAAATGGCCGGTTCCGTCTCGTCGAAGTCATCGGAGTCAGTGTCGCTGTTGTTGTCCAGTAGTTCTGTGAATCCTGCCTTCCGGAAAGCTCGGACCACAGTTGTGACCGAAATATCTGCCCAGGCATTTACGATCCACTGGCAAATGTTGGCGTATGTCGTCCGGCGCTGTCTGCCTGTTTTAGTGAAGGTGTGTTCGCCTTCGGTCATCCATTGTTCCCACGCCGTTCGCAGTCGTGATTTGAATGCCCTGTTGACACCAATATCCAGCGGTTGGAGTTCTTTGGTTAATCCACCCGGAATGACGGCGAGTGTTGTATTTGTGTGCTTCACTTGTTTTTTGACACCATCTGTGATGTGGGCGCGCATAGAGTCGTATATCAACATGGACGGAGCTGTGTGAAAAAAGCCACCCGGCCTCTTCGCGTAAACTTCCCTTAACCACTCGCTCATCTTTTCTTCATCCATCCATCCCTTCGAGTTAGCTTTTATGATGACGCCGGCTGGAAAGGTCTCTTTTGGCAAGGTCTTCCTTTTGAATATCACCATGGGTGGAAGTTAGCATGGCAAGCTAGAACCACAGTGAAGGATGACTTCTCATTCCCTGTGGTGCGAATATTCACCGTACGTGCTCCCGTTCCACAGTGCGGTTCACAGGAATATCAGTTGCTGTGAAATACGGTAGTAATCCGTGTGCGGATGGAGAGATTGCGTCTTTTTATGAACCGGATCCTTGTCGCTTAGTAGGAGCCATTTTGTGGTCTTTACAGATGTAAACAGGAAATGAAACGTACGGTGATATCCGCGCGTTTTTCCTTCTTCTTCCAGGGGCGGGTGGTTGCTTACAGTAGAAGAAGAAGCGCTTCCTGTTCTATGGGGGCGGGTGCTTTCCTTGGCGGTTGCTTGCGTAGAAGAAGAAGCGCTTCCTGTTCTACCGGGAAAAAAGATGGCGGCTGTTTACCGAAGTTGCGAGATCGAAACTTTATGAAAATGAATCGTAATAAAGCGCACCGGGTTATAAGGCGCACTGTCAGCTTTTGAGAAAATTTGTGGTTTTTAGGTGCGCCTTATAGTGCGGAAAATACGGTATATTGATATATGATGTAAGAACCAGAATATTAATAACAGAAAGAGACAACCCTTTTGTGTGAATGAGTGTGAATGAGTGTACATGGGGGAGGAAGGTTTTTTGGCTTGGTGCACTAATTGTAAGTGTATCTTGTGTTTTTTATGTTGATTTTTTTTATTATCGGGCATCTCTAGTTCTGAATCATCATTTGACCCCAAGTCGTCGTTTTTTTCTAATGAAGTCTTCCATGATTGGTATTTTGTTGATGTAAATAGCCAAAGTTGTGATTCGATGTGAAATCAAAGCGCTGCCGAATGTTAAAAATTAGCTAAATACGTAAATATGTCATGTTATTATGTGCCTGTTACTACATTACATACTGTATATACTTACATCATGTATATGAAAGGCTTTTATATAGGCGGAAAATATCAAATTCCCATTACCTGCATTAATGTTAGCCGTTTTTTTTTAAATGCATAAAAAAAGAAAAACTCATTTGTGATTGTCTCACCTTGGAAATGATGAATGGTTGGAGGGAAAAGTGCAGTTCCCGTTTGTTTTGGTTTTAACATGTTTTTGTGAAGAATATTAAAGCAGCCTATGCATGTTTTAAATTATGTGTGCGTCTCTTGGAGAAAAAACCCAAAAGTGATTTATTTTCATGAGTGTTGATCAAATATGTGTCATACAGCTCTTTAGCAGTGCACCAATGAAGTGTGTGCAATTAATTATGAGGAGGAGGCGGGTCAGGAAGATGATGTAAACATGGGGGTGGCGTGTTGCTTCATATGATAATGAAGGGGAGATGATTGGGAGCAGTAATACACACAGAAACATTGACATTAGACTTCAATGAAGGAGATGGAAACAAAAATGATTTTCTTCACGGTGAATGGAAAACCAGAACAAGCAGAGTTTTCACTGGACTGTCCTGCTCAGGATGTCAAAGGTAAGAACTTCATTATAAAGAATGATGATGATGTCTGGAAGATTAGGGAACATTTTGCATTGCCTCAAGTGACCATGAATGAGTTTCAAGATTCTATGTTGTTATATGAAAGTGAAAGTGTTGTACAGCAGCAGACTGGTCTAATGCATTTGTAACAGCTGCCACTGACAGCTCCTCACTTCTTCTTTGGAAAATACATATTTTTATTCTCCTTGTTTCTTTTTCTAATTCTCAACTCTCTGTTATTTATATATATATATATATATATATATATATATATATATATAAACAGTATATAGTACAGGCCAAAAGTTTGGACACATCTTCTCATTCAATGCATTTTCTTTTTTTTCATGACTATTTACATTGTAGATTGTCACTGAAGGCATCAAAACTATTAATGAACACGTGGAGTTATGTACTTAACAAAAAAAGGTGAAATAACTGAAAACATGTTTTTTTATTCTAGTTTCTTCAAATAGCCACCCTTTGCTCTGATTACTGCTTTGCACATCTCCGGGTTGGGGAGGAGATCTTGCCCCAAGTGGAGGAGTTCAAGTACCTCGGAGTCTTGTTCACGAGTGAGGGAAGAGTGGATCGTGAGATCGACAGGCGGATCGGTGCGGCGTCTTCAGTAATGCGGACGCTGTATCGATCCGTTGTGGTGAAGAAGGAGCTGAGCCGGAAGGCAAAGCTCTCAATTTACCGGTCGATCTACGTTCCCATCCTCACCTATGGTCATGAGCTTTGGGTTATGACCGAAAGGACAAGATCACGGGTACAAGCGGCCGAAATGAGTTTCCTCCGCCGGGTGGCGGGGCTCTCCCTTAGAGATAGGGTGAGAAGCTCTGCCATCCGGGGGGAGCTCAAAGTAAAGCCGCTGCTCCTCCACATCGAGAGGAGCCAGATGAGGTGGTTCGGGCATCTGGTCAGGATGCCACTCGAACGCCTCCCTAGGGAGGTGTTTAGGGCACGTCCGACCGGTAGGAGGCCGCGGGGAAGACCCAGGACACGTTGGGAAGACTATGTCTCCCGGCTGGCCTGGGAACGCCTCGGGGTCCCACAGGAAGAGCTGTACAAAGTGGCTGGGGAGAGGGAAGTCTGGGCTTCCCTGCTTAGGCTGCTGCCCCCGCGACCCGACCTCGGATAAGCAGAAGAAGATGGATGGATGGATGGACACTCTTGGCATTCTCTCGATGAGCTTCAAGCACACCTGTGAAGTGAAAACCATTTCAGGTGACTACCTCTTGAAGCTCATCGAAAGAATGCCAAGAGTGTGCGAAAAAGTAATCAGAGCAAAGGGTGGCTTTTCAGTTACTTTACCTTTTTTTTGTTAAGTACATAACTCCACATGTGTTCATTCATAGTTTTGATGCCTAATATCAAGTAAAAATAATCATGAAAATAAAGAAAATGCATTGAATGAGAAGGTGTGTCCAAACTTTTGGCCTGTACTGTATATATATATATATATATATATATATATATATATATATATATATATATATATATATATATATATATATATATATATTTATATATATATATATATATATATATATATATATATATATATATATATATATATATATATATATACAATGATGTATACATCGTCATTTTCGAATCAGTGTTCTTTTACTCTCGTCCCAGGAAACAGGGAAACATTTATGATCTCTGTAAGTAGGGATGAATATGTACATTTTGGAGACTTATGGGGAGCCCAAATACACAAAAACAAGTTCCAACCGGTGTCAAACGTTGGTTTTGCATAATAGGGCCCCTTGAAGTGCATACATTACGGTACTCTACTTTAGGTGCGTAAATTACATTACTTTAAGTGCATACATTACACGACTTTAGGTTCATTCTTTACAGTGATTTAAATGCATTCAATACTGCACTTGAATATTACAGTAATTCAAGTGCATATATTACAGTACTGTAAGTGCATACTTTACAGTACTGTAAGCACATATATTGCTGTACTTTAAGTGCATACATTACACTACTTAAAGTGCATACTGTACATTACAGTAATTCAAGTGCATATATTACACTATGTTATGTGCATTTTTTTTTCAAGATTGTGCTGCTGTAGTGGCTGCTGGTTGCAGGAGCTCTGTGCGTGTGCTTCTTCCTTTGTGTTCTTGATGTTTCCCTCTTATTTTCATGTTTTTTGCTTTTACGGGCACCTTTGGCACCGCTGCATTACTTTTTGGTGCTTTTTTTGTGGACATTTGGATCTCCCTCTGGTAAGCCTTTTGGCTTCAACAGCTCAGTTGTTTGCGCCGTAGACTAGCTGCTGACTCTCTTCCACACCCGGAGAAACCGGAGGATCCAGTGGAGATGCGGAGGAAGAGACGGGGCCGACTTTGTGCGTTGTGATCGACAAGCTTCAAGAAGTCCTGGCTGGATGAGCCTGTATCGGACACTTCATATTTGAACCTGCAACTTACATAATTTCCCCGTTTCTTATAAAATTTGCAGCACACAAAAAAGTTGCGTCAGCAGGGCTGAAAAGTGCGGGAGTAACTTTCACTGCACTATAAGGCGCACCTAAAAACCACAAATTTTCTCAAAAGCTGACAGTGCGCCTTATAACCCGGTGCGCTTTATATATGGATAAATATTAAGATTCATTTTCATAAAGTTTAGGTCTCGCAACTACGGTAAACAGCCGCCATCTTTTTTCCCCGTAGAAGAAGCGCGCGGTGCATGCTGGGATATGTGACGTTTCATTTCCATTTGTGTGTTTATGTAAAGACCCCAAAATGGCTCCTATTAAGTGTGTTGTCTGTCTAATTATAAATAATGCAGACGAGGCGTGTTAACTGAGTTCTCAACGTTTACTCACAGCGTGCTCATAACCACATTCTAACTCCCAGCATACAACAACGCTTCTCAGGGCTACCGCGCATGCTCGTAACTATCGTTGCATGCTGGGTAGTGTAGTTGTTATATTTGCTAGCTCATAACAGCACATTGAGAGACACGCTTACGCGCTTAATTCAATACTCGCCGTCATTCCGGGTGGATTGACAAAAGACCTCCAGCCGCTAGATATTGGTGTCAACAGGGCATTCGAAGCTAGACTGCTAACTGCGTGGGAACAATGGATGACAGAAGGCGAACACACCTTCACTAAGACGAGGAGGCAGCGCCAGACGACGCCAACATCTGCCAGTGGATCGTAAATTTGCCCAACTTTTCACTTCGGACACCGAAGACGAAGGATTTACGAATGAAGAATAACTTTAGAAAGTGAGCGCTATGTTTATTTTGTGTGTTGTGACATTAACGTTCGAGCAACATTATGTTGCTATTGCTCTGCACTATTTTGAATTTTACTATGTTTGTGATTGCACATTTGCGTACATTTTGGGAGTGAACAGAGTTGTTAGAACGCTGGTTTTTAATATATTATTAAAGTTTGACTGACCTATCTGACTGTTTTTTTGACATTCCCTTTAGCGCAGCGTAGGCGCGGCTTATAGTCCGGGGCGGCTTATTGGTGGACAAAGTTATGAAATATGCCATTCATTGAAGGTGCGGCTAATAATCCGGTGCGCCTTATAGTGCGGAAAATACGGTAATTGAAAAAATATACGCGGAAAAGTTACGTGTTTCTACGCATTTCTCGACTATGCTTAGAGCTCACGCAAGGTTTTTCAGACAAGGAAATCAGCAACGCCCTATGGTGTCACCGTAAAATAAAGCTCCCATGAAAAACATCAATGCACTATAAAAATAAACATAACCCCCACCCTAACTCGATCAATTAAAATAAACCAAAACAAAGAGTTCCAAGTGGTTTTAGAAGCAGAACTGCTTCTATAGAAACAGTTGTCTACATGATGTTTCTTCCACAAAAGTGATGTGGAAGCTTTAAATTGTCACACACAAATGTTACATTTTTTAAAGATTTTGTTCAATGACGGAAAATGAGGACAGAATCAAAAAGTGAGGTGTTCTGTATGGAAAATCAAATCTCAAAATGGTTATTGAATTGTTTCAGTCCAATGAAGACTCAATCAATGTTTCCAGATCTGTTCCGCTCTGCAGCTGAAGCAGGACCACATGACATCCTGAAGCTGTACAATCCCAAAGGCAACATCATCAACATCTCACCTAATCTAGAGCCCAATCATCCCAACTCCTGCTACAAACTGGAAGTGGTGGCGTCCGACTGCAACAATGAGCCTTTAGGTAACTTAACTTTCATCTTCACCTCCACAACACAGCTGAAGGTTTGACTTTGACCGTGTGCTGACAAATCAGGTGTGGAGCTTGCTGGTGCACTGGGATTTGACCTCTCATCTATGGAGAAAAGGTACAAAAGTATGGAATCGAGACTATGATTTACGACAACAACATCTCATTGAAGTGATACATTTTCAGCTTTAAGTCAATTTGACGTCATAATTCAATTTAGGTATACAAAACATATTCAATAATGTTTATATAGTTGGTAGATTCTATTGGAAGTGGTGAACAAACCATTTCACTGGCTGGGACAGGTTAGTGAGCTCGAGAGTCGGCCGACCTCGCCTCATGAGATTTTGATACTCTTGAAACAGCCTTCTTGAAAATGGCCTTGCAAGTCTGCAATTGAATCAACGTTTTGCTGTCCTTCGGCCATCATGGGTTAAAAAAGCGAGTAGATGTCCGATTTCTCTGATAACCGAGTGTGGCTTCGGTGTGACTCGGCTGATCAGCCTAGCACTTCCTGCTCTCGCAACTCACAACTTGTGAGTGGATACTCACGAGTGAGTATCCAATTCTTCTTCTTCTCCTTTTTTGGTTTAATGGCGGTTGGCAAGCAACTTCTGGTGTGCATTACCACCACCTTCTGATATGGAGTGTGGACCGAGATGGAACCCTACTCTATATTATTTTATTTAACCTAGTCTTTTTTTTCCAAATGTCTATGATGCTCTGTATCCTACGTGTTCTGAGTGCAATCCTAAAATATCTTACACTACTAACCGAACCTTCCCTTTCGCTAACTTAAATCCCTTTCTCCATTGTATTTCCTGCAATGTATTAAAACATGTCCTACACTTTTAATCTGATGACAACAGTCACACAGCCTGTATTATGTTTCCCTATCAATTTCAATGAACTATTTAGATATGTATGTCCGAATCTCATTCTAGTAATAATGTCTTCTTCCTTCCTATTTCTATTCCTCCTCTCATTACACCTACTCTCCTCTGGACTTTGTAATACTCCCTACCTTTTGTTCCCTTATTGCAACTATCCTGCCACTTCTATTGTGTTCTATCTTAACTATATTCTTCACTTATTCTTCACTGTGGTTCATCTCCATGTTTACTTCTGTATTAGTGGTTGCTTGCGTTGCGTACTTACAGTATTTGCTAATTAATTCCCCACAACTCCTACATGAGCAGGTTCCCAGAGAAATGTTACCACACTTCCCGCTTAATTTATTCTGTAGACTGCCTGAACTATTTCATATACTAAATCTTGTCTTTTTTCTGATGCTATGTTTTTTATGCTAATCAATGCACTGCTGGAGTCCGAGCACACGACTGCTTTTCTTGCTTTATTTTCCTCTATCCAATTAACTGCCATATAAATTGCGACCAATTCCCCCGTAAAAAACGATAAATTATCGCTGATTCTTTTATTCAATACTACGTTTCCTTGTGGGATAACTGCTGCAGCTCCTACTTTATTATTTATAGTTTTTGATGCATCTGTATATATCATCACATTGTCTAAAAACATTTCCTCAATCTATTGTTCTATCTGGTAATTATTTAAACTTATATTCTTTAATAATTGCATATCTACATTTGGGTTATTGTACATCCACGGTGGTATTGCAGGGATTGGTACTGCTAACTTTAATATTGTCAATTTGAACTTTTTTACCTATGTCTCCTATTATCCACCCAAAACTATTCATCTTTTTCTTCTCTTTTTCTTGGCAGTTTAGTAACACTTAGTGAGTTGGATGTCCTTGCATGGACCCTTTTAAGTTTGCCCAATAAACAGCTGACAGTTGATCTCTTCTCATGTCTAAAGGTTTTTCATTCATTTCTACTTGTAATGCTGCCACTGGGGAGGATTGTGTAGCTCCACAACATAACCTTAAAGCCTGTGACTGGATCCTGTCTATTTCCCCAAGTAATGTTTTTGAAGCAGATTGATAAATGATGCATCCATAATCAATAACAAATCGAATTAAAGTAATATATATTGCTTCCAATGTCTGTCTGTCAGCCCCCCAATCTTTACCCATCAAAGCCCTCATTATATTTAACACCTTTTTACATTTCTCCAGATGTGGATTGACCAGTTAATATATTTATCAAACCATATTCCTAAATATTTACCTCTTCTATATTTTCTCAATAAAGTTGAATTTGGAGCTTGTTTTGAACCTTCCTCTTTGTCAAATTCATGACTTTAGTTTTCCCAACAGAGAATCTTAAACCCCAAGCTGTTCCCCATTCTTGAACAATATTTACCACTTTTTGAATCTTCTTTTCTACATGTTTTGTATTTCTACCTCTCTTCCACATCACTCCATCATCAGCAAACAGTGCCACATCCACTAACCTTTCCACTTCACTAAACACTTCATTTATCATTATCGAAAATAGTACTGGACTTATTATATATACTCCATTGCGGGGTCCCATTTTCCACTAAATATATTCTACTATATTTATTCTATATTTATACAAAAATGTTTCTACTTGTTAAGAAGTCTTTTATCCATCTGTACATCTTTCCTGTAATCCCAATTTTATTTAATTTTATCAGCAACCCCTATTTCCACAACATATCATACGCTTTTTCTATGTCAAAAAATACTGCAATGATACTTTCTTTACTTATTTGTCCTTTTCTAATTTCTTCTTCCAGCTGCACTACTGGGTCGTTTGTGTTTCTTGCTTTCCCAAATCTACTTTGGTAGTTTTTTATTATTTTATTTTGACTCAAAATAATATACTAATCTTTCATTAATAATTTTTTCCATTACTTTGCCTAAATTTGAGGTCAATGCTATCGGCCTATAATTACCTGCTTCTTCCGGGTCTTTTCCTGGTTTGCATATGGGAATTATTACAGCTTCTTTCCACTCAGCTGGTAATTTTCCTTCTTGGTATATCCTATTATATAATTTCAAGACCACTTCTTTGCCAATGCTACCTACGTTTTTGACCATCTGGTAACTCATCTGGTCTTTTCCTGGGGTTGTATTTTTAACCTGTTTCATTATTCGAACCATTTCATTCAAAGAAAATGTTATATCTATCGTGTTTCTAAAGCCATTGTCGTTATCTTCAGTTATTTCCCCAATATTTAAATTAATTGTTTCGTCTCTCTTTTCTTTTTCTTCATTTCTCAAATTATCATTGCTGTGCACTTTAACAAATGTTTTTGCCAAAAGTTCTGCTTTTTCTTTATTTTCTACCACACAGTGATGTTTATGTTCACTTCTGATCCCACACATGTTCTTGATCATTCCCCACACCTGGCCTAATGGAGTAGTTCTATTTATTCATTCACAAAGTGTTCTCCAATACTCTTTTTTCGTCTTTTTAATAACGTACCTTACTTTAGCTTATACTGGATCATATCTGGAAAATTATGTGTTCTTCTCATTATTCTAAATGCTCTATTCCGTTCTTTTATTGCGTCTGTGCACGCTTGTGTCCACCACGGCACTATCTTCCTTATTTTCCCTATACTACTCCTTGGTATGCTCTGTTTGGCTGCTTCCATTATGCACTTTGTAATATCTGTATTCAGTTGCTCAATATCTTAATTTATATCCACTTCCTTTAAAGGGGAACATTATCACCAGACCTTTGTAAGCGTCAATATATACCTTGATGTTGCAGAAAAAAGACCATATATTTTTTTAACCGATTTCCGAACTCTAAATGGGTGAATTTTGGCGAATTAAACGCCTTTCTAATATTCGCTCTCGGAGCGATGACGTCACAACGTGACGTCACATCGGGAAGCAATCCGCCATTTTCTCAAACACCGAGTCAAATCAGCTCTGTTATTTTCCATTTTTTCGACTGTTTTCCGTACCTTGGAGACATCATGCCTCGTCGGTGTGTTGTCGGAGGGTGTAACAACACGAACAGGGACGGATTCAAGTTGCACCAGTGGCCCAAAGATGCGAAAGTGGCAAGAAATTGGACGTTTGTTCCGCACACTTTACCGACGAAAGCTATGCTACGACAGAGATGGCAAGAATGTGTGGATATCCTGCGACACTCAAAGCAGATGCATTTCCAACGATAAAGTCAAAGAAATCTGCCGCCAGACCCCCATTGAATCTGCCGGAGTGTGTGAGCAATTCAGGGACAAAGAACCTTGGTAGCACGGCAAGTAATGGCGGCAGTTTGTTCCCGCAGACGAGCGAGCTAAACCCCCTGGATGTCTTGGCTCACACCGTCCCTTATGCCACCGAAGATGATCAAGAGAAGAATATCGACCCTAGCTTCCCTGGCCTGCTGACACCAACTCCAAAACTGGACAGATCAGCTTTCAGGATTATTGGCCGATAAATTTGTTAAAATGTAATATCGGAAATGATCGGTATCGTTTTTTTTATTATCGGTATCGTTTTTTTTAATTTTTTGTTTTTTTTATTAAATCAACACAAAAAACACAAAATACACTTACAATTAGTGCACCAACCCAAAATAACCTTCCTCCCCCATTTACACTCATTCACACTCATTCACACAAAAGGGTTGTTTCTTTCTGTTATTAATATTCTGGTTCTTACATTATATATCAATATAGATCAATACAGTCTGCAGGGATACAGTCCGTAAGCACACATGATTGTGCTGCTGGTCCACTGATAGTACTAACCTTTAACAGTTAATTTTACTAATTTTCATTAATTACTAGTTTCAATATAACTGTATTTATATTGATTTACTTTCTTTTTTATTCAAGAAAATGTTTTCAATTTATTTATCTTATTTTATTTTATTATTATTTTTTAAAGTACCTTATCTTCACCATACCTGGTTGTCCAAATTAGGCATAATAATGTGTTAATTCCACAACTGTACATATCAGTTGATATCGGTATCGGTTGATATCGGTATCGGTAATTAAAGAGTTGGACAATATTGGAATATCGGATATCGGCAAAAAGCCATTATCGGACATCTCTAATAAATATATATATAAAATGAATACATATAAATATATATAAATAAATAAATAGATTACTGTACAGATAAATATATTGCAGTTTTTCACATGTGTCCACGTTTATAGATGTATGTTATATTGTCTTTTTTATTCCAGCGAGTTAATCCATTTTGGGGGGAGTTGAGGGGATAATTTATTTATGATGCGTTCAAGAGTCTTACGGCCTGAGGGAAGAAGCTGTTACAGAAACTGGAGGTTCTGCTTCGGAGGCTGCGGAACCTCTTTCTAGAGTCCAGCAGTGAAAACAGTCCTTGGTGGGGGTGGGAGGAGTCTTTGCAGATTTTCTGAGCCCTGGTCAGGCAGCGGCTTTTTGTGATCTCCTGGATAGGAGGAAGAGGAGTCCTGAGGATTTTTTCCGCCGTCCTCACCACTCTCTGGAGAGACTTCCAGTCTGAGGCATTGCAGGCTCCAGTCCAGACAGAGATGATGTTGGTCAGCAGGCTCTCTATAGTGCCTCTGTAGAATGTGGTGAGAATGGGGGAGGGAGCTGGGCTCTTTTCATCCGACGCAAAAAGTGCATGCGCTGCTGAGCTCTTTTTACAAGAGCTCCGGTGTGTAGGGACCAGGTTATATTGTCCGTTATCTGCACCCCCAGGGAACTTGGTGCTGCTTACTAATAATAATAATACACTATGTCCAAACCTTATTACCACACAGATCCTTCCACCATAAATGCAATTAAACAGTTACACATTTTCCCCTGTATTAAAGCAGTATAAAATAGTACGTTATCAGATTGTTCACACAAATTTAATGATTACAAATAAAGTGTGCCTTATAATTACTCTAAGTATGCAATATATACATTTCCGTATTATTCAAATAAAGTGAATAGTCCCCTTTTGGCTGAATAAACATACAGCACCTTCCATAAAATGTAAATGAACATAAATAGCATTTAGGCTCCTACAGTAATTTTAAGATAAAATTAACTTTTAACAATTTATGATCATGAGAGAGCAGAGAAGGCATTGCAATTCGATTTTGATTCTTTGGGTGACGTTTCAATTCAGAATCAATTCTCGAGCCAACACAATTCTTGATTCAAACCAATTATCGCAATATATAATTTGGTATAAAATTATAATAAAACGTTTTTAAAACAAATTACAGGTTACAAATGCTGCTCTTGGTTGCTGATGTATGACAATTACAGTACACACAGGGAAAAAGCGCAGAGATGGCCTAAAACTTATTTTTGGAAAAACACATAGCAAGAATTTATTGTTGAAAATTACGAATAAATTCAGAATCGGGATGAATAAGAAGCGCGATTAGCATGTGAATGGAATTAATTCAGCACCCATCCATCCATCCATCCATTTTCTACCGCTTATTCCCTTTGGGGTTGCGGGGGGCGCTGGAGCCTATCTCAGCTACAATCGGGCGGAAGGTGGGGTACACCCTGGACAAGTCGCCACCTCATCGCAGGGCCAACACAGATAGACAGACAACATTCACACTCACATCCACACACTAGGGCCAATTTAGTGTTGCCAATCAACTTATCCCCAGGTGCATGTCTTTGGAAGTGGGAGGAAGCCGGAGTACCCGGAGGGAACCCACGCAGTCACGGGGAGGATATGCAAACTCCACACAGAAAGATCCCGAGCCCGGGATTGAACCCAAGACTACTCAGGACCTTCGTATTGTGAGGCAAATGCACTAACCCCTCTGCCACCGTGAAGCCCTAATTCAGCACCCTTAGTGTTTATTTCATATAATTTCTTTATATTCTGTACAAGCATTAGGCAGGCAGGCAGACATGCTGTATCTATTGTACAAAGACTCTGAATGTGTAGTAATAAAAAACATGTCATGTGACCTTAGACTACAGGGTCTGGAAAAGAAAATCCTCTTTGAAGCAGGAGACACGCCTGCGGTCATCTACGAGTTGAAAAAACAGGTGGACTCATTCCGGGAGAAACTGGAGGTTCAGTGAAATCATTTTCAAGCTTTAAAGTTGCCCGTCAAACAAACAACAAACACCTGTATCTTTATTAATTTTACTACAATAATAATAATAATTGCCTCATGTATTTCATTATTGCTTTACAATTCCACCTGAACTATTGCTTGCCAACATCATGCGTGATGTCTGTTGTTTTTAGAGTGTGGAACATCTGAGCTGGCTTGGCTTGTTCAAGGACTTATCAGAGGAAACACACAAGCCCTCTCCGTTCTACCACAAGAGAACTTTGCACAAAACCAAAGAGGAATGTGATCATGTGCGGGAAAAGTTCCTTCAAATGAGGTATGTGCAAAAATATAACACTTATTTGTGTGAAAATATATTTAAGAAGCATATTAGAATACAGTATACAGTAGAATAAGGAGGGTAAAATGTTTGCTTATATCAGGGGTGTCAAACTCATTTTGGATCTTAGTCTTGGACTTAGAAAATCTTTCTTGTCCCCGAGGGGCAATTTGGTTTGTAGCAGTAGTCATTAAAAACAAGGTTCAACAGTAAAACGAGATATAACAGTAAAAAACAAGGTACAACAGTAAAAACGAGGTCCAGCAGTAAAAACAAGGTACAACAGTAAAACAAGGTACAAATACATAAAATACATACAACATACAAACCATCATGAAGGCAAGGATCCTGGGCCACATGGAGAAAAATGTACTCCCAAGTGGGCCGGACTAGTAAAATCCCGGCACGATAACTTAGAAATAAAGACAACTTCAGATTGTTTTCTTTGTGTATAAATAGAACAAGCACATTCTGAAAATGTACAAATCATAATGTTGTTGGGTTTTTTTTTTACACTTACATGTTGCCGTTAATATTATTCTATCTTTATTCGTCATTATTTATATTTTCTGAATAAATTATGTGATAATGTTCATCAGTCAACTCTTTGGTGTTAATTTTCAATCTATCAAGATAAAAATGCTATATCAAAATCAAATTACAGGATTTCATATATGTAGTTTGATCATTTTCCTCGACTGGTGCACTAACATATGTTAGTATGTAGCATCATCTACAAATATACAAATAATTGCTATTGCAACATCTCGTGGACACATTTAGAACAACAGTTTATTTCATTCAAAAGTTTCAGTTTAATTTTTTATACTTAGCAAACTCATCCCGCGGGCCGGATAAAAACTGTTCGCGGGCCTGATCCAGCCCTTCGGGCTGTACGTTTGACGCCCCTGTCTTAGAGGGTAACGTTCCTGGTTACAGGTTAAAGTTCTTAGTTCCAGGGTGAAGTTCCTAATTAGAGGGTTAAAGGTGATGTGTGTGGCAAGTGCCTGTGAGGTGGTGGGTGATGCTGTTGTTGGAGGTGATGATGATGATGATATGGGTGACGATGTAATGGGAGTAAGACGGGTCGTCAAGGAGAGCTGCAGCACGTTAGGTAAGAGGAGGTGTCTGATCTAACCAATGAACAAAATGGTTACTATTACATCATTAATGTTTATTTCACCTTCACAGTTCTCTGGAGGTATCAGAGGAAGTGAGGCAATACTTAAAGACTCCCACATTTGACAACTGGTAAGTTGTGTGGCCGTCACAAACACACAACCATGGAGTTTGGCAGTCTGCTAATGACAGAACTGCAAGTACTTGACAAGCTTGTTCAAAAAGACGTGGGCCCTCGAGCTTTTCTTCTCGTTGACACACTCATCTCCATATAAATAGGCCTGCAGGGCTCTCACATATCAAAGGTTTCCAAAAAGGTTTTACCAACACACTAGGTTTAAAGGGAGTGCTTTCACAAATGTTCCATTTATAATATTCCAATATCCTATTTACATATTAAATAACGCAACATCCAAGACACACACTGCCTTCAGAACTCTACAGCATCCACTTGAATAAAAACAATCAACACATCTCCAACGTTTTCTGCTTAGCTCACCTTGGAGAGGTCATGTACATGAACAATATCAACAATAATAATGCAGGTTTGTTATTTTTTAGAAGAACATACATGTCCAAAACTGCGTATACGTGCACTAAAACAATTTCATGAATTGAGTTGAATGGAAGCACATTGATCTGGCATGAATACACATTGATGGATTGCTCATCAAAGCTGGCAACTGACCACCACCTGGTAATGAGTTGGATTAGATCAGGGGTATTAAACTCACAGCCCTCAGTTAAATATGTTATGGCAATCTTGAATCCCACTACACACTAACTACAACAAGAAAAAGCACTACTTCCCAATAGTAAAAAAGATATGAATCCAGCCAGTGATCCAGATCAGCCCCAAAATGTAAGGACTTCTTTGTTTTCCATTTCTGACATTTCCTAAAAGTTAGATGGAAATCTGTCCATAACTTTTTAAGCTATTTATGTCAGGACTTGGACTACGGCGTGGTTTGTTTTCCCATGGTGCAAAGGATTTGGACCGGACATGGCGTGATGGTAAATACATATTTATTTAAACACTAACAAACTACAAAAAAAGGAAGCAAACAAAAGGCGCGCACAATGGCGGAGAACAAACTTGACTAATGAAACCAAAAGACTAGCAGCACAAAGGCAATTAACTATGAACACGAAACAAGAACACTTACTGTGGCAGCATGAAGCATGAACTATAGTAACAGGAATGTCATGGGTAGCAGAGGTAGTAGTATGGATGTCAGAAGTAGCATGGTATGATAGGATAGATAATGTCACCAGGCCGATCAACAGAAACAGACAGGCTTAAATAGCAGTGACATGATTAGTGACAGGTGTGCGAGTGCAAAGCGTGAGACAGGTGCGTGACATGACAGGTGAAAACTAATGGGTTGCTATGGTGACAAAAACAAACAAGAGTGCACAAAGAGTCCAAAAACAAAACCGAACATGACTAAAATAAAAACATGATCAACAGACATGACAATTTATAGCGGAATAGAAGAAATGCATTGAATGATCTTGTCAGTCATCCACTGTCTTTGTCTCTGTGGGTGGAGGCGGGGCCACAAGCATACACGCAGAAGTTGAAGCCTGTAAGGTAACGTCGTAAAAATAGTTTGGATCAGCCCCAAAATCTTATCAGTTGTTCTCAATTCCAATTCAGACATTTCCTGAAAGTTTCATTAAAATCCGCCTTTACCTTTTTGAGTTATTTTGCCTCCTAACTAACTAACTAACTGACAAACTAATGACAAAGATAACATAACCTCCTCACGGCAGTTATAACGGTGCAAACACAAAATAATGCAACACACAAACATTGGGTGACAAAGAGAGCAACTTCCTTTAAGCAAGCGAAACTCAACAGTGTCAAAATATAACATTTTTACGTTCAAATTCACATTTTCAATGACTTAAGGCCTACTGTACTGTAACTGTACCATAGCTCAGGGTCACTATAGCAAATTTAGTCAGGTGGTGAAACCCGTGATTCCGAAGTGAATACTTTGTGTGGCCCAGCCTCACCCAGACTCTACCTTCAGCAGCCCCCAGTTAAATTGACTTTAGGAGTTGCAACAATTTCCCCCTCTGTCTGCTTTTTTTCTTATTTCTATCCATATCCCCTCCTGCTGCGATCCGGCTGTGTCAAACACTAAATATATCCATTTGATAAAATCCAATACAAATGGGGCAACAATACACCCAGATAGCAGTTCATACTGCGCCAGATCCGCTTTCAAATCACCAGATCTCTATAGAAGTCACGCCTGCTCAGCAAATGTGGATCAGTTGTGGATGGAACTCTTAGATTGACTATCTAACTCAGTGGTCCCCAAACACCGGGCAGCGGCCCGGTACTGGTCCGCGGATCGATTGGTACCGGGCCGCACAAGAAATAATAAAATGAAAAAAATGTTTTATTTTATAAATTAAATCAACATAAAAAACACAAGATACACTTACAATTAGTGCACCAACCCAAAAAACCTCCCTCCCCCATTTACACTCATTCACACTCATACGCACAAAAGGGTTGTTTCTGTTACGATCCGCTGCCCGGATCATAGTTTGTTTATGTTTGAGTCACGTGTTTTCAGCACCTTGATTTTGTTTGTTTTCAGTTGCCATGTCAACCGATTACATTCACCTGCCTCTGGTTAGTGTTCGGGATGCGCACCTGTTGCCCGGGCACTAATCAGAGGGCTATTTAGTCTTTGCCCTGGCCTTACTCGGTCTGGCTTCCTAGTTTGTTCCCACACAACTGATGACGACGATTATTTCCTGTGCTTTAGCTGCTAGTTCTCACGCTAGGCTATTTTGGCTTGCTAGCTCCTAGAGATGCGCGGATAGGCAATTATTTCATCCGCAACCGCGTCAGAAAGTCGTCAACCATCCGCCATCCACCCGATGTAACGTTTGATCAGAACTGCATCCGCCCACCATCCGCCCGTTGTTATATATCTAATATTAGTAAAAAAATTTTAAAAAAGGGTGAAAACTACGCGAATTGCACCTTGTGCAGACAAGATTTTTCGATCGGACACGGAGGAATTAGCGATGTAAAAGACCACGTTGGGACAAAAAAACACAAGTCTAATGCCGTTGCTAGCGATACAAGTGGAAAACTTTCAACGTTTTTCGTCGCCCAAACAGATTCTTTGGATGTGATAAATGCCGAAGTTTTATTTACGGAGGCAATAATTGAGCATGGACTTCCAATCGCACTGGCTGATCACATGGGACAGTTAATAATGTAATGCAACCTTTAAAAATCATTACGCGGTGATCGCGATCCCAAAAATAAACTTTTCTTGCATGATAATGTCCAGAAAAATTCGCTTTATATTACTATAGAGTCCTTTTAACGAATGAGTTTGATGGTTTATCACAAACCTTAAATGAAAGAAGTCCTTTGTTCTCCTGCACCATGCATGCGCAATCCTGTCGGCTGTATTTCACAGCACGACATACTGTAAAAAGTGTTTATACTATTTATACTTTCAATTAACAAATTGAAGTCTTGTGAAAGGTTGACAGGATAACTGGCATTAACTGTCAAAATAATTTCAAACTATTGAAGTTAGCTTACAGAATAAACATGTCAATCAACCCATATGATTTTTGCTGTAATATTTTTGTTTTGAAAAGTCACTGTGACTGATAGAAAAGTGATGGTTTTAGCAACATTTTAACCTGTCTGAATGCTAATAGTCATTTTGCGTCGGGGGGCGAAGCCCTGAACCCTCCACCAGGACTTTGTCCTGGACCTACCGGGGCCTGCGGCCCTTGGACCCTGGCTACTAGGTTTTTCTGATTTAAAAGTTGGCAGGTATGGTGAGGTTATAAAGCTTTTGCCTGTTAAAGAAAGGAGACTGATCCAATGCACAGACATTCGCGTGCCACGCTGTCACGACCCAGACGCACACCAGTGCGCAATCATATGGGAGCCGCGCTGAGCGCACCTCCAAGCGCGTCTCGCTGCCGGCGACGCCCAGGTATATGGGCCCACGCTCCAGCGCCATCCATTTTCAGGGCTAGTTGATTCGGCAGGTGGGTTGTTACACACTCCTTAGCGGGTTCCAACTTCCATGGCCACCGTCCTGCTCTCTATATCAACCAGGGTGAGCCCCACCCCTTTCATGAGCGCACTACGCGTGGAGTGACCCCTGTTACGCGCCCCCGGCAACAGGGGTGGCAAGCAGGTAAGCTGCGCGGGCGGAGCGCGCGGAGTGACCCATGTTACGAGCCCCCGGCCACGGGGGTGGCGGGCAGGTAAGCTGCTTACCTGCTGCGCGTGACGCCGGCCGCGGCGAAAGCGGACGAGGCGGGGTGTCGGTGCGGTGGGCGCGGTAGTGACCCTGGACGTGCGTCGGGCCCTTCTCGCGGATCGCCTCAGCTACGGCTCCCGGTGGGGCCCTCTCGGGGGAAGGGGCCTCGGGTCCCGGACCCCGGCGAGGCGTCCCTTCTCCGCTCCGTAAAAGTGTCCATCTCTTCTTTTTTCTTCTTCTGTTGTGGCATATGCAGCAGGTGCCTGCTCGTTTTTCGTATGTGGGTAACAACATTTAACTATGTATATATATTTCCCAATTGGTTTAACTGCCACCCGCAAAAAAAAAAAAAAAAAAAAAAAAAATTAATCCGCCCGACCCGACCCGCGAGCGGAAAAAATCTTAGTTTTTTTAATTTCATCCGCCCGATCCGCGGATAATCCGCGGACTCCGCGGTTGTGTCCGCAAACCGCGCATCTCTACTAGCTCCCACGCTAGCCCTTTTGTTTTTGCCTTTTTGTGCTACGTGCATGTTTTTTGTTATTCACCGTATGATTTATATTTAAATAAATCATATTCCTACCTGCAAGCTGTGTCCGAAGCCGTCTGCATCCTTGGGAGAACCACACCCGCATCACGATGCGAACTCGTCGTTACAGTTTCTTTCTGTTATTAATATTTCTGGTTCCTACATTATACATCAGTATAGATCAATACAGTCTGCAGGGATACAGTTCGTAAGCACACATGATTGTATTTCTTTATGACCCACGGACCTAGCTGCGGAAGCTAGCTCTCCGATCATCTAAACAGACTCAATACCTCCACGGTGACGTTTTGGTAAATTTACTAAGGAATTTGTGAAACTGAAACAATACAAAAATAATGCCATTGTAAGTTAATAATACTAACATAAACACTCGTAAACGTGTTCGCATATTAGCTAACGTACAAATATGCATGAAAACACTCCTACAGACTTCACACATGGCACTGTGAAACTTACAAGCGTAGCTTGGAGTGATGAATGAAGAATATTCCTGTGAGCAAAAATGATATGGACCATTTTTTCCGGTTTACAGCATTAAAACACAAATAACATTTTCAACCTGCACACATGAAAACACTCTTACAGACATCCCACATGGGACTGTTTAAAAAATAAGAATTGTCTGTGAAACTTACAAACGTTGCTTGGAATGATATATGAAGAATCCTTTCAAGCAAAAACGCTATGTACGCTTATTTCAAGTTTACGCCATCAAAACATGAAGTGCATTCTCAACACGCGCGCGATACCTGCAGTGAGCAAAATCATCCAAAAGATCGATGCGTCATAGCACAAACTAATAACACACCATATCAGGCCTCTGCTTGGGTTTAATGCAAATTATTGAACACACAACATTATGGCCATTAGTAAAAAAAAAAAATCCATAAATTAGCCGCTCCATTTTATAAGCTGCAGGGTTCAAAATCTAGGAAAAAAGACCTGTGATGAAGAGCATGTAACTGTTAAGGAGAGGAATTTATTGAAGAGTTGAGTTATTTCCGCATTTTCAGACCAAAACACCGACCAGTACCGTATTTTCCGCACTATAAGGCGCACCGGATTATTAGCCGCACCTTCAATGAATTACATATTTCATAACTTTGTCCACCAATAAGCCGCCCCGGATTATAAGCCGCGCCTACGCTGCGCTAAAGGGAATGTCAAAAAAACAGTCAGATAGTTCAGTCAAACTTTAATAATATATTGAAAACCAGCGTTCTAACAACTCTGTCCCAAAATGTACGCAAATGTGCAATCACAAACATAGTAAAATTCAAAATGGTGTAGAACAATAGCAACATAATGTTGCTCGAACGTTAATGTCACAACACACAAAATAAACATAGCGCTCACCTTCTGAAGTTATTCTTCATTCGTAAATCCTTCGAATTCTTCGTCTTCGGTGTCCGAATTGAAAAGTTGGGCGAATACGGGATCCAAAATGGCCGGTTCCGTCTCGTCGAAGTCACCGGAGTCAGTGTCACTGTTGTCCAGCAGTTCTGTGAATCCTGCCTTCCGGAAAGCTCGGACCACAGTTGTGACCGAAATATCTGCCCAGGCATTTACGATCCACTGGCAAATGTTGGCGTATGTCGTCCGGCGCTGTCTGCCCGTCTTAGTGAAGGTGTGTTCGCCTTCGGAGCTGTGTGAAAAAAGCCACCCGGCCTCTTCGCGTAAACTTCCCTTAACCACTCGCTCATCTTTTCTTCATCCATCCATCCCTTCGAGTTAGCTTTTATGATGACGCCGGCTGGAAAGGTCTCTTTTGGCAAGGTCTTCCTTTTGAATATCACCATGGGTGGAAGTTAGCATGGCAAGCTAGAACCACAGTGAAGGATGACTTCTCATTCCCTGTGGTGCGAATATTCACCGTACGTGCTCCCGTTCCACAGTGCGGTTCACAGGAATATCAGTTGCTGTGAAATACGGTAGTAATCCGTGTGCGGATGGAGAGATTGCGTCTTTTTATGAACCGGATCGCTTAGTAGGAGCCATTTTGTGGTCTTTACAGATGTAAACAGGAAATGAAACGTACGGTGATATCCGCGCGTTTTTTCTTCTTCTTCCGGGGGCGGGTGGTTGCTTACAGTAGAAGAAGAAGCGCTTCCTGTTCTATGGGGGCGGGTGCTTTCCTTGGCGGTTGCTTGCGTAGAAGAAGAAGCGCTTCCTGTTCTACCGGGAAAAAAGATGGCGGCTGTTTACCGAAGTTGCGAGATCGAAACTTTATGAAAATGAATCGTAATAAAGCGCACCGGGTTATAAGGCGCACTGTCAGCTTTTGAGAAAAATTGTGGTTTTTAGGTGCGCCTTATAGTGCGGA
Source organism: Nerophis lumbriciformis (assembly GCF_033978685.3). Taxonomy (NCBI): domain Eukaryota; kingdom Metazoa; phylum Chordata; class Actinopteri; order Syngnathiformes; family Syngnathidae; genus Nerophis; species Nerophis lumbriciformis. The sequence goes on along the minus strand of NC_084578.2, from coordinate 25,656,668 downwards.
AAATACGGGTACTCCTTCGCTTCTCTGGTCAAAGTTCCACAGACAAGTGGAAGCGCCAGGTAACCAATCAGGTGTTAGTATTCGGACCCCCGCCCACTGACTTTGAGGCTGAATTTGACAGATAATATAAATTCATGAAATACTTAGATAAATCATGAAATAATTTGTTTAATAATAAAAAATATTTTTTTTTACATTAAGTAAAAAATTACACAATTAATAACCCCATTACTGTATGTATTCAATCCACATCGTAGATAATGTATTTAAATAAATCTGTAAATAATTACTTGTGTCCCATTTGACCCTCCAAAGGGTTGATTACTTTACAACATGTAAGATCTTTGTTAAAAAAGGTAATATACTTGAGAGGAAAACTGTTCTACTGTGTCTGTGACACTTGAACATGCTCTGTATGGTTCTGCGATTTGATTTTTGAAGTTCATATTTTTAATGTTTTTTTATTTATAATGTTTATTTATTTTGATTTTGTTCAATGATTGCTCATTTCTGCAATCTATTTCACAAACCAAGCTCAGAAGAACAGAATTTTACTGAATATATAAAACAATTTAAACAAACACTACTTGAATAGTGATGTTTACTGTTTAAACATGAATAATTCTAATGGAAGTCTTGGGTTTTATTAGCTATGCTACTTACATGTTTTGTACAACGATGTGCTGCTAATTATTTGCAATGTAAAGGTGCATTTTGTTACCATCAATAAATAGCTTTTTTTTTTTAAACTAATAAAGTATTGTCGTAATTACTTTAAATAGACAAACTCTATAGACACATTAAGATATGATGCAAATCAATGCTAGAAAAGTTTTGGTAATAACTCGGACCACATCTGGTCCACAGCTGGTCCGAATGTAATATTTGGGTTACGTATATGTGCCATATTTGGGCCGTATGTGACTTTGTTTTCCGCTGCTTTGGACCAGATTTGGCCCAAAGCTCTTTCAGGTCTGGCAAATGAGTCCCTTTCAGATCAATACCGAGGTGCAAAAAATTACTGGCCTAGATGGGTAAAACGGATCTGCACCGGATTTTTAAGCACATATCTGGTCCAGTTATATTTGCCATCTGGATATATAAGATAATATCTCACACTTCTCTTTTGGAATACAGCAGAAATGGGCATTTATATGAACATTATGATTTGACAGACCTGGCAGACCCAAACATACAGTGAGAGTGGGCTAAGAATGTGTCCAAGAGTCAACTGTTTGTCGAGTCTTTAACAAACAACTCCAGCAGAGCTTTGCTTACATCCTAGGAAGGCAGAGGATATTGAGTCCAAATGAATATTCACAACCCTATAAATTCACAGATTAAAAAAAAAAAATACAGGTACAATGTACAGCATACATGCACCAGTCCTCAGTGTATTCATGTTTGTCTTTAAATCGAAAGTCAAATAAAATATATAAACTTATTCATTTTTTACTTTAAAATGACTTTAATAAAACTGTGAGGCATATTTAAGTCTTAAAACTGCATGGTTTACCACCAAAGTTGTTGGTGGTAATAAAATGAAAAACGTAATTTCTGGACTATAGAGAAAATAAATCGCACATAGATTTACATTTTACAAAGCAAAAAATAGAACAGTATTGGCTAGCTTATGTTACCTTTAGTGGTTAAACAGAACACACGTTTTAAAATTGTCTATATTTTTTTTACAAAAACTGAGTTTATGTAATAACAACATTTTCTCGACCGAATTAAATAATTGGTGTTTACGGCGGTTACTCACCCTGTCTCATCCACATGTACACGCAAGGAAAGTACAAACATACACAAGTAGTCCAAGAGAAGCAACAAACAATTTGCAGTCATGCTGTTGTTATGATAGAAAATACATTCAATGACAGCTAACGCGAACTGTCTAAATTGCTTTCGTTAGCTAACAACACCCAAACTAATCAGCGTGCAAGCGTTGCGTACGTACGTATGTAGGTACGTCATTACGTCCCAGAAGCCGTAAGAGGGCGGGGTATACTGTGTAAAATACTTTGAAAAGTTAGCGCAGTCCAAGCATCTGTGTAAATGTCGCAAACAGTTCCTTGAATTTTTGGCCGAATTTTATTTTGTAAAAATATCGTCAGCACACATATGTTAGCCTTAGGTGTACACATTGAAACTTTAAATATTTACACAGGTGATTGTGTAACAAGGCATTAACTAAGGAATGTAGATGCATTTCCATTGCATTTTTTTGCAAAATACAAGCGATTTAAAAATGTTTTCGATAAAGTACATTTGCAACTTGTAGGTGTTTCCATTAAAAGATGTTTTGCGTCATGACCCGTAATTCTCGTAAAATCTCATCCCACTTTGAGCATGTGGGTCTCTCTCAGCCTGCGGGTCGGCCTCTATTGCGAAGGGAACCGAGACGGCCTGGTGCAGCTCGACCCCGGCCGACCGATTGGAAGCAAGACCAAGACGACCCCTTTGCCATAGCTGTCCTGCATTGGCGCCCACCAATTGAATCTTTAGGTGCCCTCTAAATGCGAAAAAGGTGTTTCCATCATGCTTTTGCGAAAAACTTCAATGTCAAAAAGTCTCAAAAACCACATCATGAGAGCGCAAAAATGTTTTCGCGATATTTGAGAGGTTTTTCGAAATATGGGTGTTTCCATTGCCAGTTTCTTATTGTGATATTTAGGTTATGCGCATTTCTCAAAGGTAATGAAAACGCAGCTAGTGTTACGATTGGCTAGACCGGAAGTAGGACCCCTAACCAGAGACAGGATGCAAATATAAGAAAGTTTTAATACAAGAATAGGGCACACTCCAAAGGAGTGGGGGAAATTACAACATAAATAAGTCTAATCAAGTCCAACATAAATGGGGTGAAGCCACACTAAGGTGTCAAAGCAAAAGTGAGATGCACTGGGGATGAATATAGAAAGAGACTGAAACCAGGGAGCCTCACAAATGTCCAGAGAGTAGTAATGCCAAAAGGGAACTATACGCAGAAATATCTAAGAAGAAAAACACGACAGCTGGGAATTGAAAATCAGTTCTTGTTGACAACCGGTTTTCCATCCCCATACCTAATCGTCGGCGATACAATATTAACAGGGACGGCGTGGCGAAGTTGGTAGAGTGGCCGTGCCAGCAATCGGAGTGTTGCTGGTTACTGGGGTTCAATCCCCACCTACTACCATCCTAGTCACGTCCGTTGTGTCCTTGGGCAAGACACTTCACCCCTTGCTCCTGATGGCTGCTGGTTAGCGCCTTGCATGGCAGCTCCCGCCATCAGTGTGTGAATGGGTGAATGTGGAAATACTGTCAAAGCGCTTTGAGTACCTTGAAGGTAGAAAGTATAACCCATTTAACATTTAAAAATCACCCTAAATGAAAAAACTCCCATTGTTCGTTTTTGTGTGGATATAAAATACTCATGCTTGTTGATCAAATTGTAAAAATAATAAATCCATATTGTGTGAATGTTTTTCTTTCTCTATAATCTCTATAACTCTATATCGAAAAGGCATTGAAGACATGGCGCAGTGGCTGACTGTATACCGCCATAGCGAGCACTGTGCAGCTTGCTCGTATTTAGCATCAATCACTAGCTTGCCTCATATTTAGCCTGGCACCATCAACAGGGGTAGCAACATTCAATCAATCACTCTGTTGTACGCGATCACAACGAAATGTCCTCCAAACATTAAACATGATTAAAAGTACAAGGAAGCGTACGACAGTGAGTGGCCATATATTTGAAAACCTATAGACTTAGACTTAGACTTAGACTTCCTTTTTATTGTCATTCAAATTTGAACTTTACAGTACAGATAAGAACGAAATTTCGTTGCATTAGTTCATGGTAGTGCAGGATAAAAAAGCAATAAGGTGCATATATAAGTAAATAGATTACTGGGTATTGACTGATATTCACCTATAAAGGTGACTATCATGCATTCTGCTCGATCTAAAGAATTGCAAAAACCAAATCCTGACAGCTATGTTGCAGACACTTTTCTATTGTGTTGTCTTCAAATAGTTAAAGATTTGACTATTAACCTCCCAGTCAAATCATTAGACATTAACCTCCCTTCCTCTCCCTCCGTGGAGTTAATTACCTGCTGAACTCACCACGGCACCCTGGAGGTGTTTTTGCTGGTACAGTTAATGATCCTTTTGCAGGTGCACATAGAGAAACTTTTTTTTACGACTTTTACGTCTTCTATTTAGTCAAGTTTTAATGTCTTATTGCAGCACAGAGCCGAGGATCACACTAAACAATCCAATCTCTACTGTATATTTTTTTCTGTAGGTGGTTTAGTCTTTTTGAGGTGGAAAACGTTGCAAATGAGATCTCTGTTTTGTTGACTTTAATAAAAGACTGTATTTTAAGTACGGTATCTTAAGGAATCACCTTATAGCTGCTATATGTACATCATGCAACGTTATACTGACACCTACTGACCAGTCAATATACACTACTATGATCACAATCTGTTTATTTCTCACTCAAAAAACAGCACAATTGATTTGATTGATAGTCGACTATGGGCAAATCAGATTTGACTATAAAAATCCTTAGTCGAGGACAGCCCTCGTGCCAACACTCGTGCAGCCCGGAGAACGAGGTTAAGCGAGGGTGTCTGATTGCTGACAGTCTGGCCATCTGTGGAATGTGGCATTTTTTTTTCATGGCTCCGAAAAAAACCCACAGCCAAAATTGATACGTATAGCTGAAAGCATCATGTAATGAGAAAAAAATAAAATAAAACTAATAATGAGCAAAAACACAAATATTTGTCTTTTAATATACTGTATGTATAACATTTCTTTAGCCTTGTTATTATTGTGACCCTGCGGTGAGGTGGCGACCCCGAAAGGGACAAGCGGTAGGAAAAGGATGGATGGATGGATTATTGTCGTCAAACCAGAGTCCTCCTGAAAGAGAGTGTGCGTGTGCTAGGCACCGAGCTGTCAACTCGCTGTCCAGGACTAGTTTTTGAGATTGTTAGGGAGTGAGGTTTACTAAAGTAATTTGGCCCCGCCACACTGGCCGGCCTTTGTTACATTATCTTATTATCTTACAAATTACATGATGACGTCACAGAAAGTGGCTTGAAGATGGTCAGTAAAGCAAAATGTGTGCGGCCTTTGGACTATCCATCCATCCATCCATCCATCTTCTTCCGCTTATCCGAGGTCGGGTCGCGGGGGCAGCAGCCTAAGCAGGGAAGCCCAGACTTCCCTCTCCCCAGCCACTTCGTCCAACTCCTCCCGGGGGATCCCGAGGCGTTCCCAGGCCAGCCGGGAAACATAGTCTTCCCAACGTGTCCTGGGTCTTCCCCGTGGCCTCCTACCGGTCGGACGTGCCCTAAACACCTCCCGAGGGAGGCGATCGGGTGGCATCCTGAGCAGATGCCCGAACCACCTCATCTGGTTCCTCTCGATGTGGAGGAGCAGCGGCTTTACTTTGAGCTCCCCGCGGATGACAGAGCTTCTCACCCTATCTCTAAGGGAGAGCCCTGCCACCCGGCGGAGGAAACTCATTTCGGCCGCTTGTACCCGTGATCTTGTCCTTTCGGTCATAACCCAAAGCTCATGACCATAGGTGAGGATGGGAACGTAGATCGACCGGTAAATTGAGAGCTTTGCCTTCCGGCTCAGCTCCTTCTTCACCACAACGGATCGATACAGCGTCCGCATTACTGAAGATGCCGCACCGATCCGCCTGTCGATCTCACGATCCACTCTTCCCTCACTCGTGAACAAAACTCCGAGGTACTTGAACTCCTCCACTTGGGGCAGGGTCTCCTCCCCAACCCGGAGATGGCACTCCACCCTTTTCCGGGCGAGAACCATGGACTCGGACTTGGAGGTGCTGATTCTCATCCCAGTCGCTTCACACTCGGCTGTGAACCGATCCAGCGAGAGCTGAAGATCCTGGCCAGATGAAGCCATCAGGACCACATCATCTGCAAAAAGCATTGACCTAATCCTGCAGCCACCAAACCGGATCCCCTCAACGCCTTGACTGCGCCTAGAAATTCTGTCCATAAAAGTTATGAACAGAATCGGTGACAAAGGGCAGCCTTGGCGGGGTCCAACCCTCACTGGAAACGTGTCCGACTTACTGCCGGCAATGCGGACCAAGCTCTGACACTGATCATACAGGGAGCGGACCGCCAAAATCAGACAGTCCGATACCCCATACTCTCTGAGCACTCCCCACAGGAATTCCCGAGGGACACGGTCGAATACCTTCTCCAAGTCCACAAAGCACATGTAGACTGGTTGAGCAAACTCCCATGCACCCTCAAGGACCCTGCTGAGAGTATAGAGCTGGTCCACAGTTCCAGGACCAGGACGAAAACCACACTGTTCCTCCTGAATCCGAGGTTCGACTATCCGGCGTAGCCTCCTCTCCAGTACACCTGAATAAACCTTACCGGGAAGGCTGAGGAGTGTGATCCCACGATAGTTAGAACACACCCTGCGGTTCCCCTTCTTAAAGAGAGGAACCACCACCCCGGTCTGCCAATCCAGAGGTACCGCCCCCGATGTCCACTCGATGCTGCAGAGTCTTGTCAACCAAGACAGCCCCACAGCATCCAGAGCCTTAAGGAACTCCGGGCGGATCTCATCCACCCCCGGGGCCTTGCCACCGAGGAGCTTTTTAACTACCTCAGCAACCTCAACCCCAGAAATAGAAGAGCCCACCACAGATTCCCCAGGCACTGTTTCCTCGTAGGAAGACGTGTTGGTGGGATTGAGGAGGTCTTCAAAGTATTCTCTCCACCAATCCACAACATCCGCAGTCGAGGTCAACAGAACACCATCCTCACCATACACGGTGTTGATAGTGCACTGCTTCCCCTTCCTGAGGCGGCGGATGGTGGTCCAGAATCGCTTCGAAGCCGTCCGGAAGTCGTTTTCCATGGCTTCCCCGAACTCCTCCCATGTCCGAGTTTTTGCCTCCGCAACCGCTGAAGCCGCACACCGTTTGGCCTGTCGGTACCTGTCCGCTGCCTCAGGAGTCCTATGAGCCAAAAGAACCCGATAGGACTCCTTCTTCAGCTTGACGGCATCCCTCACCGCCGGTGTCCACCAACGGGTTCTAGGATTACCGCCACGACAGGCACCAACTACCTTGCGGCCACAGCTCCAATCAGCTTCCCCGACAATAGACGCGCGGAACATGGTCCACTCGGACTCAATGTCCAGCACCTCCCTCATGACATGTTCAAAGTTCTTCCGGAGGTGGGAATTGAAACTCTCTCTGACAGGAGACTCTGCCAGACGTTCCCAGCAAACCCTCACAATGCGTTTGGGCCTGCCAGGTCTGTCCGGCAGCCTCCCCCACCATCGCAGCCAACTCACCACCAGGTGGTGATCGGTTGAAAGCTCCGCCCCTCTCTTCACCCGAGTGTCCAAAACATGAGGCCGCAAATCCGATGACACAATTACAAAGTCGATCATGGAACTGCGGCCTAGGGTGTCCTGGTGCCAAGTGCACATATGGACACCCTTATGTTTGAACATGGTGTTCATTATGGACAATCTGTGACGGGCACAAAAGTCCAATAACAAAACACCACTCGGGTTCAGATCCGGGCGGCCATTCTTCCCAATCACGCCTCTCCAGGTTTCACTGTCGCTGCCAACATGAGCATTGAAGTCCCCCAGTAGAACGAGGGAATCACCCGGGGGAGCACTCTCAAGTACTCCCTCGAGCGAATCCAAAAAGAGTGGGTACTCTGAGCTGCCGTTTGGCACGTAAGCGCAAACCACAGTCAGGACCCGTCCCCCCACCCGAAGGCGGAGGGAAGCTACCCTCTCATCCACCGGGTTGAACTCCAACGTGCAGGCTCTGAGCTGGCAACAAGAATTGCCACTCCAACGTGCAGGCTCTCATTGCCGGCAACGCCAGAGTAGAAGAGAGTCCAGCCCCTCTCGAGAGAACTGGTTCCAGAGCCCTTGCTGTGCGTCGAAGTGAGTCCGACTATATCTAGCCGGAACTTCTCGACCTCGCGCACTAGCTCAGGCTCCTTCCCCCCCAGCGAGGTGACGTTCCACGTCCCAAGAGCTAGCTTCTGTAGCCGAGGATCGGACCGCCAAGTGCCCTGCCTTCGGCTGCTGCCCAGCTCACACTGCACCCGACCTCTATGGCCCCTGCTAAGGGTGGTGAGCCCATTGGAGGGGGGACCCACGTTGCCTCTTCGGGCTGTGCCCGGCCGGGCCCCATGGGGACAGGCCCGGCCACCAGGCGCTCGCCATCGTGCCCCGCCTCCGGGCCTGGTTCCGGAGGGGGGCCCCGGTGACCCGCGTCCGGGCGAGGGAAATCTGGGTCCTTTATTTTTATTCTTCATGGAGGTCTTCGAGCTGCTCTTTGTCTGATCCCTCACCTAGGACCAGTTTGTCTTGGGAGACCCTACCAGGGGGAATAAAGCCCCCGGACAACATAGCTCCTAGGATCATTGGGACACGCAAACTCCTCTACCACGGTAAGGTGGCAGCTCAGAGAGGAGGCCTTTGGACTAATGCACCACAATTACATGTTATGTAAACCAGGGGGGTCAAAATCAATCCCACAGGGGGCCAACATTCAGAGCTAAACAGATTAATTGACCCCTTATCATAATAATACATTATGATTATGATTATAATTATTAGTGCATTTCCTGAGGGTTGAGCCTTCCATGTTTTTAAAAACTAGCGACACCTCTGTTTCCAACTTTAATCAAGGTTTCTTGAACAAAGAAAAAAAAACAGTCATGTGCTATGATATGCAAAAGTGAAACTTAAACATAACTTTGTCAGATGCTGCCACAAATGTTTCCAAATGTTGGCGCTGTGTGTGAACGCATAAATGTGAGCCTTGATGATGTTAACACGACTGTGTTGATTAAACAGTAAAGTGTTCCATGCTGGGTTTTGTCGCTTACCAGAAAGAATGAGAAGCATTTTTGCAAGAAGGTGTAGGTAGTGCTACACATTCCTAATGTGTTTTATACCACCTTATTATCGAACTTTGACAGCAAAATTGACTTTATCTGAACTTTTATGCCATCATATTTGTGATTGTAGCCATGATTACTATGCATCTTTAATGTGTTATTTTGTGCAAACAGTGTTTATTAGTTAGAGTGGTGTTGTTTTATGTTGTGTACTTCTAAATTATTGTTACTTTTGGTAGTAATCTAACACAATTAGTAAGAATGTTTAGTGCAACTAATACAACTGTGGCAAGTATGTACAGTACAGGCCACAAGTTTGGACACACCTTCTCATTCAATGCGTTTTCTTTATTTTCATGACAATTTACATTGTAGATTGTCACTGAAGGCATCAAAACTATGAATGAACACATGTGGAGTTATAAAAGGTGAAATAACTGAAAACATGTTTTATATTCCTGTTTCTTCGAAATAGCCACCCTTTGCTTAGATTACTGCTTTACACACTCTTGGCATTCTCTTGATGAGCTTCAAGAGGTAGTCATTTGAAATGATTTTCACTTCACAGGTGTGCCTTATCAGGTTGATTCGTGGAATTTCTTGCTTTATCAATGGGGTTGGGACCATCATTTGTGTTGTGAATGAGAAGGTGTGTCCAAACTTTTGACCTGTACTGTGTATAATGTAGTAACAGACACGTTCATAACAATAAGTAATATGTACAATATACACACTGCAAGTATATATGTATAATGTAGTAACAGACACGTTCATAACAATAATATGTACATATGTACTATAATGTGTAGAATATTTTTCGTATTTTGTCATTTCAAGCAATGCCATAACTAATTTCCTCTGCGCATTTATTTCCGTTTTCATAGCAGCGCACTTCCGACTTCTGGCAACAAATGTGTGTTCCTACTTCTGGAAACAAACGCGAGTGTTTTCTAATCATGGCAGACTTGGTAATAGACAACGAAGACTACTATTTTTGGACAAATGAGGATTCACAACCCTATCCTTTTTAACCTGAATATACAGAGGATGAACTGCTGCGTATAAAAGTAAGCACAAACGGAGAGTGAAACTTTGGAGCAGACAAAAGTCGAGAAGGTGAGGTCGGTGTGACTTTGACGCTGTAAATGTAGAACTTGGAGCCCAGCTATGCTAACAGAAAAGGGTTGCTTACCCAAAATCAACTGAAAACGTCTCCGGCCAGCTGGACCAAACTAACTGTCCATGGAGTGAGTCACTATACTATTGAACATGATACATGCAGTGCATCATGCGTGTTAGAACAACTACAGTACATACACTGTCGAGCTAGCTGTGTACAAACAAAACATGAAATGTGGGCTAATACTTTACAGGTACTCTAATATGATTGTTCATGTTTTTCAGTCAGTACAGATTGGTGTCCTATCACATTGTGTTGTGCATTACAAACTCAAACACGATCTGGCTGGTGACATAGAAGCCAGTCTATATCTCGCCGTAGCTCTCACGACTAATACTGTCACACGCCGATGTGTTACTACACTAGATAAACAGTTACACAGTGTTCGCTCTTACAATAACAATGTTGCTACAGCTTGGTTATTATACAGGTTACAGAACGTAAATAAAGTTTTGTTGGTCAGTTTTTAAATGATTTAAAGTGATATAGAGACAGAATGGATTGCTCCCATTAGCTGCATTGCTAGCCACCTAGAACAAGATGATTTTCAAATTTTAGAATGCAAAAAAACAAACAACTTCTTGTCTCTATAAGTATTGTGAACGATAGACAGGAGTCCAAAAAAAAGTGCAATCCCCTATAATTTCGCCATGCGGACTGGATGCGCGTTGATTTGCAAATGGTCCAGCGGACCGAGAATTTGACGTTTGTGATGTAGACCTCAGGGAAGTCTTTTATGACCCCATAATATGACCCCTTTAAGCGCTGTTTTGTGTTTTTCATATTTGCAGGCAGTGGGAGGATGCAGAGATCATGGTGCTCCTGCAAGTCATGTACTCTGACTTAGACTTTATAGCCATCTACAATATCGAGCCTGAAGTATTGCAACAGTTCCTGTTTGAAGTTTACCGTAGATACAACAACATCCCCTTTCACAACTTCAAGCACTGCTTCTGTGTCACCCAGATGGTGAGTGACTCTTGCATCTTTTAAAGCAACTGAAATACGAGCATTTTAAACCATGGAGCACTTTGCTGTAAAAAGACAAAATACAGTATTGTAAAATACAGTATATGCAACCGCTTTAACAAGATCCAGATCCAAAGGTATAGATCAAACTAACCAAACTAAGAGAAAGACCAAACTAAGCTTGTTCCAATCAACACTAAGAAATAAATGCTTCATAAAGTTTAAGAAGTGTAGATGGAAGCATGTTACACAGCAGAAAGTGGCCCAGGGTTTAAGAAGTTTTGGATAATATCACATATACACATACACACATAAATGAGCGTTCTAATACAGGTCTTACCTGACATGTTGTGTTTGGACAAACTGAGATTAGTCCTGCTAATTCACTTTTAACTATAAAGAGCATTGAGCTAATAATCAGCTACAGACAACTACCTCTTAAAATGAGAGTTAAGCAACAAGATGATAAAATATAGTAATAGTTGTTTAATTTAGTTGAGTTTGAGTTTTTTTCCAACATGCAAACAATTACAACATGATACATCACAGTTTACAGTTTTTCTTTTCAACATGTTCGAAAAGGAGTAGGAAGAAGCAGAATTTATTTAATCCTACCCCTTTTCCTTAACATAACAGTTGCTAACACTTGTGTTCACTTCCTGTTCTCAATTTATTCACAATATACTCCATAAATAATACAATTAAAAATGAATGAATAAATAAGTAGTGAAATAAGTTGTATTTCATAATGTGACATAAATAGGATTATCAATAAATTCTGAATGTTTATCATGGTTATTCTTCTTTGTACTTTGTAAACACTTTAAGTTTGAAGAGTTTCTTGAATTGGATCATATTAGTACATTGTTTGATTTATTTGCTTAATCCATTCCATAATTAAATTCCACATATGAAAGGTCTTAAGTGTTGTACGTGCATACAAATGTTTTAAATAACATTTTTCTCCACGGTTATATTTCTTCTCTTTTGTTGAGAAGAATTGTTGTACGTTCTTCGGTAGCAGGTTATAGTTTGCTTTGTGCTTAATTTTAGCTGTTAGCAAATTTACGATATCGTGGATTTTTTGTATTTTCGATTCAATTAATGAAGGGCTTGAATGTTTTCTATATCCAACATTATGTATTATTCTAAGTGATCTTTTTTGTAACATGGTTAATGAATGAAGTGTTCTTTTGTAGTTATCAGATATTGTAACACTAGTGAGCAGTAGAGACAATGGAGGGATTTTTGGTCCTGTACATATTTTGCTTTATTTATTATTGCCGTGTCTCTTGCCACCTTATGTTGTAAATTTTTATATGAGATTTCCAGTTAATTTTTTCATCAGTCATTGTACCTAGAAATTTTGTTTCATTTACTCTTTCAATTTCTATTACATCTATTTGTGTTTGACTTTCCTTTCTACTGTTACCAAATAGTAGTAATAGTAATAGTGACACGTAAACAATGACAACCTTTCTATCTTTTCTGTGCTTTGTTTTGTGCAGATGTATGGTTTAATTTGGCTCACTGACTTGAGAAGTAAGATGGACAGTATTGACTTGCTCATAATGCTGACCTCGGCAGTTTGTCATGATCTTGACCACACTGGCTACAATAATGCTTACCAGGTACGATCTCTCTTCCATAAAAAAAATAAACGATCTGATGAGGGGAACATATCTTCTATTTTTGCTACTTAGTGGGCTAAATCTGTGACCTTGGGTACTAAATTCTGTGACAACGGACAGACCAAAGCATATAGTGAATTTGTCCTTGTAAAGTTTGTCAGAGTCTTCAATCCAATGTGAATCAATTCAGTCTATTCTTTAACTCACACCCCAAAAAAAAACAACTCCGACAGAGTTTTGCCTATATAGACAGTATTCAATGCCTCCATTGCTGAGGCGGCCAATCTGAGCTATGGTCGCAAGGTTACTAGTGCCAGTTCTGGCCATAATCGATGGTGGACACGAGAGGTTGGGGGCTGTTAAGGTGAAAAATGAGTTATTTAGCAGGAATGGCTTGTGGGACTTGTAACGCAGCTGTCAATCCAAGCAGGCAGGCCAAGAGTTGCGTATCTTTGACAGTGGTCAAGGCAAAAACTTAGGTGCAGAAGGAATTTGGTAGGAACATGAAGAAGGATTTTCAGTAGGCTTCAAAGAGGTTCTCAGAAACCGTCAGACTGCTCAAAAGGTGAAGTAATGGAGGAAGGAATACTTCGAGGCCCTTCTCAAGACCACTGACATACATTCTGTGAAGTCCTTAGTGGCATAGTTTTGCCTCAAATTCCTAGAGGCTCTGGATGTTGTGGTTCTGTCTTGGTAGACACATCTTTTCAACATTACGGGGAAGTCAAGAACAGCAGCTTTGGCTAAGCAGACCAGGGTGGTGGTCCCCCTTTTCAAAAAGGGTGAGCAAAGGGGGGGATCACACTCCTTTCCTGGGAAAGTATATTACAGAGTACTGGCGAGAAGGGTACAACCCTCCGTACCTTGGCTACAGGAGGCGCAATGTGTTTTTTGTTCTGGTCTTGGGGGGGGGGGTGCATGAATGTTTGCCAAAAATGGTCTTTGTATACTTGTAAAAACGGCATTTGACCTAATCTTTGAGGGTGGCGCCAGAGCATGAGCCTAGTTTGCACTGCCAGCTGTAAATTAAGCCTGTTCACTGTGAATTTTGGCCAAGTTGACCTTAGTCGCCGGTTCTGTTTATAATATGACCAGTTTACGGGTAATAGGACCTCATATTTGTTATTTGCGATCTGGTTTTAATGGTCTTAATTCAGTTGTGACATTTACTAGTGTGGTTCAGAGCTAAGACTTAGCTCCTCTAAATCTAAGGCCATGGATCTCAGCCAGAAACAATTGCTTTCCCCCTTTGGGATGAGAGTAAGGTCTTGCCCGAGGTGGAAGTGTTTAAGTATCTCTAGGTCTTTTTCACATCCATCTATCCATCCATTTTCTACCACTTATCCCTCTCAGGATCACGGGGGCGCTGGAGCCTATCCCAGCTGCATTCGGGCAAAAGGCGGGGTACATGCTGGACAAGTTTCCACCTCATCGCAAGGCCAACACAGATAGTCAACATTCACACTCACATTTACACACTAGGGCCAATTTAGTGTTGCCAATCAACCTATCTTTTTCACATGTGGGGGGGAACAATAGAATGGGTGCAGTGTCTAGCTTTGAGTAGTGACTAAAAGAGCAACATTATGACTGTAAGAGTCCAAAATCAATTTTCTTCAGGTTGACTGGACTAACTCTTACATAGGGTTTGGCGCTTGGTCACCTGGGAAGAGCTCAGAGTAGAGACACTGCTCTTTCACATCTAGAGGAGCCAGTTGAGGTGACTCAGGTATCTCGTCCGGATGACTAATGGACGCCTTCATGGTGAGGAGTTCCAGGCAAGCCTAGTCGAGAAGAGGCCTCACGGTAGACTTTTGGACACACTAGACGATTATGTCTCGCAGCTGGCACAGACTGGGAATGAACTGAATGGATGGCTGTTTTGTATGTAGTCAGTTTGGCTGCTGTTAACAGGAGCAATGTGAATCCATAGACAGCCTGATAAGGCAGCAGAGGTATCTGCAGACCGTTAATTGGTAAAATAATCCCTAATGTATTAGTGCTTATATCATCAGTGAGTTATTTGTTCAGCGCTAATAAATTGTGTCACACTGAATTTGAGTACTGGAAACGGCAAGTCTACAAGATTAGCTGAGAAGCTTCTGATGCTTCCCTTGAGGTGTTCCAGGCATGTTCAGCCAGAAGGAGACCCCAGTGTAGTCCGAAGACACACTGGAAGGTTTACAGTATGTCTCGCAGCTGGCCAAGTTTTTTTACATCCAGTGGTACTGGAGGAGGTGACGGTAGACCGAGAAGTCTGCGCTTTCCTAGTGCAACTAATACCCTCATTACCCAGACCCAGAAAATGGATGGATGAATGGATTGAATTCACTAGCTCTAATTGCTGACACTGTTCACTCTTACCCCTGTTTGTTACCATGGCTGATTCAAAGTTCATTCAGAGTATGTTACCGAGTTTCTAGCAGAGCTTTAGTCTTTCATTGTCAGGGCGCACTAGGAGTTCCAAGATAAAACCAGGTTTTTTTTGGTTCTTACCTGGCTCCAAAAAGTTGGCTCAGTTAACTGGGGAACCGTTCGCAAAATTAAGTGGAGGCACGGTTTCCACACAAAAATGCCTGTGACACCTATATTTCAATGCCCCTAAACAACACACCCGCCCCCAACCCCAGCGCATCCCACACCTCAGCGCACCCCAACCTACCACCCCAGAAATACAAGACCACAACAAAAACCCGGCCTATTACGCATAAAATCCATGGGATGATGGCCGCAGCAGTGCTGGCAAGTTTTTTACTTTAAACTCAAAAAATGTAAGGATGACAACACATACGGAAAAGGGCCTGGAGGGATTATGTCTTGCAGCAGGCCTGGAAAAAGATAAGGTGAGTGGAGATCTAGAAGTCTAAAGTAAGCTTCATTACTGAGACAGTGAAACTGCTGCTCTGTGATCTGGGCTCACATATGCGGAATGAAATGGATGATTAATGAAGGGCAGAGTGTGTATTTAAATTATGTAGTGCAACAATGAATGCTGAACACAAACAGTGGATAATGGACCCTATGTGTCATAACCCTGTTGTAGATCAATGCTCGGACCGAACTTGCACTTCGCTACAATGACATCTCTCCACTGGAGAACCACCACTGTGCCGTAGCGTTTGAGATACTAGAGAAGGTGAAGCTCCACATTGAACAATTTTAGAAAAGAACGGGAGTTTTCATAGTGAAGTAGTTTTGATAGTGACAAGATGATGTTCTTGTGTCTAGACAGAGAGCAACATTTTCAGAAACGTGTCTTTGGACCTGTACAAACATATACGAGAAGGCATCATCAAGTGAGATAATCTTCTTTATAATTCCCTTTGATCTATCCTGTCTCAAATTCACCACAGCAATCTGTTTTAAAACTACAGATGCATTCTGGCCACTGACATGACAAGTCACAATGAGATCCTTAACAAGTTCAAGTCCATTCTTTCTCATTTTGACTTCACCAACAAGGACCATCGAGATGTGGTAAGATTATTATGATTTGTTCAACTTTAAAAGTGTAGTAGCTATGCTAGCTACTACACAATACTTGGGGGTCTGGTACCAGGAATTGGTACTGAATGGCTTCTAATGTCACATGCACCATTCCTGACTGTGTCAGTGGGTTGTTTTGTGTGTGTATGCAGCTAATGATGATTCTGATCAAAGTGAGTGACATCTCCAATGAAGCTCGGCCGATGGAGGTCGCTGAGCCTTGGCTAGATTGTCTGTTGCAAGAATTCTACAACCAGGTAACTAAATCTTTCTGCATATTGTGAAAATGTGTTTTGTTGACCAGTAAAAGAACAAAAAACCTAATGTGACTTGAATGTAAAATGCCAATCTTGATATCTTATGAGTAATTAAATCCAAGTTTAACTGATTCTGATGGACCTTCCCTGTGATTGTCAGAGTGATGTGGAGAAGTTAGAGGGTCTTCCAGTCACCCCCTTCATGGATCGGGACAAGATAACCAAACCTTCATCACAAACTGGCTTCATCAGATTTGTTCTGTTGCCCCTTTTCATAGAGCTGGCAAACCTTTTTCCCTGCCTGGAGGTAATTGGAACATATCACTATTCTATTAACACAGTGAAGCATGGGGTCAAGATGTCTGCCTTACAGTCGTAGGTTCTGGGTATGAGTCTCTGCCCGGACCTCTGTGTGTATATCACCCCTGCCCCACTCTGCATCCTTGAATTGGTTTACACTTCTTTCCTGCCACAGTCTAAAAGCATGCATGTTAGGGTTCATGAGAGACTCTAAATTGTTAGTGATGCTCTCATGTTGGACTCTTTCGAAGTGTCCGATAAGACCAGAAACATTTGCCAATCGCTTTTTGAAAAGCTGAATCTAGAGGGGTCGAAATACATGCTTAATTCAACAACAGTGTTACAAACTTGGCAACACTGATCTTTCCTGGTACGTCTTCTTATGCTGTGGCTGATCTGGGGCCTCATGTACCGTATTTTCCGCACTATAAGGCGCACCTAAAAACCACACATTTTTTCAAAAGCTGACAGTGCGCCTTATAACCCGGTGCGCTTTATTACGATTCATTTTCATAAAGTTTCGATCTCGCAACTTCGGTAAACAGCCGCCATCTTTTTTCCCGGTAGAACAGGAAGCGCTTCTTCTTCTACGCAAGCAACCGCCAAGGAAAGCACCCGCCCCCATAGAACAGGAAGCGCTTCTTCTTCTACTGTAAGCAACCACCCGCCCCCGGAAGAAGAAGAAAAAACGCGCGGATATCACCGTACGTTTCATTTCCTGTTTACATCTGTAAAGACCACAAAATGGCTCCTACTAAGCGACAAGGATCCGGTTCATAAAAAGACGCAATCTCTCCATCCGCACACGGATTACTACCGTATTTCACAGCAACTGATATTCCTGTGAACCGCACTGTGGAACGGGAGCACGTACGGTGAATATTCGCACCACAGGGAATGAGAAGTCATCCTTCACTGTGGTTCTAGCTTGCCATGCTAACTTCCACCCATGGTGATATTCAAAAGGAAGACCTTGCCAAAAGAGACCTTTCCAGCCGGCGTCATCATAAAAGCTAACTCGAAGGGATGGATGGATGAAGAAAAGATGAGCGAGTGGTTAAGGGAAGTTTACGCGAAGAGGCCGGGTGGCTTTTTTCACACAGCTCCGAAGGCGAACACACCTTCACTAAGACGGGCAGACAGCGCCGGACGACATACGCCAACATTTGCCAGTGGATCGTAAATGCCTGGGCAGATATTTTGGTCACAACTGTGGTCCGAGCTTTCCGGAAGGCAGGATTCACAGAACTACTGGACAACAACAGCGACACTGACTCCGATGACTTCGACGAGACGGAACCGGCCATTTTGGATCCCACGCTTGCGCAACTTTTCAATTCGGACACCGAAGACGAAGAATTCGAAGGATTTACGAATGAAGAATAACTTCAGAAGGTGAGCGCTATGTTTATTTTGTGTGTTGTGACATTAACGTTCGAGCAACATTATGTTGCTATTGCTCTACAACATTTTGAATTTTACTATGTTTGTGATTGCACATTTGCGTACATTTTGGGACAGAGTTGTTAGAACGCTGGTTTTCAATATATTATTAAAGTTTGACTGAACTATCTAACTGTTTTTTTGACATTCCCTTTAGCGCAGCGTAGGCGCGGCTTATAATCCGGGGCGGTTTATTGGTGGACAAAGTTATGAAATATGTAATTCATTGAAGGTGCGGCTAA
The DNA here is from genome assembly GCF_033978685.3 of Nerophis lumbriciformis. Classification (NCBI taxonomy): domain Eukaryota; kingdom Metazoa; phylum Chordata; class Actinopteri; order Syngnathiformes; family Syngnathidae; genus Nerophis; species Nerophis lumbriciformis. The sequence continues at coordinate 25,638,221 of NC_084578.2, read as the reverse complement.
TAATCCGGTGCGCCTTATAGTGCGGAAAATACGGTATTAAGACTTGTGCAGAATTCCTACTGAAAAAATGGTGTACGCTCAAAACATTGGACGCACAAAAAATATCAGATGTGTTAAAGTGTTAATCCAAGCTATGGTTGTCCCAATACCAATATTTTGGTACCGGTATCAAAATGTATTTCGGTACTTTCCAATGCTTTTCAATACTTTTTTAAATAAAAGGCATTATTGGCTTTATTTTAACAAAATATCTTATGGTACAATAAACATAAGTTTCTTATTGCAATCGAAGAACAGTTTTGTCCTTAAATAAAATAGTCAACATACTAGACAACTTGGCTTTTAGTATTAAGTAAGCAAACAAACGCTCCTAATTTTGCTGTTGATGTCTGCAGTAACATATTGTGTCATTTATCATTCTATTTCGTCAACATTGTGAAGGACAAGCTGTAAAAAATGTATTATTAATCTATTTGTTCATTTACTGTTAATATCTGGTTATTTTCTGTTTTAACATGTTCTATCTACACTTTTGTTAAAATGTAATAAACACTTATTCTTCTGTTGTTTGATACTTTACATTAGTTTTGGATGATACCAAAATATGGGTATTGATCCGATACCGAGCAGTTACAGGATCATACAATGGTCATAATTAAATTCCTTATGTGTCCAGGGACATATTTCCTGACTTTATAAACATAATATACATTTTCTAAAAAGGAAAAAAGATTTTGTGGCGATAAAAAATATTGATTTAATCATTGCAGTATCGACCAGATACGCTCTTGTACTTGGTATCATTACAGTGGATGTCAGGTGTAGATCCACCCATGGCATTTGTTTACATTGATGAGCGCTAGCCTGTAGGCGGTGAGCTATTGTATCCTCCTACAGTGTGTAGTGAAGCATTTTTAGCTATTACTCGTCCTGCAGGGATGATACTTGTAAGAAACTTACTTTATTTGTCGCCATGGAGACGAGGATTAGTGATTTAGAAGTAGCTAAAACACTGCCGACTGTGGATGGATTTTAGCCGCTAGCTCGTCAGCCATGTTTAAAAGCACCTCTTGTTGAGCGGCGTTTCAGTGTTATACATACTTGCCAACCTTGAGACCTCCGAATTCGGGAGATTGGGGGGGGCGGGGGGGGGGGGGGGGTGTATATTTATAGCTAGAATTTACTGAAATTCAAGTATTTCTTATATATATATAAAATAAATACTTGACTTTCAGTGAATTGTAGCTATATATATATATATATATATATATATGTATTTTATTATATATATATACCAGTGACGTGCGGTGAGGTTGATGGCTGGTGAGGCACTGACTTCATCACAGTCAGATTTACAAACATATGAACCCTAAAGAGTATCTTATTCACCATTTGATTGGCAGCAGTTAACGGGTTATGTTTAAAAGCTCATACCAGCATTCTTCCCTGCTTGGCACTCAGCATCAAGGGTTGGAATTGGGGGTTAAATCACCAAAAATGATTCCCGGGCGCGGCGCCGCTGCTGCCCACTGCTCCCCTCACCTCCCAGGGGGTGAACAAGGGGATGAGTCAAATGCAGACGACAAATTTCATTACACCTAGTGTGTGTGTGACAATCATTGGTACTTTAACTTAACTTTAACTTTACACATACAAACTGTAGCACACAAAAAAGCACATTTAATAAAAAAACTTTATTATGGTCTTACCTTTACTTATAAATGCGCCGCTGTTGTGCTGGATTAATGAATCCCCTGATGGGAGTGTTATATCAACTAAAGCCCTTACTTCAACTTTCCACGTGCAAGATTGAATCTATTTAAAAAAGTGTAACCGAGGGTTTATAAATGTCGCCTATACGGTATGAAACTACAAAATAACAAACACGGAGGCTCCAGTTTACACGAGGACCACTTTATTTACCTTCTTTCAAAAACCTCCGCAATGTGACATCACTTCCGCTCTTAGCGCCTTCAAAATAAGAGCTCAAACACATATACACATTCTGTACATATACAAGTACATATGCATACTTACACTCATGCACATAATCACGTTTCATCAAACATATATTAACGTTGTTGCCCTAGGGTAAACTGGGTGTAACACATGGCACACTGACAAAGCTTAACCTACTGTGACTATAACAATCTACAAGGTTAATGTAGGTTGCTTCTCTTTCACCCCCTCCATTTTTCTGCATTCTTTCGTATCTCAAGTTATCATTACGTATAGGTATTGTTGCATTTAAACAACTGTATTGTTGATAATAAAGGTAAATTATTGGTATTGTTCATTATCAATAGCGCTATTTCTATTGGTATTTGTATTGATCCATTTGTAGTGTAATAATGCTCATTGTCATTTCTGTATTATTTTTTATTTTTCGCTAACTGCTTATTTGCTATTACTTTTACCATCATATTTGTACATGTCATATTTGCTGATGTTGCTCTATTGTTGTTGTTGTTGTTGTTTGCTGTTGTTGTTTTTGTCTCTCTGTCTAATCCCCCTCTTGTCCCCACAATTTCCCCCTCTGTCTTCTTTTTTTTTCTCTTTCTATCCCCTCCTGCTCCGGCCCGGCTGCACTAAATGATAATATAAATATATATAATAAAGTCAAATACAAATAAGGCAACAAGAGAAGTATCCTACACTTCTCTTTTGTAAAGTAAATCTGAACAGCCGACATGGGCATCTACATCAACTATATGATTTGCCTGAGAAGCTGGACAGGACACAAAAAAAAAAAAAAAAAAAAAAAAAAAAGAGCTCAAGGCATATACTGTATAACAGCGCATAACAGGAACTTAACATCACAAAGAGGAAAGCCCATAAAAATAGGTTACAAAAGTTTAAAAAAGTTATTTCATAAGAAGCCAAAAAGTGCAAAAACAATAATGTTCGTGTTGGAGGAGTTGTGAATTAGGTAGTCTGCAGGTGTACCTAATGTTGTGGCCCTGCAGTCATTCACAACTCCTCCAACACGAACATTATTGTTTTTGCACTTTTTGGCTTCTTATGAAATAACTTTTTTAAATAGATTCAATCTTGCACGTGGAAAGTTTAAGTGTGGGCTATAGTTGATATAACACTCCCGTCAGGGGTTGCCGTGCATTATACGGCGGGGGTGCAGGAGGCGAGCCTCAGCCCGTGCGTCTTTTGCAGCCGTTTTATGATCACTCAGCGCAAGAAATACATTACACACATACAGTTGTTGACAAAATACACTGTACATTATATACCTCAGCTAACTAAACTATGGAAATGTATAATATAGTTCATATAGCAATACGGTCTCACTGCACAGCAGACCAGCAGTTAGCCGAGTCCGTCCATGTTGAGGCACTGAGTGACGTGCCTCGACTGGCTGCTGTTCACCGCACCGTCTCTTCTCAGTATTTGAACGGCAAATGTGAAAATTCAGCAATTTTGAATACAAATAATCTAAAACTGGTGAAGTTAAATGGAAAATAACTTTATAGTATAATCACTGGATACATTTAACAATTTAATATATATTTTTTTCTTTTTACATTTTTTTTCTTTCCATGATGGCAGGTGAGGCCCCGCCTCACCTGCCTCTAGTGACTGTACATCACTGATATATACATATAAATAAAATAAATACTTGAATTTCAGTGTTCATTTATTTACACATATACACACACACTCCTCTACTCATTGTTGTATTTGAAAGTGCAATGCTTTTGCAGCCAGTAGCACAGTCTTTGAAGGCGCATATGTATGGGCAGTGTAATATTCTGGGTTGGAGTCAATAACCAGGCGAGGTGATGAAGTTACGTCTCTTTACTTCATACTTCAGAACCGACTCCCACACTTGCCGTCAGGGTGCGCAATACAACGTAAACCGTTGGCCAACCAAAAAGTAACCACAGACCACTATACCCAACATTCACCAGGAGATGGCAACAAACAACTTAGATCACTCTATTACAGGTAGCATCTGTGACATTTAACTTGCAGGAAAGGAGTGAGTTTAGGGTTGAATTGTCCATCCTCGTTCTATTCTCTGTCATTCGTCGTCGCCATGATTGTCTCTTCTTCGTCTCCTTCTTGTTGTGTGTGCAGTTGTGCACTCTCCAAAAGCCGTAGATGTTATAACGTGACATGCTATTTATATGAAAGAAAAGCGGACGTGACGACAGGCTGTCCTCACTCAGGTCCGCACGGACCTGGAGGGGGCGTGCCTTAAGTCCGGCTGGAAATCGGGAGAAATTCAGGAGAATGGTTGTCCTGGGAGGTTTTCGGGAGAGGCACTGAAATTCGGGAGTCTCCCAGAAAATTCGGGAGGGTTGGCAAGTATGGTGTTATAGCTTCACCTTTATCTTTAGTTTTTAAGCCAAAATGTGTCCATTCTCCCTTTTCTGTTGACACACTGTGTCTGCTTGTAAGTACTGCGTGATTGTGCAGTGCCAAACATTTCTCTGCTCGTAAAACCAGCAATGTCACGACGTGACAACGGCGCACCGTGATGCCCTTTGAAAAAAATTAAAAATTAAAGGGAACCGGTATTTTTCAAAGAGAGTATAGTACCGTTTTTGATCCATTAGTACCATGGTACCGGTACTTTACTAATACCGGTATACCGTACAATACAAATCCAAGCACATAAGCACACATGTTGAAGTGGCTAGCCACTCTCTGTCCACACCCCTATTTAAAAACTCAAATCATATTTAAATTAGCCATGTTCCTCAGATTCCCCACGAAGACGAAGAAAAAGAAGAATTTCGCCGACAATGAGTTGGAGGTGGTTCTTGCATGCAAAAATGTAGCCTTTGGCACGGTGTCCTCTGGTGTTAGATAGCAAGCGGAAAAGGAGTGAATAGAATAGTGCGTGAGAGGGGTAAGAAAACTGCAAACAGACATTTTTTTTTCCAAGCTGGTGCCGCTGTAGTGGCTGCTTGTTGCAGGAGCTCCGTGCTGCTGTGCGTTCTCCTTTCTGTTCTTGATGTTTCCCTCTTGATTTTATATGATTTTTGCCTTTTGGTTTGGGCCCCTTTGGTATTACGGGTGGCATTTTCTGACTTCTGCTCTGATGCTTTTTTGTGGACTTCTGGATCTGCCTCGAGGGAGTCTTTTGGCCATGGCCATTTTTGTGCAAAAGACCAGATGTTGGCTCTCTGCCACACCAGAGTCTGCTTGGAGAAACCGTTGGAGGTGAGGAGAAGGAGACGGGGCTGTAGAGCTGTCGTTGAGCGTCGGGATGGAAAAGAGCATGTGTCAGACGCTTCTGTATCTCAAAAAGGAGTCTCTCTCGTCCGTGCAGACCGGACATTGGCTGGGAGCTGGTGGGAAGCCTGGGATGAAATTGGCTCTCTTGGTTGGCTTTGTTTGGTCTGTTTTGACTCAGGCCGTGATGCCCCCACCCCGGCGTATGATGGCATGTAGCACCGCAGAGGCCATCGCGGTGTATGTGAGTGTTGAGATGGTGTAATTGTTCATATGTTTTTGATCAGTACATCAGTCAGTCTGAGGAATAATTGTTTGGACATTTCTTTATTTAAAAGGTTACCTAGCATCACATATGTGTGTCGCAGATGTAGCCAAAGCATATACAAATGTGTGTACACCAGCCATGAGGGTTGGCTTGAGGCATCGCACATTTCCACATTCAGTTCACTCTTAATACTGTACATCTCATCTTTGCCGTGAAAGAGTGTGCACGCCAGGTTTTTTTGCGTATGCACTTTTAATACATGAGACCCATGGTGTCTCATCTATAAAACTCCATCCATCCATCCATCCATCTTCTTCCGCTTATCCGAGGTCGGGTCGCGGGGGCAGCAGCCTAAGCATGGAAGCCCAGACTTCCCTCTCCCCAGCCACTTCGTCCAGCTCCTCCCGGTGGATCCCGAGGCGTTCCCAGGCCAGCCGGGAGACATAGTCTTCCCAACGTGTCCTGGGTCTTCCCCGTGGCCTCCTACCGGTCGGACGTGCCCGAAACACCTCCCGAGGGAGGCGTTCGGGTGGCATCCTGACCAGATGCCCGAACCACCTCATCTGGCTCCTCTCGATATGGAGGAACAGCGGCTTTACTTTGAGCTCCCCCCGGATGGCAGAGCTTCTCACCCTATCTCTAAGGGAGAGCCCCGCCACCCGGCGGAGGAAACTCATTTCGGCCGCTTGTACCCGTGATCTTGTCCTTTCGGTCATGACCCAAAGCTCATGACCATAGGTGAGGATGGGAACGTAGATCGACCGGTAAATCGAGAGCTTTGCTTTCTGGCTCAGCTCCTTCTTCACCACAACGGATCGATACAGCGTCCGCATTACTGAAGATGCCGCACCGATCCGCCTGTCGATCTCACGATCCACTCTTCCCTCACTCGTGAACAAGACTCCGAGGTACTTGAACTCCTCCACTTGGGGCAAGATCTCCTCCCCAACCCGGAGATGGCACTCCACCCTTTTCCGGGCGAGAACCATGGACTCGGATTTGGAGGTGCTGATTCTCATCCCAGTCGCTTCACACTCGGCTGCGAACCGATCCAGTGAGAGCTGAAGATCTTGGCCAGATGAAGCCATCAGGACCACATCATCTGCAAAAAGCAGAGACCTAATCCTGCAGCCACCAAACCAGATACCCTCAACGCCCTGACTGCGCCTAGAAATTCTGTCCATAAAGGTTATGAACAGAATCGGTGACAAAGGGCAGCCCTGGCGGAGTCCAACCCTCACTGGAAACGTGTCCGACTTACTGCCGGCAATGCGGACCAAGCTCTGACACCGATTATACAGGGAGCGAACCGCCACAATAAGACAGTCCGTTACCCCATACTCTCTGAGCACTCCCCACAGGACTTCCCGGGGTACACGGTCGAATGCCTTCTCCAAGTCCACAAAGCACATGTAGACTGGTTGGGCAAACTCCCATGCACCCTCAAGGACCCTGCCGAGAGTATAGAGCTGGTCCACAGTTCCACGACCAGGACGAAAACCACACTGTTCCTCCTGAATCCGAGGTTCGACTATTCGGCGTAGCCTCCTCTCCAGTACACCTGAATAGACCTTACCGGGAAGGCTGAGGAGTGTGATCCCACGATAGTTGGATCACACTCTATAAAACTGTCCAAGGAATTCTGACAAAGTTTTCCGATGCAGGAAAACTGAATGTACCTACCTACAAAAATATTCAGACCTACACAAGTTGGCAGACTGACTTCTTTCACGCAATATGTGCTTTATAGATCGAGAAATGTACACACGTGCGTCACTTTCTCTACATGCCGCCACTTTACCATTTTTTACTCAAGTTGTGGACCTCCTCGTGGTGACAACAACAACTAGAGACAGTAGCACCAGCAGCTACAGCAGGTTATAACGTCATTGTCAACAACATATAATTGGAGCTTGCAGCATATTGTCAACCTGGAACACGTACCCTTTTCAGGGCAGGCAATATTAGATGCCATATGGGAAGGCATCACTGTGCTACAGCTAAAGGTGGAGGGCCTTACCAAGGCCAATACCTCCATCATTGAGCATCTACCACAGACACACAAAATCACCGCATTCCTCCTACAAGAGACCCATGTAACTGACAGTTCTCGCCTAAAGATCCCTGGATACACTTTGGCTTTACATACTGAGAGTGACATTCAATTGATTGTCACATAAATTAAAAAAACACGGCTAACTGAAAAGCGATTGCCACATCGCCTCCATACTCAAGCCTGGATTGGGCAGCCACACAGGTTGAAGGTATAACTGTCATTAACATCTCCAAGCCCCCTACATCTCGGCTTCAGGTAAACTCAATCCCTGCTTTTGACCCACCCTGCATCTATGACGGGGACTTCAACTGCCGCAGCACTACTTGGGGATATACCTCATCTAACCCAGGCGGTGGCACCCTCGAGGAATGGGCATCAGCAACTGCCGTGCAACTCCTCTATGATTCAAAACATACTTGCCAACCCTCCCGGATTTTCCGGGAGACTCCCGAAATTCAGCGCCTCTCCCGAAAACCTCCCGGGATAAATTTTCTCCCAAAAATCTCCCGAAATTCAGGCGGAGCTGGAGGCCACGCCCCCTCCAGCTCCATGCGGACCTGAGTGACGTGTCGACAGCCTGTTTTCACGTCCGCTTTCCCACAATATAAACAGCGTGCCTGCCCAATCACGTTGTAACTGTAGAATGATCAAGGGCGAGTTCTTGGTTTCTTATGTGGGTTTATTGTTAGGCAGTTTCATTGACGTCCTCCCAGCGCGGCACAACACACAACAACAGCAGTCACGTTTTCGTCTACCGTAAAGCAGTTCGTCTGCCGTAAACAGCAATGTTGTGACACTCTTAAACAGGACAATACTGCCATCTACTGTACATGCATATGTGACAATAACATCTAGGGCTTTTAGAGAGTGCAGTGCACAAATGCGCACACAACAAGGAGATGAAGCAGAATGCATCATCAGAGAGGGTGTTCAGCATGGTTAGACAAATAGTGACAGAGAATAGGATGAATAATTCAACCCTTAACTCAACAATGAGTAGATGAGTGTTATGTGTGTGTATATGTGTAAATAAATGAACACTGAAATTCAAGTATTTCTCTTATTTATATATATATATATATATATATATATATGTATATATGTATATATAGCTAGAATTCACTGAAAGTCAAGTATTTCTTATATATATATATATGAAATACTTCACTTGGTGAATTCTAACTGTAAATATACTCCTCCCCTCTAAACCACGCCAACAACCACGCCCCCCGCCCCAACCACGCCCCCGCCCCACTCCCGACCACGGCCCCCCCACCTCCCGAAATCGGAGGTCTCAAGGTTGGCAAGTATGATTCAAAACAACCAGACAGCTTCCACTCTGGCAGGCGGAGCACAACCTCAAACCTGGACCTTGCTTTCTCCAACCGGAATGGCCCATTACCCCACAGCATCACCCTGGACACTTTTCCCAGATCATAACATAAATCCTTGTTGATAATCCCAGTTAACCCTATTGAACTAGTCCCTACAAAGCCAGTGAAGAGGTGGAATTTACGCAAGGCTAACCGAGAACAGTTCACCAACCTTGTGGACTCAGGCAGAAACAGTGTACCCGCACCAACCACTCCTAACCTAGATGGTGTTTCCGTCATTGTTACATACCCACTTGGGAAGAGGAGTGCGATGCAGACTACAACAAATTCCTGCATGCTGAAACTGGTGAGGAGGCAGCCACCGAAGCAACACATCTGACAGACTGCCTAGACAATAAACACAGAGACAGATGGGAGAAGACTGTCCGAGGAATTGATTTCACTCACTCCAGAAGGCTGGCTTGAAAGACCTTTAACCGCCTTAATGGTAGAAGGTCCAGACATTCCTTCTTGCAAATGGCTGTTTCATGGATGCCAACAAGGATCACACCCGTTCCATCAAGCAAGAAACAACCAGCCTATTGCAAGCCCCAGGAGTTGATGGCACCACCTGGGTTTCATTTCTGCTAGAAATGCCAAGGACTTGCTACAAGTGTTCTACTTCTTCTGTCGCCTTCATCAGTCGATACCCAAGATATACCAATATTGCTCTGCCAAAACCAAACAAACCTACGGATGACCAAAATAATTAGGCCCTATTCACTCCTTTGAGTCCTCCTCAAGCCCTCAAACAATTCCTCCGACCAGTCTCATATTACTTGTCACTCATATGTTGACCAGCACATACAATATGCAACATCGAATTTGAATATCAAAATTACATCAATCAGAGTCAAGTAAAATAGCACAGTTTTCCATAAATGTTCATTTCAAGTCCATAATTGCGTGACGGTTAATGTCATGAATGAAAAGGAAAGTTTGGACAACAGAGAAAGCGGCCAAAGTCTTCAAAATGTGTGTACGAGAGGTACCGTGACATCATGCTTTGTGACAGGAATGTTTTCTTGTAAATGTCTGTGTTATAACCTGCATGACTTGACGCTTGGAAGAAACATCAGACTCCAGTCTGTTCAATAAGCAGCTTGAAGAGGAGCTGCTGTGCAAAGTTTAGCCAGCAGTGATGGACCATTTACAGCTTTGCTTGCAGCTGACTGACAGATACAAATGTTTTTTTGTTTTTTTTAATCTAAATGACAGGCACTAAAAGAAAACTTCCAGCATATACAGGTAAAAGCCAGTAAATTAGAATATTTTGAAAAACTTGATTTATTTCAGTAATTGCATTCAAAAGGTGTAACTTGTACATTATATGTATTCATTGCACACAGACTGATGCATTCAAATGTTTATTTCATTTAATTTTGATGATTTGAAGTGGCAACAAATGAAAATCCAAAATTCCGTGTGCCACAAAATTAGAATATTACTTAAGGCTAATACAAAAAAGGGATTTTTAGAAATGTTGGCCAACTGAAAAGTATGAAAATGAAAAATATGAGCATGTACAATACTCAATACTTGGTTGGAGCTCCTTTTGCCTCAATTACTGCGTTAATGCGGCGTGGCATGGAGTCGATGAGTTTCTGGCACTGCTCAGGTGTTATGAGAGCCCAGGTTGCTCTGATAGTGGCCTTCAACTCTTCTGCGTTTTTGGGTCTGGCATTCTGCATCTTCCTTTTCACAATACCCCACAGATTTTCTATGGGGCTAAGGTCAGGGGAGTTGGCGGGCCAATTTAGAACAGAAATACCATGGTCCGTAAACCAGGCACGGGTAGATTTTGCGCTGTGTGCAGGCGCCAAGTCCTGTTGGAACTTGAAATCTCCATCTCCATAGAGCAGGTCAGCAGCAGGAAGCATGAAGTGCTCTAAAACTTGCTGGTAGACGGCTGCGTTGACCCTGGATCTCAGGAAACAGAGTGTACCGACACCAGCAGATGACATGGCACCCCAAACCATCACTGATGGTGGAAACTTTACACTAGACTTCAGGCAACGTGGATCCTGTGCCTCTCCTGTCTTCCTCCAGACTCTGGGACCTCGATTTCCAAAGGAAATGCAAAATTTGCATGGTTGGGTGATGGTTTGGGGTGCCATGTCATCTGCTGGTGTCGGTCCACTCTGTTTCCTGAGATCCAGGGTCAACGCAGCCGTCTACCAGCAAGTTTTAGAGCACTTCATGCTTCCTGCTGCTGACCTGCTCTATGGAGATGGAGATTTCAAGTTCCAACAGGACTTGGCGCCTGCACACAGCGCAAAATCTACCCGTGCCTGGTTTACGGACCATGGTATTTCTGTTCTAAATTGGCCCGCCAACACCCCTGACCTTAGCCCCATAGAAAATCTGTGGGGTATTGTGAAAAGGAAGATGCAGAATGCCAGACCCAAAAACGCAGAAGAGTTGAAGGCCACTATCAGAGCAACCTGGGCTCTCATAACACCTGAGCAGTGCCAGAAACTCATCGACTCCATGCCACGCCGCATTAACGCAGTAATTGAGGCAAAAGGAGCTCCAACCAAGTATTGAGTATTGTACATGCGAATATTTTTCATTTTCATACTTTTCAGTTGGCCAACATTTCTAAAAATCCCTTTTTTGTATTAGCCTTAAGTAATATTCTAATTTTGTGACACACGGAATTTTGGATTTTCATTTGTTGCCACTTCAAATCATCAAAATTAAATGAAATAAACATTTGAATGCATCAGTCTGTGTGCAATGAATAAATAAAATGTACAAGTTACACCTTTTGAATGCAATTACTGAAATAAATCAAGTTTTTCAAAATATTCTAATTTACTGGCTTTTACCTGTATAATAAAAGTCTCTTCTATGTAAAATGAATCGGTTTTGAGCAACAAAAGCTTTGGTGTACCAATGAAGACATCAGCTAGCTCACGTCAGAATGTGTTCTCATAGATCACATATTTGTGTGGAAAACATTGTTTTGAGTGTACACAAGTTTTATAGCCGGCGTGTTGAAAGGATGAACTACAACGCCATCTAATGTACAACAGGTAAGTACATTCATAGGCAGTCCCATCATTGGGTGTTTTTGAATAGTTACATGTTACGCAAAATCTATTTGTGGCAGTACAAATGTATTTCAGGTATGGACGTATGGAAAACATAGATTTTATTTAATTTTTTTACATTGGGTCTCTCTCGTTTACTAGAAAGTTTACATGCAATTTCTAGACTGTCCATATGTTGTTTTTAAGGGGGTGAACTGACAAAATCAAAGACTTATATTTACACAGTACAAGTTAAAGCCTGTATTAATGTATCTTTGTGAATTTAACAAGAAACATGTGTTTTTGAAAGGTTTGCAAACAAAAATTAGTTTTTTACTCAATATCACAGTAATGTTCTTAGAATTCTGAGAAAATGTGTTTGAAGCAATGAAAAATTGTTTCAAGCATAACTCCTAAACCAAACATGCAATATGTGTAATAATGCCTGAAATAATGTATCTTCGTGAGTTTTACTAGAAACATATGCTTTTGTAAGGATCGCAACCACAAAAAATAGTTTTTTTTCTCAATATGACTAATGTTCTTAGAATCCTAAATATAGTAGCAGCCCAAACCATGTGACTGTTTTGTGTCTCAGACAACCTGTGACATTATCTTTTTATATGCTTGACGTGGCATTTGTGAATTCTTTTGAAACCCTGCAGCAACACATCATCGACCCGGTGCGGAAGGCCCTGGACTATTACACAGAGATGGAGAAAGCACTGGAGAGGGAGAAGCAGGCTCGGGCGCAGTGTGAAAAAGTGGCGAAGAGCAAAGAGATGCCAGCGGAGCAGCAGAGCACAGAACCGAAAGCACAATGAACTAAGCAAGCGAGCAGAGACCATCTATGTGTTCCACACTCTAAGATTAGGAATGGGAACAAAACATTAATTCATTTGTCTATGTCCATCTGCAAACGGAAAGAACCTTTACTGACAAATTCAAAATAAATTAAATACAAAATTAAGTACATCATCACTAAATTGACAAGTTAAGTATTTTAATTTAATTACAACTCTCCAACAGAAATGGAGGACGTACTGTGTGTAGCTGACATCCTAATAGTTATGACAAACTATACGACTTTTAGCAGTCACAATTAAGGTCCACCCATCGCTACACAGTAATTACATTTTTTTTTCTAGTCTGCACCATTCTAAAGCAGGAAGAATCTAACGCCGCCAAAGACTATCTTAACGGCGGACATTTATCCAAGAAAAAGCTGCTGATGGTGTGTTTTACGGAGAAGCAGCTGGATGGAGATACTGTAGAAGTCAAGTCTCCAAGGTAAATGCTGAACATTATAATTAAAATACTTAAAAAAACAACTGTCTAACATCACTATATAAAGTATGAATAACGATGATGCTTGTGAATGTTTTGACTAAATGACATCAAGGCAATGATACTTAATGTGATCTACCACTATTCATTATTGTCGACTAACGACATTATTTTTTACTCTGTATTAAATTGTGCACACAAAAAAGTTTTTGTGTCAAAATCTGGCTATTTATAGGTTTCTCTTCCTCGGGTTGCTCCACGGTATGTGCTTGTGCCATGTCACGTATTTAAAATGTCTTCTTTGAGAACATACTGACATTTATTAAACGCATATTGATTTATTAATATTGTATATCTTTAATCTATATACTTTTTAAAGGCATAAACATATATACATACACACATACATAGATATATATACATCAGTGACGTGCGGTCACTGGAGGCAGGTGATGCGGGGCCTCACCTGCCATCATGGAAAGAAAAAAAATGTAAAAAGAAAAAAAATATATTAAATTGTTATATGTATCCAGTGATTATACTATAAAGTTATTTTCCATTTAACTTCACCAGTTTTAGATTATTTTTATTCAAAATCGCTGAATTTTCACATTTGCCGTTCAAATACTGAGAAGAGACGGTGCGGTGATCAGCAGCCAGTTGAGGCACGTCACTGCGTTGTGCCTCAACATGAATTGCGGACTCGGCTAACTGCTGGCCTGCTGTGCAGTGAGACCGTATTGCTATATGAATTATATTATACATTTCCATAGTTTAGTTAGCTGAGGTATATAATGTACTGTGTATTTTGTCAACAACTGTATGTGTGTAGCGTATTTCTTGTGCTGAGCAATCATAAAACTGCTGCGAAGACGCACTGTGTGAGGCTCGCAGTAATCCCGCCTCCTGGTGCCGGTTAATGCACCTCCGCCGCAGAGTGCACCCCCCGACGGGAGCGCCACACCAACCAAAGCCCACACCCAAACCCTCCACGTGCAAGACCGAATCCACCCAAAAAAAGTCACTTAACAAGAAGCCAAAAAGTGCAAAAACAACAATGCTCGCGCCGGAGGAGCTGTGAACGACTGCAGGGACACAACATTAGGTACACCTGCAGACTGCAGCACGGATTTCATATTTCATTCATTCACAACTCCTCCAATACGAACACCACTGTTCCCGCACTTATAAGTAAAGGTAAGACCATAATAACCTTTTTTTTTTATTAAATGGGCTTTTTTGTGTGCTACAGTCTGTATGTGTAAAGTTAAAGTTAAGTTAAAGTACCAATGATTGTCACACACACACTAGGTGTGGTGACATTTGCCATCTGCATTTGACCCATCCTCTTGCTCACCCCCTGGGATGTGAGGGGAGCAGTGGGCAGCAGCGGCGCCGCGCCCGGGAATAATTTTTGGTGATTTAACCCCCAATTCCAAGCCTTGATGCTGTCAGGCTTGGACGGAGGAAGGGACTCAGATGCAGAGAGGTGATTCCAAATAAAGCTTTTATTTTGAAATACTCTTTAAGCCTCCAGAGCCGAGTAAATTCAATTACTATGAATTACAAAAATACTATTGACAAAATGTTCCAAAAGGGAAAAACCGAAAATCACTCCAAAAAAAGGAAGAATACAAAAAGGACGATATAATTAGCACCGTATCTGTTATCAAAAACTTTAACAAAAAACGCTCCAAATAGGAGGAAGAAAATAAAGACTATAAAACTTAACTACTCTAATCAATGTAAACAAAAAATCACTCAACAAACTTTGAGGAAAAAATCTTTAAGGAAAAATAATAACTCACCACTGCGGTAGAAAAAGGTAGGATAACAAAAGTCGCTCTGAGGGAGGAAAAAAGTCAATTCAAAATTACAGCGTGGGATATTCTGGGAGCAAGGACGTAGACGTGAGACAAGGCAAGGCATGGACATGAACAGGGACATGGAACGCAAGACAGGCACAAAAGCTCGAGACAATCTGGCACAGAACAAGGGGAGGCTTGGGCTTATAAAGAACATGAGGGTAATGGGAAACAGGTGGAAACAATCAAGGGTCAGGAATGACGTCAGACTGGTGACACAAGAGGAAGGACCCGTGATCTGAAACAAGAGGAGTTGCTTTTCAAAATAAAACATGTAAATCACAAGACAGAAAAAACCAAGACAAGACTTCCCTCACCGCGGTGTGACAGTACCCCTCCCTTTAGGGCCAACACCTGACGGCCCAGATTGTCCGGGATGGTTTCTATTGAAATCCTTAATGAGGGTGGAGTCCACGATATGCCGAGAAGGCACCCACTGTCTCTCCTCTGGTCCGTACCCTTCCCAGTCCACCAGGTACTGTCTGCCCCGGCCCCTGCTGCGAACTGCTAACAACTTCTTTACTTTGTAAACAGGACCGCCCTCAATCATCTCGGGCGGTGGAGGGGGCGTGGTGGCTGGAACCAGCGGGCTTACTTTGACGGGTTTCACTCGGCTGACGTGGAAGGTTGGGTATACACGCAGGGATCGGGGCAGACGGAGTCTTACAGCAGAGGGTCCGATGACTTTGGTGATAGAGTATGGACCTATGAATCGTGGTGCAAGTTTCTTGGATGGTACTTTGAGTCGCATGTCTTTGGTCGAGAGCCATACTCTATGCCCTGGCTGATATGCAGGAGCGGGTTTCCTTTTACGATCCGCTGTCTTCTTCATCCGGTCTCTTTGGCGGATCAGCACCTGACGAGCTGCTGCCCAGATGCGTCGGCAGCGTCGGACCAGGGCATGCGCCGAGGGGACCGATACTTCCGGCTCATTGTCTGGAAAGACTGGAGGTTGGAAACCATAAGCGGTTTTAAACGGAGAGAACCCTGTGGCAGATGTAGGTAGTGCATTGTGAGCATACTCAACCCAGACCAGGTGTTTACTCCATGTAGAGGGATTCTGGGACACCAGGCACCGGAGGTTGGTTTCCAGTATCTGATTGAGGCGTTCGGTCTGGCCGTTGGCCTCCGGGTGATAGCCTGAGGTCAGGCTGGCCTTAGCTCCGATGAGTCTGCAGAAATCCCTCCAAAACCGTGATACAAACTGGGGCCCCCGGTCAGAGACAATGTCTTTCGGGAAGCCGTGAATCTTGAAAACATTGTCCATCATGATTTCTGCCGTCTCCTTGGCGGAGGGCAACTTAGGCAAAGCAATGAATCTCACCATTTTGGTGAAACGGTCCACCACAGTTAGGATAGTGGTGTTACCTTGAGAGACCGGGAGCCCCGTGACGAAGTCCATGGAGATGTCGGACCACGGTCTGGAGGGAATAGGTAGGGGCTGCAACAAACCCATACGGGACCCGGATGATGTCTTGTTCCGAGCGCAGACCGAACATGCCTCCACATACTCCCGAACCTCCGGTTCCATGGATGGCCACCAAAATCGCCCAGAGATGGCGAACATCGTTCTCCGCACTCCCGGGTGGCATGAAAGCGGGGAGGTGTGAGCCCAATGGATCACCTGTGAGCGCAACCCAGTCGGAACAAACAAGCGATTACCTGGGCACCCACTAGGTGGCGGGGTTCCACCATTTGCCTGCTTCACCTCATCTTCTATTTGCCAAGTAACCACTCCAACCACACGGGACAGTGGAAGGATAGTTTCTGGTTCCTTGGCAACAAGCTCGGGGTCGAAGCGTCGACACAGGATGTCTGGCTTGACGTTTTGAGACCCCGGCCTGTAAGAGAGAGAGAAAGAGAAACGGTTAAAAAAAAAGTGCCCACCTGGCCTGGCGAGAGTTGAGTCTTTTAGCCTTCTTTATGTATTCTAGATTTTTATGGTCTGTCCAGACAATGAACGGAAGATCGGCCCCCTCAAGCCAGTGTCTCCATTCTTCAAGGGCGAGTTTGACCGCCAACAACTCACGGTTGCCGACATCATAGTTCTTCTCTGCCTTGGACAGACGTTTGGATAGGAAGGCACAGGGATGCATCTTGCCATCCTTCTCAGATCGTTGTGATAAGACGGCTCCGACTCCTTCGTTGGAGGCGTCCACCTCCACCACAAATTGGCGTTGCGGGTCTGGCATGGTGAGAATAGGAGCTGAAGTGAAACGCTGTTTTAGGTTCTGGAATGCCTTTTCAGCTTCTGGAGTCCATTGGAATTGTACCTGAGTGGAAGTGAGAGCATGGAGAGGGGCCGCTATAGTGCTAAAACCTCTAATAAACCTCCTGTAGAAATTAGCAAATCCTAGGAACTGCTGAACCCTTTTGCGGCTATCAGGAGTGGGCCAGTCGGTAACTGCGCTAATCTTAGCCGGATCCATCTGGACCTTTCCCGGAGCTACTATAAAACCCAAGAAGGAGATAGTATTAACATGAAATTCACTCTTTTCAGCTTTGACATATAGTTGATTTTCTAGTAGTCTTTTAAGGACCCTAGTCACGTGCACTTGGTGGGTATCAATGTCTGGTGAATAAATTAAAATGTCATCTAGGTACACATACACAAATTGATCAAGGAAGTCTCTGAGTACATCATTTATCATAGTTTGAAAAACAGCGGGTGCATTGGTGAGTCCGAATGGCATGACCAGATATTCATAATGTCCACTGGGAGTATTAAATCCAGTTTTCCACTCATCCCCCTCCCTTATACGAATCAGGTGATAGGCATTACGTAGATCAAGTTTGGTAAATACCTTAGCTTGTTGGATTTGGTCAAATACTGATGTCATGAGAGGAAGAGGGTACCGGTTTTTTATGGTGATGTCGTTGAGTGGACTGTAATCGATGCACGGTCTCAAGGATCCATCCTTTTTGCCCACAAAGAAGAAACCGGCACCCGCTGGTGATGAGGAAGGACGGATCAGCCCCGCTTTTAATGAGGCTGTGAGGTATTCCTTCATGGCCGTCCTCTCTGGACCGGAAACAGAATACAGACGACCTTTGGGTATGTTGGATCCTGAGATCAAGTCAATGGCGCAGTCGTATGGACGGTGTGGAGGAAGAGACATGGCTTTGGTTTTGCTGAAGACTTCTTGTAGCTGGTGGTAGCATGGGGGTACGGATTTCAAGTCCGGGTACTCCGATTCTGTGGTGGGGTTTGCAGAGAACAGGTTGAGTTGCGCTACACTTTTTTTGTGTGTAGCGCCTAAAAAACAGTCATTAATACAGTCCTTTCCCCATGCTTTAATTTCACCTGTCCTCCAGTCTATCTGGGGGTTGTGTTGAAAAAGCCAAGGTAGTCCCAAAATCAAAGTGTGTGAGGCGGCTTTGAATAGATATAAGCGAATCTTTTCTTCATGGTCTTTAATATTTATGCGGATGAGTTCTGTGGCATGAGTAATTACAAACAGTTCCTTCCCATCAAGAGCTTTAGCTCTAATTGGTCGAGCTAATGGTTCAGCTTTGATCCCTAATTTTGCAGCCAAAGACCAGTCCATCAAACTCTCGTCTGCCCCTGAGTCAATGAGCGCCCCAATGTTTGTGACTGTGTGATGTTTTACCTGAATCCTGGTGAGGGTACGCTTATTAGGAGTAGAAGTAGTTGGTAGACTCACTCCTATGGGTCGTTTAATTGGACAGGTGGCGACGAGGTGACCCGGTTCCCCGCAGTAGAAACACCTTCCTTCTAGCTGTCGTCTTTGGCGTTCCTCCTGTGTCAGCCGCGCTCTCCCCAGCTGCATGGGATCCTCACCTTCCATCAGGGGGCTGGAACGACTCGACCCAGGTGGAGTGGTGTAGAAATCCGGTCCGTGTTGCGTCTGGTAATGTGCCGCTCCTCCCGTGGTGGAGGTTCGTGCGCTCCGATGTCGTCTGAGCTGCGTGAGTCTGTTGTCGGTACGGACGGCGAGCGCAATAAGCTCGTCCAACCCAGCAGGTAAGTCTAGTGGGACAAGTAGATCTTGAATAGGGACGGCCAGTCCTTTCAAAAAAGTGTCATAAAGAGCAGCGGAGTTCCACCCGCTCTCTGCCGATAGCGTGCGGAATCGAATGGCATAATCACAAACCGAGTCTCGACCTTGCCTCAGTCTGCTCAGCTCCTGTGCCTTCTCTCGGTTGTCGGTGACAGGATCAAATGTCATTCGTAGTGCAGTCTGGAAATCCGTGAGTGAGTTGCATACCGCTGAACCTCGGCCCCATTCGGCGGAAGCCCAGGCCTTGGCTCTACCCGTCAAGTGAGACATCATAAAAGCAATCTTCGCTCTCTCAGTGGGGAAGGCGTGAGGATTAAATTCGAAATGAATTGAACAGTCTATCATAAATGATTTGCTTTGTCCTGTTTCACTTGAATATGATGCTGGAGGTGCCAATTTACTTCCGGCTCCGGCGAATGACGTAGGCG
The DNA here is from genome assembly GCF_033978685.3 of Nerophis lumbriciformis. Classification (NCBI taxonomy): domain Eukaryota; kingdom Metazoa; phylum Chordata; class Actinopteri; order Syngnathiformes; family Syngnathidae; genus Nerophis; species Nerophis lumbriciformis. The sequence continues at coordinate 25,618,691 of NC_084578.2, read as the reverse complement.
GTGGTTGGACAGGTACGGGTGCCGATGCGGCGGATTGCGGAATCCGCATGGCCATCTCCTGCAGCTGGGTGGTTAGTCGGGCCATATGCTCGGCCATAGCCGTCTGGAAACCCTCTTGGCGTGAGAGGCGTGTTTCCTGATCCTGTATGGCGGCGGAAAAATGTCCTTTCTCTGCTGAGTCCATACTGACCAGATTGTAATGTCAGGCTTGGACGGAGGAAGGGACTCAGATGCAGAGAGGTGATTCCAAATAAAGCTTTTATTTTGAAATACTCTTTAAGCCTCCAGAGCCGAGTAAATTCAATTACTATGAATTACAGAAATACTATTGACAAAATGTTCCAAAAGGGAAAAACCGAAAATTACTCCAAAAAAAGGAGGAATACAAAAATAAGGACGATATAATTAGCACCGTATCTGTTATCAAAAACTTTAACAAAAAACGCTCCAAACAGGAGGAAGAAAATAAAGACTATAAAACTTAATTACTCTAATCAATGTAAACAAAAAATCACTCAACAAACTTAGAGGAAAAAATCTTTAAGGAAAAATAATAACTCACCACTGCGGTAGAAAAAGGTAGGATAACAAAAGTCGCTCTGAGGGAGGAAAAAAGTCAATTCAAAATTACAGCGTGGGATATTCTGGGAGCAAGGACGTAGACGTGAGACAAGGCAAGGCATGGACATGAACAGGGACATGGAACGCAAGACAGGCACAAAAGCTCGAGACAATCTGGCACAGAACAAGGGGAGGCTTGGGCTTATAAAGAACATGAGGGTAATGGGAAACAGGTGGAAACAATCAAGCGTCAGGAATGACGTCAGACTGGTGACACAAGAGGAAGGACCCGTGATCTGAAACAAGAGGAGTTGCTTTTCAAAATAAAACATGTAAATCACAAGACAGAAAAAACCAAGACAAGACTTCCCTCACCGCGGTGTGACAGATGCTGAGTGCCAAGCAGGGAAGAATGCTGGTATGAGCTTTTAAACATAACCAGTTAACTGCTGCCAATCAAATGGTGAATTAGATACTCTTTAGGGTTCATATGTTTGTAAATCTGACTGTGATGAAGTCAGTGCCTCACCAGCCATGAACCTCACCGCATGTCACTGATATATATATATATATATATATATATATATATATATATATATATATATATATATATATATATATATAATGGGGCTGTGCAGTATACACGGTATGACGGCAGAAACAATATAAAATTTGGCCGTGGTATTTTCCGCACTATAAGGCGCACCTAAAAACAATATTGAGCCACAACAAACTTCATTTTCATAAAATGTAGGTATCGCAACTACGTTAAACAGCCGCCATCTTTTTTCCCCGTAGAAGAAGAAGCGCTTCTTCTTCTACGGTAAGCAGCTGAACTGCTGGACAACAGCAACGACACTGACTCCATTAATGACGACTTCGACGAGACGGAGCCAGCCATTTTGGATGCCGTATTCGCTCAACTCAGTGGTTCTTAACCTTGTTGGAGGTACCGAACCCCACCAGTTTCATATGTGCATTCACCAAACCCTTCTATAGTGAAAAATAAAATGTTGTTATTTTTTCAAATTCAAGACAAAGTTATATGTTTTTGGTAACACTTTAGTATGGGGAACATATTCTAAGTAATAAAGACTTAATTTAGAGTTTTTTGGACACTAGGGGAACATATTCTAAGTAACAAAGACTTAATTTAGAGTTATTTGGTTAGGGTTAGGGTTAGAGGGTTAGGGTCAGGGTTAGAGGGTTAGGCTGATAATAAGGCCATGCAGAATAAGGCATTAATAAGTACTTAATAATGACTAGTTAAGAGCCAATATGTTACTAATTTGCATGTTAATAAGCAACTAATTAATGGTGAATATGTTCCCCATACTAAAGTGTTACCATGTTTTTTTTTACTGGTGCACAAAATGAACCTTGCATGAACATCACCTTGTTCAAAGAACAAAACCAACACAGTGCATAAACTCACAACAAATTACACACCTGCAAATCAGTCTGACTTCTGCTGTTGCCGTATCCGTAATACGCCGATAGGGAGAAGTTTTTATTCACACGATGAGTCGGGTGTGTCTTGACCTCTGCCGAACCCCTGAGGCCGACTCACCGAACCCCTAGGGTTCGATCGAACCCAGGTTAAGAACCACTGGCTCAACTGTTTAATTCGGACACTGAAGAAGAAGAATTTGAGGGATTTCGTGGATGAGGAATAACTTCATAAAGTGAGCATACCATGTTTATTTTGTGTGTTGTGTTGTGTGACATTAACGTTTGAGCAACGCTGAGTTATTGATATTGTTATTGCTCTTTTCGAGTGTTACTATATTGTGATTGCACTAACGTTTGATTTACCATAACTATTGTGATTGCACTAACGTTTGATTTACCGTAACACGAGTAAATCAGCTGTTTATTCATTTTGGGAGTGAACAGAGTTGTCAGAACGCTGGTTTGTAATCTATTAATAAAGTTTGACTGACCTATCTGACTGTTTTGTTGACATTCCCTTTCGCGCAGCTCCATCTAATGGATGCATAGGTACACCTTATAATCCGGTGCGCCTTATATATGAACAAAGTTTTGAAATATGCTATTCATTGAAGGTGCGCCTTATAATCCAGTGCGCTTTATGGTGCGGAAAATACGGTAGGTATAATCCCAGGACTGGGCCAATAGTCCATCCATCCATCCATCTTCCTCCGCTTATCCGAGGTCGGGTCGCGGGGGCAGCAGCTTAAGCAGGGAAGCCCAGACTTCCCTCTCCCCAGCCACTTCGTCCAGCTCCTCCCGGGGGATCCCGAGGCGTTCCCAGGCCAGCCGGGAGAGATAGTCTTCCCAGCGTGTCCTGGGTCTTCCCCGTGGCCTCCTACCGGTCGGACGTGCCCGAAACACCTTCCTAGGGAGGCGTTCGGGTGGCATCCTGACCAGATGCCCGAACCACCTCATCTGGCTCCTCTCGATGTGGAGGAGCAGCGGCTTTACTTTGAGCTCCCTCCGAATGACAGAGCTTCTCACCCTATCTCTAAGGGAGAGCCCCGCCACTCGGCGGAGGAAACTCATTTCGGCCGCTTGTACCCGCGATCTTGTCCTTTCGGTCATGACCCAAAGCTCTTGACCATAGGTGAGGATGGGAACGTAGATCGACCGGTAAATCGAGAGCTTTGCCTTCCGGCTCAGCTCCTGGGCCAATAGTAGTAATGGTTTATGGTTTGAGTTTAATTCGAACATGCATACAATTACAACATGATACATCACATTTTACAGTTTCTCTTTTCAACATGTTCAAAGGCAATCAATTGAACGGTAAATGAAAATGAACTCAATAACTTTGCAGTCATCGATATTTTGCTACGTCCGTCCGTGTTTCTTTTCTTCGGCTGCGGCTTTCAAACTGTGTGTAAATTTTAAGATGTTTACGACTTAAGGAACTGTGCCCGCCTCCTCATCATGTATGGACAGCAGCAGCAGATGCAGGCCTAAATAATGAATAGTTAATAACTCCACCATACTTTTATTTAGATGTACCAAAATGTCATATGTCTCTCCCAGGTAGGGGATCTAACGAATTCCAGAGTGTGGAGTTGCTGGTGCCTTCCCAAGATGTTTAAACTGCTAATATGAGGACTTTCATCCATTTTCCTCCGCTTATTCGAGCAGAGAAGCCCAGACTTCCCTCTCCCCAGCCACTTCGTCCAGCTCCTCCTGGGGGATCCTGAGGCGTTCCCAGGCCAGTCGAGAGACATAGTCTTCCCAACGTGTCCTGGGACTTCCTCGTGGTCTCCTACCGGTCGGACATGCCTTAAACACCTCCCTTGGGAGGCGTTCGGGTGGCATCCTGACCAGATGCCCGAACCACCTCATCTGGCTCCTCTCAATGTGGAGGAGCAGCGGCTTTACTTTGAGCTCCTCCTGGATAACAGAGCTTCTCACTAGAGATGTCCGATAATGTCCAACTCTTAATTACCGATTCCGATATCAACCGATACCGATATATACAGTCGTGGAATTAACACATTAATATTCCTAATTTTGTTGTGATGCCCCGCTGGATGCATTAAACAATGTAACAAGGTTTTCCAAAATAAATCAATTCAAGTTATGGAAAAAAGTGCCAACATGGCACTGCCATATTTATTATTGAAGTCACAAAGTGCATTATTTTTTTTAACATGCCTCAAAACAGCAGCTTGGAATTTGGGACATGCTCTCCTTGAGAGAGCATGAAGAGGTTGAGGTGGGCGGGGTTAGGGGGGGGTGGGGAGCGCGGTTGAGGTGGGTGGGGGGTGTTGCGGGGGGTGTATATTGTAGTGTCTTGGATGAGTTAGTGCTGCAAGGGGTTCTGGGTATTTGTTCTGTTGTGTTTATGTTGTGTTACGGTGCGGATGTTTTCCCGAAATGTGTTTGTCATTCTTGTTTGGTGTGGGTTCACAGTGTGGCGCATATTTGTAACAGTGTTAAAGTTGTTTATACGGCCACCCTCAGTGTGACCTGTATGGCTGTTGACCAAGAATGCATTGCATTCACTTGTGTGTGTGAAAAGCCGTAGATATCATGTGATTGGGCCGGCACGCAAACGCAGTGCCTTTAAGGCACGCCCCCAATATTGTTGTCTGGGTGGAAATTGGGAGAAATTCGGGAGAATGATTGCCCCGGGAGATTTTCGGGAGGGGCACTGATATCCGGGAGTCTCCCGGGAAAAACGGGAGGGTTGGCAAGTATGATTGGGAGACGCAACTGCTCTGTACTTCTCCCTACGTCCGTGTACCACTCCGTACAGCAGCGTTTTAAAAAGCCATAAATTTTACTTTTTGAAACCGATACGGATAATTTCTGATATTACATTTTAAAGCATTTATCATCTCTACTTCTCACCCTATCTCTAAGAGAGAGCCCCGCCACCCGGTGTAGGAAACTTTAAATTTGAGAACTTGTGGCATTAAAAAAGTACTTTACCTTGGAAGTTTGGGCTGATTTTTGACTACGTCACTCAGATGAATCCACCAATTAAAGAAATGTTGCCGCTTAATAGCATGTTGCTAAAGCTATGTAACTAACAAAAACACATAGAGACTCTTGACCTCAAAAATCTTGTTTGGGACCTTCATTTGGACTTTTGTACCAATTTTAAACCACCTTCTTCAATATGCATTTTGAAAATGGCCAAGTTCCCCGCTTGACGGCCCGCCAATCAAAAAGTACAAGTCCCACCGACACCAAACTGGCGTTAAACGACTCGTCCTAAAGCCTTAAACAACATATACTGTTACGCCTTCGAGGCATTGTGATGCCGGAGGTCGTCTTTTCAAGATGCAGAGGGATGTCAGGAAGCGGCTTGCAGGTGAGAATAAATGATTTATTCTGATTGCAGAACAAAATGCTGCGCGGTGCACCACGGCACGGAAAACAAGAGGGTAGCAAAGATGCTAATATCAAAAATGTAAACTATGAGCGAAACTAGGAGCATAACTTGTTGCGTAGGAGCAAACAAAACCAACAGACCGAATGAGGCCAGCGCGTAAACTAAATAGCCCTCTGATTAGTGCCCGGGCAACAGGTGCGCGTCCGGGACACTAACCAGAGGCAGGTGACTATAATCTGCCGTCATGGCAACAGAAACAAACTCAAGAGGTGCTGAAAACACAAGTGACTTGAAAACAAAAACAAAAATATGATCCGGGCAGCGGATCATAACAATATACAACTTGTTGGTACTTTCTCAAAACAGCCACTAAAGACATGGTTCGACTCCAAGGTTAGAAGAGTTTCTTGAAAGAGGTTTTGAGAGAACATTTTTGGATGTCGTTGGCCTGTTTTTTTTCACGATCGTCTAACAAAGGAGTCCAGGCACAACCTCTGTGTAAAATGTGGGCTGCCTTCGGTCAAAGGGGGCTGCAGGGCGAATGAATGAAGGATGGTGACCTTTGACCAGAGACGAATTATGTCTCCGTTTCTGCAATATGTCACAGGACCGTTGCCCGAGAGCTCTCTAATTGTCAACATCACATCAGGGAGTGCGCCTCCACACGCTTATAGTGTGTGTGGCACGAAATAAGATATTGACACGGTTTCGCCAACGCTCAAAAAAGAAGGCCCACATACTCCTTTTCTAATTGTTTTCCTCATTACTTTCTATGAGAGGTCTCAAATCTTCAGGCATGCATCGGGCACTGCTCCTCAACATGTAGACTGCTTTTAGGGCGTCTGCCTCAACTCAACAGGCAAAGTGACACGGCTATAGTAAGGCCAAAACACTCCTCTTCTGCCTGTTCTCTCCCCACTACTTTCTCCAAGAGCTCACAAATGTTGGTGTGTCTTCTTGGGAGCCTATTTTTTTTATATTTTGCAATTTTCATAATTTTTTCCAACATGCTCCGCTTAGATCTGTCGCGGTCTGGGGCCAGAAACTGTCAGAGTCCCAGTACGGTCTCGCCAGGCAACTTTGAAGACTCTTTTTTAATACAAACTTGGAGCTCAGGGGTCATGTGAGGTATCAAACCACTCACCATGCAGGCTCGGAGGAACTTTTGCAATGCAAGGGCTGTAACACAGCTCCGGTTCCAATAACACTCCAGAGCTATCTCTAGTTTTGAAGGTGAAGAGCTAAATAAACCAACCGAATAATTCTTGTTGGGATTATCAATGTCGAAGCAATTTTATTTGGTATATGGTGTAATGATAAGTGTGACCAGTAGATGGTAGTCACATCTAAGAGATATGTGTAGATGGCATTATGACGCCATTTAACAACACTAAAACTTTAAATGTTCCATTGAGAATATAGAACATTAAACACGGTGCCAAAAAATCTGTCAAAAATGTTAGTACGATTTTGGTAAGCTAAGAAGCCGCACCGCTTGATGGATTGTTGGCGCATTACCGCTACCGTAGTCAGACATACAAGTATTATTATGGTGTGTGTATACAGGTAAAAGCCAGTAAATTAGAATATTTTGAAAAACTTGATTTATTTCAGTAATTGCATTCAAAAGGTGTGACTTGTACATTATATTTATTCATTGCACACAGACTGATGCATTCAAATGTTTATTTCATTTAATTTTGATGATTTGAAGTGGCAACAAATGAAAATCCAAAATTCCGTGTGTCACAAAATTAGAATATTACTTAAGGCTAATACAAAAAAGGGATTTTTAGAAATGTTGGCCAACTGAAAAGTATGAAAATGAAAAATATGAGCATGTACAATACTCAATACTTGGTTGGAGCTCCTTTTGCCTCAATTACTGCGTTAATGCGGCGTGGCATGGAGTCGATGAGTTTCTGGCACTGCTCAGGTGTTATGAGAGCCCAGGTTGCTCTGATAGTGGCCTTCAACTCTTCTGCGTTTTTGGGTCTGGCATTCTGCATCTTCCTTTTCACAATACCCCACAGATTTTCTATGGGGCTAAGGTCAGGGGAGTTGGCGGGCCAATTTAGAACAGAAATACCATGGTCCGTAAACCAGGCACGGGTAGATTTTGCGCTGTGTGCAGGCGCCAAGTCCTGTTGGAACTTGAAATCTCCATCTCCATAGAGCAGGTCAGCAGCAGGAAGCATGAAGTGCTCTAAAACTTGCTGGTAGACGGCTGTGTTGACCCTGGATCTCAGGAAACAGAGTGGACCGACACCAGCAGATGACATGGCACCCCAAACCATCACTGATGGTGGAAACTTTACACTAGACTTCAGGCAACGTGGATCCTGTGCCTCTTCCTGTCTTCCTCCAGACTCTGGGACCTCGATTTCCAAAGGAAATGCAAAATTTGCTTTCGTCAGAAAACATGACTTTGGACCACTCAGCAGCAGTCCAGCTGGTGTCGGTCCACTCTGTTTCCTGAGATCCAGGGTCAACGCAGCCGTCTACCAGCAAGTTTTAGAGCACTTCATGCTTCCTGCTGCTGACCTGCTCTATGGAGATGGAGATTTCAAGTTCCAACAGGACTTGGCGCCTGCACACAGCGCAAAATCTACCCGTGCCTGGTTTACGGACCATGGTATTTCTGTTCTAAATTGGCCCGCCAACTCCCCTGACCTTAGCCCCATAGAAAATCTGTGGGGTATTGTGAAAAGGAAGATGCAGAATGCCAGACCCAAAAACGCAGAAGAGTTGAAGGCCACTATCAGAGCAACCTGGGCTCTCATAACACCTGAGCAGTGCCAGAAACTCATCGACTCCATGCCACGCCGCATTAACGCAGTAATTGAGGCAAAAGGAGCTCCAACCAAGTATTGAGTATTGTACATGCTCATATTTTTCATTTTCATACTTTTCAGTTGGCCAACATTTCTAAAAATCCCTTTTTTGTATTAGCCTTAAGTAATATTCTAATTTTGTGACACACGGAATTTTGGATTTTCATTTGTTGCCACTTCAAATCATCAAAATTAAATAAAATAAACATTTGAATGCATCAGTCTGTGTGCAATGAATAAATATAATGTACAAGTTACACCTTTTGAATGCAGTTACTGAAATAAATCAAGTTTTTCAAAATATTCTAATTTACTGGCTTTTACCTGTAAGGACCGCAAAATGGCACCCACGAGCAGACACATCATCTGGCGTTTTGTTTTGCAATATTATGCAAAATCAACTTTTCTTACCTTCTGATACCTGCTGATGTGTATTTGGGATCTGCATAAGTCCTGAAAATTTGCGTGCGTCCGCCATTGGAGTCCGTGTTGTCTTCTTCATTTTCTCTATTTCCTTGTTATGGGGCATTCATCCTCTGCTGTTGGCATAAAGTAGTGTAAAGTTCTAATTTATATCCGTCAGTAGGCTTGCTATGAAAGCGCTAAAAACTACCAGTGTAGTGGGTTTACTTAATTCACCCACGGAACTTTAGTTATTAGAGAGTTTCGGTCGGACAGTTTTTCACGGGACTCATTTCTGGAGTTGTTGCACGAATGAGCCACGGATGAGAAGATTCTGCTCTGTTGTTGACCTAAATAAAGTCTGAATGTCATTAAAACAGTTAGCTCCATCTTTTGACACTTCTTCCACTTCTGTCCTTGCACGCTAGATGACGGGGAGAAGACGCTGTCGAAGCGGAACCACATAAATAATACCGCCAACAAAACGGCGTATCCTGAAGCAAAGGTCAGAAAGTGACTTGAAGATGGTCTGTAAAACATAATTTATGCAACATTTTGACCAAAGAACCACTATTACATGGTATGTAGACCACCAAGGAAGTGTTTTAAATGTAGAAAAAAATTATAAAATGAGCCTGGTGCGCCTTTTGTATGAAAATAGGCCTGAATAGACCCTCTCATCGGCGGTGCGCCCTATGATCCGGAAAATATATACGTTAACTTCCTGGCACTAATCCTGCAAATACTCATTCTTCTCAGGTTTCTCTAAGTTTACATTTTCACACATTGCACTATTTTGTTGCACTTTATTAAGCATTTATTGCATATTCCTTGTATTTTCACCCTTAAAAGGGTTATTTTTAAATGTTTGTGATTTGAGAATTTAGTTTACCGTATTTTCCGCACTATAAGGCGCACCTAAAAACCACAAATGTTCTCAAAAGCTGACAGTGCGCCTTATAACCCGGTGCGCTTTATATATGGATAAATATTAAGATTCATTTTCATAAAGTTTAGGTCTCGCAACTACGGTAAACAGCCGCCATCTTTTTTCCCCGTAGAAGAAGCGCGCGGTGCATGCTGGGATATGTGACGTTTCATTTCCATTTGTGTGTTTATGTAAAGACCCCAAAATGGCTCCTATTAAGTGTGTTGTCTGTCTAATTATAAATAATGCAGACGAGGCGTGTTAACTGAGTTCTCAACGTTTTCTCACAGCGTGCTCATAACCACATTCTAACTCCCAGCATACAACAACGCTTCTCAGGGCTACCGCGCATGCTCGTAACTATCGTTGCATGCTGGGTAGTGTAGTTGTTATATTTGCTAGCTCATAACAGCACATTGAGAGACACGCTTACGCGCTTAATTCAATACTCGCCGTCATTCCGGGTGGATTGACAAAAGACCTCCAGCCGCTAGATATTGGTGTCAACAGGGCATTCGAAGCTAGACTGCTAACTGCGTGGGAACAATGGATGACAGAAGGCGAACACACCTTCACTAAGACGAGGAGGCAGCGCCAGACGACGCCAACATCTGCCAGTGGATCGTAAATTTGCCCAACTTTTCACTTCGGACACCGAAGACGAAGGATTTACGAATGAAGAATAACTTCAGAAAGTGAGCGCTATGTTTATTTTGTGTGTTGTGACATTAACGTTCGAGCAACATTATGTTGCTATTGCTCTGCACTATTTTGAATTTTACTATGTTTGTGATTGCACATTTGCGTACATTTTGGGAGTGAACAGAGTTGTTAGAACGCTGGTTTTTAATATATTATTAAAGTTTGACTGACCTATCTGACTGTTTTTTTGACATTCCCTTTAGCGCAGCGTAGGCGCGGCTTATAGTCCGGGGCGGCTTATTGGTGGACAAAGTTATGAAATATGCCATTCATTGAAGGTGCGGCTAATAATCCGGTGCGCCTTATAGTGCGGAAAATACGGTACATTGATTGATTGTTTTCCATGCTGGTATTGATATTTCATTTCCTTTCTGCCTTGATAGCTGAGGGAAATATAATCAGGAAGGTTACATTTGAAATGAAAATGTTCACATTTATTATATTTTTCTCCAGGTCCATATTTTCCATAAGTCATAAAAATGTCAATAATTATCGATATCGACCAATATAAAAACATATCATAATAAAGTGTTCAGTTATATCGGCCAGCCCTATAAACACACGTCTTTTTGTCAAATTACTCATTCCTGATTTTAATGCTATTGTCCTACAGCTAATGTTCTGAGATGTGTGTGACGATCTGTCACCTCACTTCTGGATGTGGTTCCTTGTTTGTTGTTTGTTTCCTGTCGGTGCTCTTATTTTTGTTGCCCTTCCCTGCATGTCTCCCTGAGCGCTCGTTTCCCTCACCTGTCCCTGATTGGCAGCCTGGCACACCTGGTTGCAGTTGCCAATCAGGCGGCTATTTATGGCTGCCTCGCCTGTACGTCGGAGCTCGAGGATTGACTATGTTAGGGACCTTTTGCTGGATGCATGACTTCTCCTCCTTGTTTGAGTATAATAAAGACCCTTACCTGCACATGGTTCTCCTGTTTCCTGCATCTTGGCGTCACAATCGCCGCAGCCATGCGGATTCCTCACAATGTGATACCTTTTCTGATTGAGAAGACATTAAGGAGGCCAAGTTCAAGTTTGGTGAACAAATGTCAGGCCAGAGCAGTTTTAAGTGGGCCAAAGTACCTGACAAGTTGACTCTGGGGTATGATGTGCCTTTCGTCAATTTGTTAATATTATGTATGTTAATATTTGTTTTAGGGTTATGATATAAAATATTTTAAATAGTCCAACGATAGAGCTTTTTGACTAATATTCTGAGCGAATACAACAATTATTTTGTAAATGTATTAATTGAAATTCGATTAATTGCCCAACCCTAGAATAAGTCATGCTAAGCGGAGGTAAAACTCTTGGATGTTAACAAAGTTGGGTGGATCAATACAAATATCAAAAATAATAACAATACCAAGTATAGTATTAGTAAATAGTTGATACTAACTCACTGTTCATTCAGTTTGGCAGTCTTGTTCGCTACATGTGATTGTTGATGTTGGCTACTATTTCAATTAGAGATGTCCGATAATATCGGCCTGCCGATATTATCGGCCGATGAACGCGTTAAAAGGTAATATCGGAAATTATCGGTATGGTTTTTTTTAATCATCGGTATCGTTTTTTTTGTTTTTTGTTTTTTTAATTAAATCAACATAAAAAAACACAAGATACACTTACAATTAGTGCACCAACCCAAAAAACCTTCCTCCCCCATTTACACTCGTTCACACTCATTCACACAAAAGGGTTGTTTCTTTCTGTTATTAATATTCTGGTTCCTACATTATATATCAATATATATCAATACAGTCTGCAAGGGTTATAGTCCGTAAGCACACATGATTGTGCGTGCTGCTGGTTCACTAATAGTACTAACCTTTAACAGTTAATTTTACTCATTTTCATTAATTACTAGTTTCAATGTAACTGTTTTTATATTGTTTTACTTTCTTTTTTATTCAAGAAAATGTTTTTAATTTATTTATCTTATTTTATTTTATTAATTTTTTTAAAGTACCTTATCTTCACCATACCTGGTTGTCCAAATTAGGCATAATAATGTGTTAATTCCACGACTGTATATATCGGTTGATATCGGTATCGGTTGATATCGGTATCGGTAATTAAAGAGTTGGACAATATCGGAATATCGGATATCGGCAAAAAGCCATTATCGGACATCCCTAATTTCCATCCATCCATTTTCTACCGCTTATTCCCTTCGGGGTCGCGGGGGGCGCTGGAGCCTATCTCAGCTACAATCGGGCGGAAGGCGGCTTTACACTCTGGACAAGTCGCCACCTCATCACAGGGCCAACACAGATAGACAGACAGCATTCACACTCACATTCACACACTAGGGCCAATTTAGTGTTGCCAATCAACCTATCACCAGGTGCATGTCTTTGGAGGTGGGAGGAAGCCGGAGTACCCGGAGGGAACCCACGCAGTCACGGGGAGACAGAGGTGTGGACTCGAGTCACATGACTTGGACTCGAGTCAGACTCGAGTCATGAATTTGATGACTTTAGACTCGACTTGACAAAATGTAAAAAGACTTGCAACTCGACTTAGACTTTAACATCAATGACTTGTGACTTCACTTGGACTTGAGCCTTTTGAATTGACATGACTTGACATGACTTGCTACTTTCCCCAAAACCCAAAGATGAAAAAGTTATTCGGGAGCGCTCCGTATTTTTCATTGTGTACTTGTCTATCAGCGTTGCGTGTGTCAGCTGGTGTGGTCTCAGTACAACAGCCAATCAAATTAGATCTACTTTGTTTTCATCACACAGCATTCATCCAATCAAATTGCAGGACAACCAACGAAGAAGACATGTCCAAACCACACGCCAGTGAACAAAAAATGATGCCTAAAATAATTCCGTTTGGGTATAAAAATTACGAGGTGGTCAACACAAAACGGTTTGCAGTATGCAACACATGCGGTTCGAAAATTACTGATGGAGAGGCAACAACTTCCAACTTCGTCCGGCATTTGAAGTTGCACAAAGAAGGGTAAGTTTTGAATGTAAGATAACGTTTATTGGCTAAGTAGCGTGACTTTTATTTGCTGTGTAGTTAAATCAGTGAGGCTGTAAACTCACTGCTAACGTTATAACGTCATTGCAAACACGGGAATCTGTTGCAGTTCACTACCTTATTCATACTTTTTGTTCAGTGATTTTTTTAAGCAGGGTTACGTTAGTCAATATATCACACGTAACGTTAGACGGCGGTCAGCAGCACCGCGTATTTTAGCCACCTAAAAAAAAGACAAAAATAATAAAATAAAGGTCAGTTAAAATGCATACTATATTATGAATATGTGTAGCGTTTTAGCTAGCTTTCTGACATACTGTTGGTTGTTTACCTCAGTGGTCCCCAACCACCGGGCCGCGGCCCGGTACTGGTCCGTGGATCGATTGGTATCGGGCCGCACAAGAATTTTTATTTTTATTTTTTTATTTTTTTAAATTAAATCAACATAAAAAACACAAGATACACTTACAAGTAGTGCACCAACCCAAAAAAACTCTCTCCCCCTTTTGTTCTGGGCATTGAACATGAAGACTCTTCCTTCACTGTTCCGAGTGGCCATGAGAGTCTTGGCAGTGCCTGCCTCCAGTGCTCCAGTGGAGCGAGTTTTCAGCCATGGTGGCATCATACTACGCCCCCATCGTGCACAAATGACTGACAGACTCTTGGCTAATTTGGTCTTTTGCAAATGCAATGCAGCATAGGGCCCTGACATATAAAAAGTACAACTTTTTTGTTATGTTCACGTATATGTCATGTTTTTTCAATGTTAACACTTTTGTACAAATAAGTACATTTGCACTTTATTTTTCAATGTGTTTGTTCTGTAAAGGAATGAGTTAATGTTTAAAATGACTGGTTAATAGTGCTATTATAAAGTGCAATGTCAGCACAATTTTCTTTCCTGCAATTTAAAATGCACTTGTTTTAATAAATAAATACAGCATTTGAAAAGCATACACAATCTGTGTTAATATATTAGTCTGTGGTTAAAAGGACTTGAAAGGACTCGAAACTCAAAATGCAGGACTTCGGACTTGACTTGAGACTTTCCAGTCTTGACTTTGGACTTGACTCGGGGCTTGCCTGTCTTGACTCGGGACTTGACTCGGACTTGAGGGCAAAGACTTGAGACTTACTTGTGACTTGCAAAACAATGACTTGGTCCCACCTCTGCGGGGAGAACATGCAAACTCCACACAGAAAGATCCCGAGTCCGGGATTGAACTCACGACTACTCAGGACCTTCGTATTGTGAGGCAGACGCACTAACCCTTCCTCCACCGTGCTGCCATCCCTAATTTCAATTGTCTATATTTTGCTCTACTAATTTAGCCTCGAAGTTCACAGTGGCACAACCTACTGCGTTATTTTGCTTTGCATTTGGAGAATAAATGATCATTTTACCTGCATGGAGAATCATCCAATGCTAAACCATGCAACCCAAACACAACATTTTAATTGTTTACAAACTTAGGAAAATATCAGAGCAAAGAAGGAAATATTTAATTCATATTGTTACACCGCCTACTGTGTTTTTGTCTGATCATAATTGTGATTAAAGATATAAACATGATTATCTTGAAAATCTCTGCAGCATCGCGTGGACATCGGGGGCAGTACCTCTGGATTGGCAGACCGGGGTGGTGGTTCCTCTCTTTAAAAAGGGGGACCGGAGGGTGTGTTCTAACTATCGTGGGATCACACTCCTCAGCCTTCCCGGTAAGGTCTATTCAGGTGTACTAGAGAGGAGGCTACGCCGGATAGTTGAACCTCGGATTCAGGAGGAACAGTGTGGTTTTCGTCCTGGTCGTGGAACTGTGGACCAGCTCTATACTCTCGGCAGGGTCCTTGAGGGTGCATGGGAGTTTGCCCAACCAGTCTACATGTGCTTTGTGGACTTGGAGAAGGCATTCGACCGTGTCCCTCGGGAAGTCCTGTGGGGAGTGCTCAGAGAGTATGGGGTTTCGGACTGTCTGATTGTGGCGGTCCGCTCCCTGTATGATCAGTGTCAGAGTTTGGTTCGCATTGCCGGCAGTAAGTCGGACACGTTTCCGGTGAGGGTTGGACTCCGCCAAGGCTGCCCTTTGTCACCGATTCTGTTCATAACTTTTATGGACAGAATTTCTAGGCGCAGTCAAGGCGTTGAGGGGATCCAGTTTGGTGGCTGCAGGATTAGGTCTCTGCTTTTTGCAGATGATTTGGTCCCGATGGCTTCATCTGGCCAGGATCTTCAGCTCTCACTGGATCGGTTCGCAGCTGAGTGTGAAGCGACTGGGATGAGAATCAGCACCTCCAAGTCCGAGTCCATGGTTCTCGCCCGGAAAAGGGTGGAGTGCCATCTCCGGGTTGGGGAGGAGATCTTGCCCCAAGTGGAGGAGTTCAAGTACCTCGGAGTCTTGTTCACGAGTGAGGGAAGAGTGGATCGTGAGATCGACAGGCGGATCGGTGCGGCGTCTTCAGTAATGCGGACGCTGTATCGATCCGTTGTGGTGAAGAAGGAGCTGAGCCGGAAGGCAAAGCTCTCAATTTACCGGTCGATCTACGTTCCCATCCTCACCTATGGTCATGAGCTTTGGGTTATGACCGAAAGGACAAGATCACGGGTACAAGCGGCCGAAATGAGTTTCCTCCGCCGAGTGGCGGGGCTCTCCCTTAGAGATAGGGTGAGAAGCTCTGTCATCCGGGGGGAGCTCAAAGTAAAGCCGCTGCTCCTCCGCATCGAGAGGAGCCAGATGAGGTGGTTCGGGCATCTGGTCAGGATGCCACCCGAGCGCCTCCCTAAGGAGGTGTTTAGGGCATGTCCGACCGGTAGGAGGCCACGAGGAAGACCCAGGACACGTTGGGAAGACTATGTCTCCCGGCTGGCCTGGGAACGCCTCGGGATCCCCCGGGAGGAGCTGGACGAAGTGGCTGGGGAGAGGGAAGTCTGGGCTTCCCTGCTTAGGCTGCTGCCCCCGCGACCCGACCTCGGATAAGCGGAAGAAGATGGATGGATGGATGGATCTTGAAAATCAGCCTGCTCCTCCACCTACTTTGTATTTGATGACTACCAAATTTCAGTCAAAAGATGGAGCTAATTGTGTTAAACGATGTTCAGACTTTGTTTTCTTATCAGCAATCGAGCAGTATTTATACCTTCATGGCTTGTCAGCGCATTGACTAGGGTTGCCAACTCCCTGAAAAAAAGAATAAGGGACACCTTGCAGGGCTGGTTGACCAAATTTTTTGGGCATTTTTATATTTGTGGGAAATGAGTCTTAAACTATCCACAAAGGTTGAATGGAGGCAACTGGACTCTTGTTTAAGATATCAAAGAGTTTCTTCCATTCAACCATTGTGGATTGTATGACCTGATGACTGACAATTTACATATTTTTATATTATTTGACTCCAACAAGAATTCAATTAGATGCACAGGTTTTGAATTCATATGAATACATGGGAAACACATTGTTTAACATTTTATGTGGAAAAATTACTAAATTAACAGAATAAAATATTTTGTCTTCAATAGAAATATTTCCTGCTTAACAGAAGTCTATACTGCTCAACTTAAAACAGAATAAATTCAGTGTGCAGCTTTATGATAGAGCAGGTCTCTAACTTTCATCACTATGAGAACTACTTTGACAAAAAGAGAGGTGAGATATCCATTTTGTTGACTGGCAACATTTAAATTTTTCTTTATTATTAAAGGAAATTATTTAATTTGTCATTAAATAGCATTACACACACTCATAGCTCACTAATCTGGAAGAAATGACACAACACTAATAGTTCAAGCCATATTTCTTTGCCCATTAAAGGGTGTAAGGTGAATGTGTAATATCCTCATTAAATGACATGTGCTCCACCGAGGACCAACTGCATCGAGCGACAAAAATAGCAAGCTCATGTAAATATTGCGCTTATTGCAACCATAGACACCAGAGCAATTGTATTTTAACTTTTATACTCTTCCAAACCCCGTTTCCATATGAGTTGGGAAATTGTGTTAGATGTAAATATAAACGGAATACAATGATTTGCAAATCATTTTCAACCCATATTCAGTTGAATATGCTACAAAGACAACATATTTGATGTTCAAACTGATAAACTTTTCTTTTTTTTTTTTTGCAAATAATCATTAACTTTATAATTTGATACCAGCAACACGTGACAAAGAAGTTGGGAAAGGTGGCAATAAATACTGATAAAGTTGAGGAATGCTCATCAAACACTTATTTGGAACATCCCACAGGTGAACAGGATAATTGGGAACAGGTGGGTGCCATGATTGGGTATAAAAGTAGATTCCATGAAATGCTCAGTCATTCACAAACAAGGATGGGGCGATGGTCACCACTTTGTCAAGAAATGCGTGAGCAAATTGTTGAACAGTTTAAGAAAAACCTTTCTCAACCAGCTATTGCAAGGAATTTAGGGATTTCACCATCTACGGTCCGTAATATCATCAAAGGGTTCAGAGAATCTGGAGAAATCACTGCAGGTAAGCAGCTAAGCCCGTGACCTTCGATCCCTCAGGCTGTACTGCATCAACAAGCGACATCAGTGTGTAAAGGATATCACCACATGGGCTCAGGAACACTTCAGAAACCCACTGTCAGTAACTACAGTTGGTGGCTACATCTGTAAGTGCAAGTTAAAACTCTCCTATGCAAGGCAAAAACCGTTTATCAACAACACCCAGAAACGCCGTCGGCTTCACTGGGCCTGAGCTCATCTAAGATGGACTGATACAAAGTGGAAAAGTGTTCTGTGGTCTGATGAGTCCACATTTCAAATTGTTTTTGGAAACAGTGGACGTTGTGTCCTCCGGACCAAAGAGGAAAAGAACCATCCGGATTGTTATAGGCGCAAAGTTGAAAAGCCAGCATCTGTGATGATATGGGGGTGTATTAGTGCCCAAGACATGGGTAACTTACACATCTGTGAAGGAGCCATTAATGCTGAAAGGTACATACAAGTTTTGGAGCAACATATGTTGCCATCCAAGCAACGTTACCATGGACACCCCTGCTTATTTCAGCAAGACAATGCCAAGCCACGTGGCTTCATAGTAAAAGAGTGCGGGTACTAGACTGGCCTGCCTATAGTCCAGACCTGTCTCCCATTGAAAATGTGTGGCGCATTATGAAGCCTAAAATACCACAGCGGAGACCCCTGGACTGTTGAACAACTTATGCTGTACATCAAGCAAGAATGGGAAAGAATTCCACCTAAGAAGCTTAAAAAATGTGTCTCCTCAGTTCCCAAACGTTTACTGAGTGTTGTTAAAAGGAAAGGCCATGTAACACAGTGGTGAACATGCCCTTTCCCAACTACTTTGGCACGTGTTGCAGCCATGAAATTCTAAGTTAATTATTATTTGCAAAAAAAAAAAAAAAGTTTATGAGTTTGAACATCAAATATCTTGTCTTTGTAGTGCATTCAATTGAATATGGGTTGAAAAGGATTTGCAAATCATTGTATTCTGTTTATATTTACATCTAACACAATTTCCCAACTCATATGGAAACGGGGTTTGTACTTTAGTTATCTGTTGTACTGACAAGATGCCTGCTTGGTGCGTGTTGGCTGCTGTAGCGAAACTGCTCTGTGTGTGGCGTCGCAAATTAATATTTTTCCTCTATACAGGGTGAACCAACTCTGGGACATGAACACAAATTAATTGGCTTTGTTGGTTAGTTAATAAAAATACGGGACATAGTGCGTCCCTTGACAACTCAATACGGAACGCATACTTTTGTTTCCAAATACAGGACAATTCCGTTTTTCAAGGGACGGTTGGCAACCTAAGCAACGCCACACAACACCGGAAATCTGTCCCCTCAAAACCTGTGCAACCCGTCCCAGAACTTTCTAACAATAACAAAAGTTCTGTGGGTGAATTATGTAAACCCACCCGAAGAGGTCTAAAAAAATGTGTGGAACGCTCGCTTAAGGTGCAGGTACTCGCTGATTCCCTTGCCTAAACGCCACACTGACTTGCAATTAAGACCGCCGAAACAAACTCTCTAATTAGCATAGTTGGCATCATCTAGCTAGCTTACTTGTCGTCGCCCACATTCAAGTATATCTAGCTGCGGCCGTGCCCACAATAAGTCGCGCCCCCTTAAAGTTACCGACGCCCCTACAAGGTGACGTCAATGGAAGTAAAGCGTGTATTAAACCAAAGTGAAGCTGGAGAGACAATATGTCAATAAAAAAATAAAAAACTGCTGAAAATAAGTTTATGGAAATAAGTAAAATGTCTTGGCTACAACAGCAAAATATGATCAATGGGATTACTTAATGCAAACAAAATGTGATGTAAAGAAATCTATCAGTATGTAGATGACATTTTATTCATCACTACACTGAAATAATCAGAATAAACTATGGATTGGATTAGCCTACCGTATTTTCCGCACTATAAGGCGCACCTAAAAACCACAAATTTTCTCAAAAGCTGACAGTGCGCCTTATAACCCGGTGCGCTTTATTACGATTCATTTTCATAAAGTTTCGATCTCGCAACTTCGGTAAACAGCCGCCATCTTTTTTCCCGGTAGAACAGGAAGCGCTTCTTCTTCTACGCAAGCAACCGCCAAGGAAAGCACCCGCCCCCATAGAACAGGAAGCGCTTCTTCTTCTACTGTAAGCAACCACCCGCCCCCGGAAGAAGAAGAAAAAACGCGCGGATATCACCGTACGTTTCATTTCCTGTTTACATCTGTAAAGACCACAAAATGGCTCCTACTAAGCGACAAGGATCCGGTTCATAAAAAGACGCAATCTCTCCATCCGCACACGGATTACTACCGTATTTCACAGCAACTGATATTCCTGTGAACCGCACTGTGGAACGGGAGCACGTACGGTGAATATTCGCACCACAGGGAATGAGAAGTCATCCTTCACTGTGGTTCTAGCTTGCCATGCTAACTTCCACCCATGGTGATATTCAAAAGGAAGACCTTGCCAAAAGAGACCTTTCCAGCCGGCGTCATCATAAAAGCTAACTCGAAGGGATGGATGGATGAAGAAAAGATGAGCGAGTGGTTAAGGGAAGTTTACGCGAAGAGGCCGGGTGGCTTTTTTCACACAGCTCCGAAGGCGAACACACCTTCACTAAGACGGGCAGACAGCGCCGGACGACATACGCCAACATTTGCCAGTGGATCGTAAATGCCTGGGCAGATATTTCGGTCACAACTGTGGTCCGAGCTTTCCGGAAGGCAGGATTCACAGAACTACTGGACAACAACAGCGACACTGACTCCGATGACTTCGACGAGACGGAACCGGCCATTTTGGATCCCACGCTTGCGCAACTTTTCAATTCGGACACCGAAGACGAAGAATTCGAAGGATTTACGAATGAAGAATAACTTCAGAAAGTGAGCGCTATGTTTATTTTGTGTGTTGTGACATTAACGTTCGAGCAACATTATGTTGCTATTGCTCTACACCATTTTGAATTTTACTATGTTTGTGATTGCACATTTGCGTACATTTTGGGACAGAGTTGTTAGAACGCTGGTTTTCAATATATTATTAAAGTTTGACTGAACTATCTGACTGTTTTTTTGACATTCCCTTTAGCGCAGCGTAGGCGCGGCTTATAATCCGGGGCGGCTTATTGGTGGACAAAGTTATGAAATATGTAATTCATTGAAGGTGCGGCTAATAATCCGGTGCGCCTTATAGTGCGGAAAATACGGTAATTGTTACAATGATGTACTGATATTTAATTTGTTTCAAAATGAGAAAAATGTAATATTTTGTAAACATTACATTATGGGGTTACCAAAGTTTCAACCGGTGCTTTTAAAGCACCTAACCACATTATTGGTCTCTTCCCCAAATCTCACACGTATTGATGGTGTCATGTTTGTGTATTTTTACACCACATTGAATCCACTAATGAGCGAAATCAAATATTTTATGTCTTTCAAAAGCCAGTACAAAACTTTTACTTCATGCACCCCGAATGTTTTACATTTCACATAATAGATCCAATGATTCACTCATTTGCTAATTCAACTTTCAAACTGCTCATGTAGTGTATATAAAACATTTCAAAGCTCCAACTAGATGCCAGTGACCTTACTTATCTCCTTTTTACATTGTCAACTGATTCTTGCTGGATCTAACATGAAGTCCCTTGGCTGTCATTTGCAAGTCCAGAAGTATTTATTTTTCTTGTTAATTACTGACCGAATATTAGAATGTGTCATATAATGAACCTCAGTATAAATTTCCTTCAAGATGCACTATATTGCCAAAGGTATTTGGCCACCTGCCTTGACTCACATATGAACTTGAAGTACCATCCCATTCCTAACCCATTGGGTTCAATATGATGCATGTCCACCTTTTGCAGCTATTACAGCTTCAACTCTTCTAGGAAGGCTGTCCACAAGGTTGCAAAGTGTGTTTATAGGAATTTCCTTGATTTTATACATGTCGATGTATAAAATCAGAAGGCCAAGTGATTAGGACACCTCTCTCTCTTTCGTATATCATCAGATGGCCAACTCCATGTCGTGTAGCCACGCCCTCGTCACCGGTCCTAAATTGAAGATACCGGCTTCTGAAGGTGGGCTGTATAGGGGGCAGCCAGTGATTATGTGCTCGGCAGTCTGTTCAGGCTTGCCACACTAGCATGCCGCACTGTCCGATAGGCCCCACTTCTTTAGAGATGACTTGAAGCGACCAGCCCCAGTGCGTAGGCGATTCAGCAAGGTCCATAGATGGCGTGGTAGGTCTTCTCCTGTTACATCGCCTCCTGGGTCCTGGATGTATCGGTGGATGCGGGAGGGTCCAGCGGTCTCCCAGGTCTGTTTCCAGGATGCAGCCAGCCAGGCGTCTCTGGACAAGTCCTCAGGAATAGACTGTAGCATTTCTTGTGCCGCCTTGTTGTAGGGATGGCGAGACTTGAGCCTGCATGGTAGTGCCGGTGTTGCTGTGGTTTTGTGCAGCATGTGCCAGTCATACTTCTGGGCTTTTCTTGCTAGGGCGAGGGTAGCCGCGTCCCGTAGAAAACTGGCTGGGGCGATTCCAGCTAGGACTGGCAGGTGGGACATGGGGGTGGGTTTCAGACATCCAGTGATTATCCAGAGGGTGCTGTTGATGACAGTATCTATCTTATTCACATGTGAACTTCACAGTATTCAGCAACAGGTAGGACCAGGGCTTGTGTAGATATGCGTAGTGTCTGGGAGGAGGCACCCCAAGTCGAACTTGCCAGGCGGCGGATGAGCGAGACCCTTGCTGTAAACTTGGTCTTCACTTCATCCAGGTGTTGCTTGTAGGACAGTGTCCGGTCCAAGCGTACGTCAAGGTACTTGGGGGCTTGCTGAAACTCCAGACGGTTGTTGCCAACATACACATCCAGTTCCCTTTCTGCTTTCTTGTTGTTGAGGTGGTAAGCTGCCGACACTGTCTTGCCCACGCTGAGTTGGAGGTAGTCTGCCAGGATGCCCATGTCTAGATTGAGACCATCCTCCATCGCCTTCCATGATAACCGTCGGAGCATGATGGCCAAGTCGTCCGCATAGCCGTACATGCTAGATGTTGTATCCGGCAGGTCCTGAATGTAGATGTTGAACAACATTGGTGAAAAGACGGAGCCGTTCTTCAGCCTTCGGAGCCGGCTGGTCTGGCCATCGCTGGTCTGTAAGGTGAAGCTACGGTTTGATAGCATCTCCATGATGAACCCCACCATGTCCCGGTCTGGGACTGTCCTTAGCAGCTTCAGGTGTAGTCCGCGGTGCCAGACGGTGTCGTAGGCGGCTGTCAGGTCCAGGAATACTACTCCAGCTTTCTTGTTGTCCTGGAAGCTTTCCTCAATGTCCTGAGTAAGTAGCGTTACCTGATCCACTGTTGACCGGCCTCTGCGGAAGCCGGCTTGTTCCGGTGGGAGTTGTGGGTCCACCACTGGCTCAATTCAGCTGTAAATCAGCCTCTCCAGGATCTTAAATGGGACACAGAGCAGTGAAATGGGCCTGTAGGACTTTGGGTCTTCGGCAGGTTTGTTCGGCTTTGGCAAGGCTATGACAGAAGCACGGCGCCAGGTCTTTGGGAGCTTGGACCTTCGGAAGCATGAGGAGAAGAACGAGCATAACCATCGAGATGTTGTTGCTCTTTGGTGTATGACAAACTCTGGATGAATATTGTCTCGACCTGGTGACTTGCCCGGCTTCAGTTTGTTGATTGCTACACTAAGTTCGGCTACTGTGAAGTCTCCTGAGAGGTTGGCATCTGCGCTGGCTGCCCTGGAGAGAAAGAGGATACCTCACACGAGGTCAGTCTTGTGAAGTTTCTATCTGCCTCTGGGAAGCAGCCATTTTTTTTGTAGTCCATTGGACGCGGGTCCGCCGGCCCCGCCTCCTCACAGTTACTAAAAGAATATAGGCCTACTGTATTGGGTGACCCTTTATATTTACTTGTTGAAACATCTTCAAAAACTGTTACACTAAGGTAAAGTCTATTAGTGCAAAGAACAGGAAAACCTACTCGATTATTTGAATGTATGATAATACTGGAGTGCATTTTATGTTTGTGTCAATACTGGCAGTCATTACAGACATGAGCAGAACGAAGTTGTGTCCTCGTATCTGTATAACTCGAACATCTCCCTTCTAAGGGCGATTACATTAGCCGAGAAGACAGCCTCAAAATCAGATTTTTAAATGTGACAAGCTGTTTGACAGGACCTTTCTGCAATGAGCAATGCGTGTGATACAATAATCACTGCTTTTTCTCAAATTCAGTGCAAACAGTAGAGCAAAAGTCCAAAGAGTAAGACAGGCTGAGAAAAAGAGCAGTGATTATTGTATCACACACGCTTTTCTCATTGCAGAAAGGTCCTGTCAACCAGCTCATCACATTTAAAAATTTGATTTTGAGGCTGTCTTCTCGGCTTATGTATGCTTAGAAGGGAGATGTTCGAGTTATACAGATACGAGAACACAACTTCGTTCTGCTCATGTCTGTAATGACTGCCAGAAACAAATCAAACACACACACATCTTCTCTTTTGGCGACGCGCCCTTTCCCCCTTTTGCTTTTGTCACGATGGCTATACATACTTGTCATACTTGGCAATACAGTTACATATTATTCGTCGCTGCTCTTCACCCAAAACATGTTTGTTTAGTTTTGACTCGGTTTGGGATTGATAGCAAGATTTGCAATATCGCCAACAGTGACACTTGTGCCTCAAGGCACTTCAAGGCTAACAGTGGAGCAAAAGTCCAAAGAGTTAGACAGGCTGAGAAAAAGAGCAGTGATTATTGTATCACACACACGTTGCTCATTGCAGAAAGGTCCTTGTAGCATGTCTTGTGCTCGGGTTCAGTGATCGGAATAAGCAGGCTGGTTTTGCTGATCATTCAATTATTTTATTTTGTTGAGTTTGTCAAAGTCTCTCTCTCTCTTGCTTCACGCTCCTTCCTTCTCCACCTCTGTACCCCGCCTTCCGCCCGATTGTAGCTGAGATAGGCTCCAGCGCCCCCCGCGACCCCAAAGGGAATAAGCGGTAGTAAATGGATGGATGGATGGACATCAGAAGTTGACTTACTAGACTGTGCAATGCCTCCCCAACCACCAGAGGGCCCCACAGACTATGCAGCTGTTCTTGAATACAACACAAAAATCCATCTTTTTTTGCATAAAATTATTCTATAAGGTCTCTTTTTGACTTTTTATTCATGTAGTTATACAATACTTTTTATTATTAGTTTTAATCACATTTAAATTGTCTCGTTTCTCCCCTCTGTAGCCCTTTTGAGATTCCAGAAATATATAAAGTGTGTTATAAATAAAATGTATTATTATCATTTCTTTCTAGTGAACCTCCAACATGTCCCGATACATTCGCACCACAACTTAAGAGTGCTTCAAATTCAGAGTGTTTTGAGATAAAAGCTGTCTCTTGGCCACCCCTTGTTGGCGTAGTACCAAAGATTGTCACATACACACTAGGTGTGTATTTGACCTAGCACCCTCACCTCCTTGGAGGTGAGAGGAGCAGTGAGCAGCAGCGGTGGCCGCGCCCGAGAATAATTTTGGTGATTTAACCCCCAATTCCAACCCTTGATGCTGAGTGCCAAGCAGGGAGGTAATGGGTCCCATTTTTATAGTCTTTGGTAGAACACTGTACCCTGTTAGATTCGACCAACACATCGGCTCTTACTCACTCGCATTAGCTTATAGCTAGAGATGGACATAACTTTCTTTTTCCAACCATTGAACGAAAGAAAGTAAGCGTTAAGGACAGTGCAGAGAAGTAGTAGATGATATTCATTAAATTCAAGAAAGAAGTCATCAAAAACATGACAGAGTGCGAAGCTAGCTAACTTGGCGAAGCAGTTGGAGCATAGCACTACTAGTGTGTGCCATACTGAAGGAGAATGAGTCAGTAACGCCAGCCGAGGACGTTAAAATATCTCAATTATCCATTAAAGTATTGAGAAGCTGCTGATGGTGTGTTTGATGGAGAAACAGCTAGAAGGGGATACCGCATACTTGCCAACCTTGAGACCTCCGATTTCGGGAGGTGGGGGGTGGGGGGCGTGGTCGGGGTCGGGGCTAAGAGGGGAGGAGTATATTTACAGCTAGAATTCACCAAGTCAAGTTTTTCATATATATATATATATATATATATATATATATATATATATATATATATATATATATATATATATATATATATAAGAAATACTTGACTTTCAGTGCATTCTAGCTGTATATATATTTATTTTATTATATATATATATATACAATATATATATATATATATATATATATATATATATATATATATATATATATATATATATATGTCTTAATAAGGTTATCCAAAAAATAGTGCTCGATACCGTAGTAGAGCGCAATATATGTATGTGTGGGAAAAAAATCACAAGACTATTTCATCTCTACAGGCCTGTTTCATGAGGGGGGGTACCCTCAATCATCAGATGATCCTGATGATTGAGGGTACCCCCCCTCATGAAACAGGCCTGTAGAGATGAAATAGTCTTGTGATTTTTTTCCCACACATACATATATATATATATATATATATATATATATATATATATATATATATACATATATATATATATATATATATATAGAGGAGCCAGATGAGGTGGTTCGGGCATCTAGTCAGGATGCCACCCGATCGCTTCTCTCGGGAGGTGTTTAGGGTACGTCCGACCGGTAGGAGGCCACGGGGAAGACCCAGGACACGTTGGGAAGACTATGTCTCCCGGCTGGCCTGGGAACGCCTCAGGATCCCCCGGGAGGAGCTGGACGAAGTGGCTGGGGAGAGGGAAGTCTGGGCTTCCCTGCTTAGGCTGCTGCCCCCGCGACCCGACCTCGGATAAGCGGAAGAAGATGGATGGATGGATGGATATATATATATATAAATAAAAGAAATACTTGAATTTCAGTGTTCATTTATTTACACATATACACACACATAACACTCATCTACTCATTGTTGAGTTAAGGGTTGAATTGTCCATCCTTGTTCTATTCTCTGTCACTATTTTTCTAACCATGCTGAACACCCTTTCGCAGGTACCC
The DNA here is from genome assembly GCF_033978685.3 of Nerophis lumbriciformis. Lineage (NCBI taxonomy): Eukaryota > Metazoa > Chordata > Actinopteri > Syngnathiformes > Syngnathidae > Nerophis > Nerophis lumbriciformis. The sequence goes on along the minus strand of NC_084578.2, from coordinate 25,591,861 downwards.
AGAAAGGTTTCGAGTACCACCAAAAAAACTGAATCTCTGAAGACAGTATACAAATCTATGTTAAAGGTGTACAAATACTGTTTGTATAATAAGCATGTTATTTTTTTGCAAATGAGGGTTAAGATTTCAGTACTAAAAAAAAAAAAAAGAATGTGGCTTAAGTACAGTTTTTTAATAGAGCTGCTGCATTTTTTGGTTGGGTTGTTTATTTATTTTGAGTAACTTCTATACATTTCTAAAAGTGGAATAATGTAATAGATGTTATGATCCGCTGCCCGGATCATATTTTTTGTTTACGTTTTCAAGATACTTGTGTTTTTGGTTAGTTTTGGACTCCTTGAGTACCTGTTTTGTACACCTGAGTTTGTTGCCATGGCTGCTTATTATTTTCACCTGCCGCGTTTGTTTCCCGACACGCACCTGTTTGTCATCACTGACATTATTATTTAAGCCTGTCCTCCCTGTCATTCGTTCTTGCTTCGTAGTTTGTTTTCATGCAACAGTTGACGACTTTTGTTCTGGCTCTGTACCTGTTAGCTTCCACGCTAAACTCCTTTTTTACCTTCTAGCTCCCATGCTAGCTCTTTTAGTTTTTGCCTTATGTGCTATGAGCACCCTTTTCTTTGTTCCAGTATAATTTATTCCGGTAAATAAATCATTTATTTTACCTTCACGCTGTGTCCGAAGTCCGTTGCATCCTGGGAGAACGAAACCCCGCATCACCATGCGCCCCGGTCGTCACAGTACGAAGCCAGCAAGAAAGAGTTCTCTCGCGACGAGCTTGACGGAGATAGATGAAGGTGCGTGGATGGTCCTCCGAGCGATGGAAGCAGAGACGCTCCGCTGTTCTCCAGATGAGGAGATGATATGGGGACCTGGAGGTGTTCTGGTCCCGATCGACTCCATCTGGCCCGGGGAGGTCCGCTCTCAGCCCGCTCGCACGCGTCAGCAAAGGCGGAAGTCGCACAAAACGGCTTCAGCTCGCGACAGAGACGCGCCACCCCCGCAATTCTTCTCTCCGGAACACAGCCAAGCAGCCCAGGATTCCCCCCCGCCGATGTTTGGTAATCCCATCACTCACTTTGCCAAACAGTTCACTGATTGGGCTGTCAGTCAGCTGGAGACCCGCGCGGATGACGTCATCCCGTCCACTGGGGATGACGTCATAGACGAAGACATTTTTTTAAATTCAGTCAACTCTTTCTGTCAGCCGCCTCCAAATGACTTTAATTCAACAATTAAATACTATCAGGACATTTTTGTTAATTATAAGTCTAGTCAGTACCAGTCACATTCTGGTTTTCAAGCCCCACCCCCTATGGCTCAAGCTCCGCCCACTCCTCTGTTTTCTCCCTCTTGGTCGTCCTTACAGTCCACTATTGAAGAGCAGAATAGACAATTTGGACAATCAAAAGGGGAGGAGCCTACCCACCTCCTCACCTCCTCCTTCCCACCCCTAAAGACTGTTCCAGACTGCTCAAGACGGGTCTGGGATCCGCTTCTTGAGGGGGGGGGCTAGTACTGGGTGCTTTGCTAGTGGGCGGGCACAGCTGCGCCCAGCCAAGCCCAAACCTCCATGCCGGCCTCCGCCACCAGACCTTCGGCATGCTAAGCCGCAACCCCCGGCCAGGCCACCTTCGCCAAAGTCACGCCCAGCACCTGCTCCAAGGCTGGTTCTCGCACCAGCACCGAATCCAAGTCTGGTTTCCACACCAGCACCGACTCCAAGTCTGGTTTCCGCACCAGCACCTGTTTCCACGGCAACGACAACGACAGCCCGGACGCCTGCCACTCTGACGCCACCATCAACCCTGGTGGTCCTGCAAACACCATCCTCTCCACCTCCTGCTCCATCGCTGCAATGCACACGAGACCCCGCAGTGACCGACCAAGTAAAAAGGGCATTGCACCAACAGGCCAAACAACTTGGACAACAGGAGGAACAGTTTGGCGTTCTTGGGGCTTGCGTCAACGCCATGGCGGAACGCCAAGACACCCGCCTTGACGCTTTGGAGAGACAGCTGGGAAGTATTCTCACCGCGCTGCAGGTGATGATTCCCCCTACGGCCAACCCAGCAGCCCAGCTGAGACATCCACCACTCGCAGATACTCCGTTGCCTGCTTCGCCCACGCCGACAGACGAGCCGCCTGCTCCGCCTCTGGCTCCGCCCACGCCGACAGACGAGCCGCCTGCTCCGCCTCTGGCTCTGCCCACGCCGACAGACGAGCCGCCTGCTCCGCCTCTGGCTCCGCCCACGCCGACAGACGAGCCGCCTGCTCCGCCTCTGGCTCCGCCCACGCCGACAGACGAGCCGCCTGCTACGCCTCTGGCTCCACCCACGCCGACGGCGCCTCCTGCTTCCATGGCGACGGCGCCTCCTGCTTCCATGGCGACGGCGCCTCCTGCTTCCATGGCGACGGCGCCTCCTGTTTCCACGGCGACGACGACGCTTCCTGTTTCCACGACGACGACGACGCTTCCTGTTTCCACGGCGACGACGACGCTTCCTGTTTCCACGGCGACAACGACGCTTCCTGTTTCCACGGCGACGACGACGCTTCCTGTCTCCACGGCGACGACAACGCTTCCTGTCTCCACGGCGACGACGACGCTTCCTGTCTCCACGGCGACGACGACGCTTCCTGTCTCCACGGCGACGACGACGCTTCCTGTCTCCACGGCGACGACGACGCTTCCTCCTGTTTCCACGGCAACGACGACGCTTCCTCCTGTTTCCACGGCGACGACGACGCTTCCTCCTGCTTCCACGGCGACGTCTGCTCTCTCCTCGTCGTCTCAGAGACCTCGGGTGGTCTGGCGGCGCAAGCGGCGCTCTCGGAGGTTAGAGTATGGACGCCAGTGGCGCAAACAGCAGCGACACCCGAGACGTAGTCGCAGAACTCTCCGGCTGCTGAACTTCTGGCGCCACTCACGCCCACCTTCTCGGCAGCCACAAATGTGGCCTTTCCATGGTCGCCCGCCTCGCCTCCGGCAGCGGCGTTCCATTCTCCGCCGCCACCTGACTCGTCCCCGGTGGATTCGGGGACATGTGACCTGGCGACCCTCCGCCAAATCCTCCCTCCACCTTCCCTTGACTCTTGAACTTTGTTATAGTTGGGGGGGGTTTTAGTTTTTCTAGGGGACATCTGGAATCTGTCCCTTAAGGGGGGGGTACTGTTATGATCCGCTGCCCGGATCATATTTTTTGTTTACGTTTTCAAGATACTTGTGTTTTTGGTTAGTTTTGGACTCCTTGAGTACCTGTTTTGTACACCTGAGTTTGTTGCCATGGCTGCTTATTATTTTCACCTGCCGCGTTTGTTTCCCGACACGCACCTGTTTGTCATCACTGACATTATTATTTAAGCCTGTCCTCCCTGTCATTCGTTCTTGCTTCGTAGTTTGTTTTCATGCAACAGTTGACGACTTTTGTTCTGGCTCTGTACCTGTTAGCTTCCACGCTAAACTCCTTTTTTACCTTCTAGCTCCCATGCTAGCTCTTTTAGTTTTTGCCTTATGTGCTATGAGCACCCTTTTCTTTGTTCCAGTATAATTTATTCCGGTAAATAAATCATTTATTTTACCTTCACGCTGTGTCCGAAGTCCGTTGCATCCTGGGAGAACGAAACCCCGCATCACCATGCGCCCCGGTCGTCACAATAGAGTTATCTATGTTTGTCTGTTGCCATCTCCTGGTGAATGTTGGCTATAGTGTACTGGGGTTACTTTTTGGTTGGCCAACGATTTACGTGGTGTTGCGCACCTGACGTCACTCAGGTCCGCATGGAGCTGGAGGGGGCGTGGCTTCCAGCTCCGCCTGAATTTCGGGAGATTTTCGGGAGAAAATTTGTCCCGGGAGGTTTTCGGGAGAGGCGCTGAATTTCGGGAGTCTCCCGGAAAATCCGGGAGGGTTGGCAAGTATGGGATACCGTAGAAGTCCACTCTGCAAGGTAAACATTATTACTATGGTACATCCATCCATTTTCTACCGCTTATTCCCTTTGGGGTCGCGGTACATTAATTCATAAAACTACTGTACTTGTTTGTACTGTATTGTATTGTTTTTCATACAATATTTCTTATCTAAAAGTTTGTTTTTATTTGTAAAAGGCACTTTACACAGTAGAATTAGGGGGCTAATTTCAGATTCAATTGATTGAAATTAATTTCGATGGGCGACGTCGATTCGAGATATACACACGTGTTCGACTTGAAAGCGCCTTGACAGAAACAATTAAGGTTGTAAATTGAGGTACTACTGCAGCTTTAATTGTATGACCTGAAGTTATCACCCTATCAAAAATATACTGTTTTATAGATATCGATCCATTGGTAATTGCACTGATTGACTGGCGACCAGCCAGGGGTGTACCTCGCCTCTTACCCAAAGTCAGCTGGGATGGCCTCCAGCTCACTCGTGGCGCTGAACCAGAGCAGCGCAATACAACAAATGAACGATTGTCGACCTTTTACCACTCATCCTGTTCAAGATGGAGTGAGATGGAGCCTACCCCAGTTGACTCCATGCAGGGACATAAGGTTATCAATTAATTTGTATTTTATTGAAGGAATAACATTATAGCTAGAGTGCTTTTTTCCTATATCTTTTGTTGATTGTCACAATTGTAGTCTATTCCAGTCTTGTGCAGGACTAAAATCTAGTCTCTATTAGGTCCTTTGACAGCTCTTTGGTCTTGCCCATGATTTGAATGAAGCAAGACTTGGGTGTATTTTGTACACTGAGGGCCTGATCTAGTAAGAATCTGTATGTCCTAAAATGTGTACACTTGCAAAGCTGATGTACTAAATGGGCAAAATAGTTAACAAAATCCATTTAGCGTGTTGGTCTTCGTGAATATGCAAAATATATGCTGATTATCAGAACGCCCACAATACTGGGAGGAAACTATCCATCCATCCATCCATCTTCTTCCGCTTATCCGTTGTCGGGTCGTGGGGGCAGCAGCCTAAGCAGGGAAGCCCAAACTTTCCTCTCCCCAGCCACTTTGTCCAGCTCCTCCCGGGGGATCCCAAGGCACTCCCAAGTCAGCTGGGAGAGATAGTCTTCCCAACGTGTCCTAGGTATTCCTCGTGGCCTCCTACCGGTCGGACGTGCCCGAAACACCTCCCTATGGAGGCGTTCGGGTGGCACCCTGACCAGATGCCCGAACCACCTCATCTGGCTCTTCTCGATGTGGAGGAGCAGGGGCTTTACTTTGAGCTCCTCCCGGATAACAGAGCTTCTCACCCTATCTCTAAGGGAGAGCCCCGCCACCCGGTGGAGGAAGCTCATTTCAGCCGCTTGTACCCGTGGTCTTGTCCTTTTGGTCATAACCCAAGCTCATGACCATAGGTGAGGATGGGAATGTAGATCGACCGGTAAATTGAGAGCTTTGCCTTCCGGCTCAGCTCCTTCTTCACCACAACGGATCGATACAGCGTCTGCATTACTGAAGACGCCACACTGATCCGCCTGTCAATCTCACGATCCACTCTTCCCTCACTCGTGAACAAGACTCCGAGGTACTTGAACTCCTCCACTTGGGGAAAGATCTCCTCCCCAACCCAGAGATGGCACTCCACCCTTTTCCGGGCAAGAACCATGGACTCGGACTTGGAGGTGCTGATTCCCATCCCAGTCGCTTCACACTCGGCTGCGAACCGATCCAGTGAGAGCTGAAGATCTTGGCCACGAACCGATCTAGTGAAAGCTGAAGATCTTGGCCAGATGAAGCCATCAGGACCACATCATCTGCAAAAAGCAGAGACCTAATCCTGCAGCCACCAAACCAGATACCCTCAACGCCCTGACTGCGCCTAGAAATTCTGTCCATAAAAGTTATGAACAGAATCGGTGACAAAGGGCAGCCTTGGCGGAGTCCAACCCTCACTGGAAACGGGTTTGACTTAATGCCGGCAATGAGGACCAAGCTCTGACACTGATAATACAGGGAGCGGAGCGCCACAATCAGACAGTCCGATACTCCATAATCTGAGCACTCCCCACAGGACTTCCCGGGGTACACGGTCAAATGCCTTCTACAAGTCCACAAAGCACATGTAGACTGGTTGGGCAAACTCCCATGCATCCTCAAGGACCCTGCCGAGAGTATAGAGCTGGTCCACAGTTCCACGACCAGGACGAAAACCATACTGTTCCTCTTGAATCCGAGGTTTGACTATCCGGCGTAGCCACCTCTCCAGTACACGATAGTTGGAACACACCCTCCGGTTCCCCTTCTTAAAGAGAGGAACCACCACCCCGGTCTGCCATTCCAGAGGTACCGCCCCGATGTCCACGCGATGTTGCAGAGTCTTGTCAACCAAGACAGCCTCACAGCATCCAGAGCCTTAAGGAACTCCAGGCGGATCTCATCCACCCCCGGGGCCTTGCCACCGTGGAGCTTTTTAACTACCTCGGCAACCTCAGCCCCAGAAATAGGAGAGCTCACCACAGATTCCCCAGGCACTGCTTCCTCATTAGAAGACGTATTGGTAGGATTGAGGAGGTCTTCGAAGTGTTTCCTCCACCGATCCACAACATCTGCAGGTCAGCAGAACACCATCTCCACCATACAGTGTTGACAGTGCACTGCTTCCCCTTCCTGAGGCGGAGGATGGTGGTACAGAATCACTTCGAAGCTGTCTGAAAGTCATTTTCCATGGCTTCACCAAACTCTTCCCATGTCCGAGTTTTTGCCCCCGCGACCGCTGAAGCCCACACCGCGTGGCCTGTCGGTACCTGTCTGCTGCCTCCGGAGTCCTATAAGCCAAAAGAACCCGATAGGACTCTTTCTTCAGCTTGAGGGCATCCCTCACCCGCTGGTGTCTACCAGCGGGTTCTAGGATTACCGCCACGA